>NW_012098222.1:44026-66859 GCF_000951045.1 Mandrillus leucophaeus
TTTAGGAAAGTTGCTAATTGCAAGATGAATAAATAAAATGAACTGCATTTAAAACAACAAAAAAAATTAGAAAATAAACATTTTAAAGGGATATCATTTAAATAACCACACAAAAAAAATCTAGGCATAAATCTTGCCAAAAATATGCAAGCTTTCTATACAGAAAATGAGAAAGCATTGTAAAGAGAAATTGAAGAGGACCTAACTCAACGAGAGAATACCTCTGTTCATGGGTTGGATGAGTCGATACTGTAAAGACTCGATTCTCCCCAGGCTATAAATTCAATGTAATTCCAAACAAATTTCTATCCAGTGTGTGTAATTTGACTAGTTGATTCCAAACTTTACATGGAAATGTAGATGACCTAAAATACCCAAACAATTGTGAAGAAAAAGGAAAAGATAATTATACTCCATGACTGGAAATGAGGACGTATTAGAAAGCCACAATAAGATAGTTGTGCTATTGGCACACAGATGAAAAATCGATGAACAGAACAGAAAGGTCAGAAACAGATTCATGTTCTGCAAGGTAGTAAAGAAATGAAAATCTTCTCAACCAGTGTGCTGCAATAATTGGATAGCCATACATGGAAAAAGATGAAACCTGATGCCTTCCTCACACCACACACATAAATCAATTATAAAAGGAATGAACCTTCTAGAAGAAAATATAGTAGTAAAATGTCCTTTAAACTCAAGGAAAATTGTCTTAATCAGGACCCAAACACACAAACTTTATAAAGGGAGAGCATGGTACCTATGACGGTAATCCAACTAAGAACCTCTGTCAACCAAAAGATACTCCTGAGAGAGAGAAAAGGCAAATCACAGAGCAGAAAAGCTTTCTTGAAATACATTTATGATCAATAACATAATTGAAATCAGAATACATAAAGAACTCCTACAATCAAGAGAAAAAAGATGAATAACCCAGGAAAAAATGGTTAAGAAAATTTAAAATTTACTGTACAAAAAAGGATATCCAAATACTTAATAATCTTAAAGAAACTTCCTCAGTTTTCTTAGTAATTATAGAAATGCAAATGATCACCACTGTAAGATGCCATCACACAAACACCCAAAGGCTAAAAATAAAAATACTCAGAATTGCAAGTATTGGGGAAGATATGGGATGCTTGAAGTATACAATACCAGTGGAGTAAAAATTTGTACAACTGTTTTAGAAAACAGGTGACATTATCAAGTAAAGTTCAAGATTCATTACCCTAAGACAGAACAATTTTAGTCCAAGGTATATACTCAACAAAAATGTGGCCACATGTGCAACAAGAAGCGTATATTTTTAAAACCAGTATTATTGGGCTAGGCGCGGTGGCTCATGCCTATAATCCCAACACTTTGGGAGGGAGAGGAAGGCGCATCACTTGAGGTCAGGAGTTTAAGGCCAGCCTGGACAACATGGCAAAACCCCATCTCTACTAAAAATACAGCTGGGTGTGGTGGTGGATGCCTGTAATCCCAGCTACTTGGGAGGCTCAGGCACCAGAGTTGCTTGAACCCCGGAGGCAGAGGTTGCAATGAACTGAAATCATGCCACTGCACTCCAGCCTGGGTGAAAAAACAAACCCAGGCTGATACAAACAGCCTGGGTGATAAAAACAAACAAAAAAAGCCGTATTATTTATCACAGTAAAAATTGGAAACAACCTAATGTAACAGAAAAAAAGATGCCATTTTCAGTTACAATTTGTGTAGGAACGAATTTTTGAAAAGATATGCAAAGACATGATGAAAAAAGTATAAAACATTATTAAAAAAGGAACAAGATAATTCATATGTACAACTCAATATTGCAAAGTTGTCAGTTCTCTCAAGTTAATCAATAATTTCAATGTAGTTCCAACAAAAATCCTAAAAGCGTTTTATTATGGCATTTCACAAAATGACTTTAAAACTGAACATAATAATAAAGTTCCAAGGAGAGCAAGACTATTCTGCCTTTATCAAACTACATTATAAAGCTACAAATATTACAAAAGTGTGGTAGAGAGAAGTTAGAAACAGTTTTGAATATTTATAGAAATTTAGTATATTACTGAGAGGGATTACAAATTAATGGAGAACAAAATAGCATGCAATTGATGGTGTTGGGACAATTGGCTATCTATATGAAAAAAATACCTCTCCCAACTTCCAATTAGATTAAAGACCCAAATATTAAAAATAGAACTTGAATATTTTTGAAGAAATGTGGAATATCTTCACTACATCAGTATAGGGGTGAATTTCTTAAACATGACAGAAAAGCATGAAATACATACACACACATAGATGAACAAATTTTACTACCTTCAAAATTACAAACTCCTCTCCAGGCACGATGGCTCATGCCTGTAATCCCAGCACTTTGGGAAGCTGAGGTGGGTGGATCACTTGAGTCCAGGAGTTCGAGACCAGTGTGGGCAACATAGTGAGACCCTGTCTCTACCAAAAATACAAAAATTAGCCAGGCATGGTGATGCTCGCCTGTAGTCCCACCTACTCAGAGGGGCTGAGATGGGAGGATCGCTTGAGCCCCAGGAGTTTCAGGCTGCAATGAGCCGATCGTGCCACTGCACTCCAGCCTGAGTGACAGAGTGAGATCATGTCTCAAAACAAAACAAAAATTTACAAACTTTTGTACAACAAAATAAATCACAATCAAATTTAAAAGGCAACATGTTGGGAGAATGTAATTGCAATACTAAGAAAAATTGGCATTCAGATTCTTGACGAACTCCTATAAATCAATATAAAATATTTTTACTATCATGATACTATTGGTAACCTGCAGGCAGCAACCACAGAAGACAGCAAGACTAATATGAATGAACACTTAAAAAAGAGGCTGCTCTGGTACATACCAGTTGAATGTTAATCCTCTAAATAACCTTTAACAAAATCAACAAAATATTATGTGAACACAGAATAATGTAAACCCCCTCTCAGCAAAAAAGAAAAAAGTCAAATTTGAAACGAATGCTTTCCTTCAAGCAAGGAATTAGCATTAGTTAATAGAAAACTGATGCTAACTTCCTGAATGATAACATTTTAGGTTGGGCAATGTGAAATGGCCATTTTTAAAGCAAAAGATGGTTTAAAACTGGCAATTTCAAATGATTCAACCTCTATATTCTTAATTTAACTATGGTATTGTAAATTGCCAGTTTATACACAATATTCCAACCTGTAGAGCTAAACACAGAACCTGTATATCAACTAATATACAGCTAAACACAGAACCTGTATATTAACTAATGGGCTTGAAACTAGTCAATAAGACTAAAACTTGATTTTACTGAATTATGTAAGTCAGTTTACAGTGTTATGTTTTCCTGGAATTTGATATAAAAATTGATTTAGAGCCCACTAAAAATGTAATTATTTATGTTTGTCAAAAATTGTGAAATATGCTTAGATGATTAGTTAAAGCCTAAACCTGAAGAGAGAAAATCTAACTAAACTTAAATTGGTTGAATTTACAAAATTGGCCTTTTTATCCCCATTTTAACCCCACCAATGTCAACTTCTTTGTATCATTACACTATAAAATTTCCAGTATAATTTTTGAAATAGCATCTCTGTTGGTTCCCTTAATCTAAAAGGTTTTCACAAAGTTTAAGAACAACCTTAAATATTACTGGAACAAAAACAGACATGTAGACCAATGGAACAAAATAGAAAGCCCCAGAATAAATCCATGCATTTATAGTCAGCTGATGTTCGACAAAGGTGCCAAGAATCCAAGATGGGGAAAGGACAGTCTCTTCAATAAACAATACTGGGGAAACTGAATATCTACTTGTGGAAGAATGAAATTGCAACCTTTTTCACCCATATACAAAAATCATCTCAAAGTAAATGCTTAACTGTGAAACCTGAAACTGGAAAACTACTAGAAGAAAACATAGGTGAAAATCTTCTTGACATTGGTCTGGGACAAGATATTTTTGGATATGACTGAAAAACATAAGCAACAAAAGAAAAAGTAGACAAATGATACTGTATCAAACTAAAATGCTTTTGCACAGCAAAGGAAACATTTATAGAGTAAAGAGACAACCTACAGAACGGGAGAAAATATCTACAAAGCATACATTTGATAATAGGTTAATAGATTTTTTTTTAAAAAGGAACTCAGACAACACAATAGCAAGAGAACAAGTTACTTCTCTAGAAAATGGGCAAAGAACCTGACAAGGTATTTCCCAAAAGAAGACACACAAATGGCTGAGAGGTATATGAGAAAATGCTAAACATCATTAATCATCAGGGAAAAGCAAGTTAAAACCATAGAGATATCCTCACACCTGTTAGGATGGTCATTAACACAAAGACAAAAGAAGAGTTGGTGAGGATGCAGAGAAAAGGGATCCCCCTTGTACACTGTTGGTGTGAATGTAAATTAGTAGTTATTGTGGAAAACAGCACTGATTCCTCAAAAAAATAAAAATAGAACTACCATATGATTTGGAGATTCCACTTCTGGGTATATATCCAAAGGAAATGAAATCTGCACTCCCATGTTCACTGCAGCATTATTCCTAATACCCAAGCTATGGAGTCCATGTAAATGTCATCTATGGATGAATGGATAAAGGACATGTGGTATGTATAAATAAAGGCATACTCTTCAGCCTTAGAGGATATCCTGTCACTTGAGATAATATGGATGAATCTGGAGAACATTGTGCTAGGTGGAATAAACCAGGCACAGAAAAACAAATACTGCATGTCTCACTTATTCGTGGAATCTAAAAATGTCAAATTCATAGAAGCAGAGAGTAGAGTGGTTACCAGGGTTACCAGGGACTGGGGGGACAAAAGTGGGGGGATTGTGGAGATGTTGGTTTTTACTTTATTATTATTTTTTTTAGATGGAGGTTTCTTCTTGTTGCCCAGGCTGGAGTGCAATGGTGCAATCTTGGCTCACTGCAACCTCTGCCTTCCGGGTTCAAGCGATTCTTCTGCCTCAGCCTCCGGAGTAGCTGGGATTACAGGTGTATGCCACCGCACCCGGCTAATGTTTTGTATTTTTAGTAGAGATAGGGCTTCACCATGTGATCCACCTGCCTCAGCCTCCCAAAGTGCTGGGATTACAGGTGTGAGCCACTGTGCCCAGCCTGAGATGTTGATTAAAGGATGCAAAATTTCAATTAGACAGGAAGAATAAGTTCAGGAAATTTATTGTACAACATAGTGACCATAGTTAATGATAATGTATACTTGAAAATTGCTGAGAGAGTAGATTTTAAAAGTTCTCACCACAAAAATATGTGGAGCAATGAATATGTTAATTAGCTTGATTTAGCCATTTCACAATGCTTATATACATCAAAACATCATATTGTACATCATAAATATATCGATTTTTATGTTAATTTAAAAATTTAAAAAGATCAGCCTTAAATAAAACAAAAGTACTCTGACATTCTAAAATTAAAGACTGTTTCTATTTTGAGAGATATAAACTGGCGAAGCAAAAATAAAGAAATCCAAATACTAGGAAAACGAGGGAAAATATGCTCAACCTTCCATAGTTCTTTTTTCCTGCTTTCTTTCCTTCCTTATCCTCTCCCTGTCTCCTACCCTTCCTCCTCTCCTCTTTCCTTTCTCCTTCCCTTCTTTCAGTCTTGGGGCTAATATTTTTAAATGCTAACAATTGTTAATATGTATTAATAGCAATATGTATCTTGTTCTTGTACTTTATCTATATTTACACGTCTTTAGAAAGGGAGAAATAAAAAGGAAAATGTTATTACCTCGCCTCCTTTACAGCTAGTCGCTACGATGTTTTCAAGATCTTGAGCCATCCACTCATTTACTTCCTTGGTGAAAACCACCATCTCACTGATTTCAAGTTTAAGATTTTTAGTTAAAATATTTTCAAAAAATCAAGCCCAATATAATTAGCCCTCTTCTGATAGTAAACTTAGCATAAAACTTACTGTAGAGTGGGGACATTATGATCATCAATCATGATTCTACTGACCCTATTATGCAAGTGTTTAGGATCATAAGCTCTTTCACCTAAAATAAATAATATGTATGTCATATCTCTATAGGGAATAATAGGATAAACGATGAAGTTATGAATAAATTAACATATCTTATTGGAATTCCTTATCTATCTTCAAAAAGAGCTTTCCAAGTTGCTCCTGCCACTCTAAAATAAACACAAGGGTCTCAAAAACGTAAGGATGGTAGTGGTTTATCCATCTCATGTAACCTAAACTCAACTTATTTTTGTTTAATAGGTATAATTTTTAACTTTCTAGCAGACCATTCATTATATTATTGCAGGGTAGTTAGAAACCACACAAGAGGCAAATGTAGCTGACCAAAATTATTGCCCCCTGAAAATGTCTATTGAGTATACAGGTAGAGGAAAAAATCAAGAGAGACAGAGTATTAATCTGGGTTACAACCTATTTTCCACAGAGTTTTTTGCTTTTTTCCCATCTAGGGCTCTGCTCTCATCACAGCCCACTGCTGGTGGGGCACAGGACTCATTTGTTAAATTGTCTATGTCCTCATAACACAATCTGGCAGGAAAAACAGAAAGATTTTCCTAAACCTAATATCGCTAGAACAGATCTTCACGAAAATGGTTTGCTTCCACTCCAGCCTCACTGGTCCTGCCAAAAGCCTCCTCCTTCACAGGGAACTTTGTGCTGCTGGGCTAACTCCTTCTACTAAATGGGGCCAGTCCAAGATGGGGATTTTTAAATTCATTCCTTGCCACCACCAAATACTTACGATTAAATGCAAGGTAAAAAGCATAATCATCTTCTTACATACAGTAAACTGTTTTCTATCTACAGTAGCAAAATATAGAGTAATGTACATACTGCATAGATTGTAGACTCGATAGTGGTTTGGATGTTTCTTATCTAGAAACCACACGACTTCCTAAAAAAGACAAACATATATCTTACATATTTACATGGCACCAACATAAGCTATTTCCTAGGGGGAACCTAAAATGGTTATTGCTTTCATTAATTTGTCTCTCACTAGCATCTTCTAGGGGAGATATAGGGAATACAAGGTATGCAAATTTCAAGTTCTAATCCACTGTGATTTTTCAAATAGTCCACAAAGTGTGTTTGGCTACTCAGATGAATCTCTTGTAAATACACACTGTTTAAGCTATCAGATAAGGAAATTAGCTGGTTAACTAACTTTAAGTAATTTGTTCTAAATCATTAATTCACAGTTAATGTGGTTCTTGTTTAAATCTAATTCATATTGGAGTTCTTATTTAAATTTAATTACGGATAGATACATCGTTATAGAGTGATCTGCATATTACAGTCTACCTAAGCACTATGTAAACAAATAAATGCAAAAAGCATACAGTGTTATTGTGTGTATGCATGATAGAAAAATATAAACATATCAAATTTTAAATAACTGGTAACAATATGGAGACTGTTTTGGCTCATCTGTTCTCTTATTTTTTAAAATGAAGATATATGTGTGCCTATGAGTGTGTGTGTATATATATATGTATATATATGTGTAACCTTTAAAATGAAAAACAAATAGTAGTTATTATTTAAAATACAGTTAATACCACTATATGAATCCAACTTTCAGTAAATGTACCTTTCTGAAACATATACACACATAAGTATATATCTCTGTGCAACAACAAAAATGACACAAAATCTTAAAACTGATTAGTATGTTACCCTCAGAGCAATGTTTACTGGCTTAATATTGAGAAAAATAAAATTAAGGCATCAAAATCATCCATTTATTCAACTAGCTATCTCTGTTAGGAAGAAATAATAAGTCAAAAAGATGAACACTCTGAATCTACATAGTGGGGGAGGCAAGGATAAACAGTTTTATATACTTCAGAATTCATGGAATTTCTTACATAAAATTCATATGGGTTTAGAAATCACATATAAAAACCACAAATGTCTATGAGATATTTAAGCAAATTTTAATCAATTCTTTGGATGAGGAAGAACTGAAAGTGTTGAATCAATGGAAGATCAATAGGCTTAGGTTTGACTTCATAAAAATCTGAAATTTCAGCTTAAAAATGCTATAATGAATAACAGGGGAAGCGATTTTTCAGAAAAATGGAGTGAATGAGGACTATGCCTAGTATGATAAATTAATAATTCATTAACAACAACTTAAATATTACTCACCTGATAGTGTCACGCCAAGGACATAAACAATCCATAAAAGAGAAAATCTAACTGATTAACAACCTACATAAATATTCAGTGTCACCAATAAAGAAGTCAAAACAATGACATGCCATTTGCATCCATGAAATTAACCCTTTCCCTTTTAATGAGAAAATCCAATGTTGGCAAAATAAGGCATGAAATTAAAAACTTTGATTTATTGTTGATACAAGAATACAATTGCTCTTGGATTTGGCAATATATATTAAGAACCCTAAAAATATTCATACTCTTAGCTAGGTAATGTCACTCCTAGCAATCTATATGGAAAAAGCCTTATGTGCAAAGATGTCTGTTACTGTATTATTGATTATAGTGACACTTAAATGTCCAACATTAGAGGTTAATCACAGAACTAATGAAATATCATGCAACCATTAGAATACAGTCCTGTCCTTCGTTTCACTTTATTTTATTTTATTTTATTTTGAGATGGAGTTTCACTCTTGTTGCCCAGGCTGGAGTGTAATGGTGCGATATCAGCTCACTGCAACCTCTGCCTCCCAGGTTCAAGCAATTCTCCTGCCTCAGCCTCCTGAGTAGCTGGGATTATAGGCGCCTGCCACCACATCTGGCTAATTTTTTGTATTTTTAGTAGAGACGGGGTTTCACCATGTTAGCCAGGCTAGTTTTGAACTCCTAACCTCAAATGATCCACCCTCCTCAGCCTCCCAAAGTGCTGGGATTACAGGCGTGAGCCACCACGCCAGCCCCTGTCCTTCATTCTCTCAACAAGTATCTCACAGTGGTAATTTGTGTGTAGCCTTCCTTAGTATACATATATAGAAAAACAGTCAATATTTGCTTTTTCATGGGAAAACAAATATACCTGGATGGTTAAGCTTTAGGGATTTTTCTGAATCCACTTCCTAGTTCTCTCAATGTCTAAAAAATTACATATATATAATTTTTGTAATCATATAATATATAATTTTTATAATCATATATATATATCAACTCAATATTTAGATGATTTACTGCTGTGTTTTCTGATCTAAGTAGTTTACTGAAGACTCTAAATACCTCTTATCCAAATTAGGTGAAAAAGGACATAAAGAATCTAGAAAAAATTTCAACTCTGCTAAGAATCTACATTTTTCTGGTCACAATCTGTCACCAGATGGACAGTTTCTGTTTTCAGCCAGAATAAAGCGATTCAATTCTACCAAGAACAGAAATTAAAAGATGGTTAAGAAGATTGTAGGAATGTAGGTAATTGCATATCTGATTTTTCTCAATAGCTCAGCCTTTGCATGGGCTCACTAAGTTTATAATTTCTGAAACTCTTCCTTGTGATGCAAAAGTAGAAAATGCTATCTACTCCACAAGGCCAGGTGTGGTGGCTCACACCTGTAATCCCAAGCCTTCTTGCAACAAACTCCACCTCCGGGTTTTCCTAAATCTACCAAACTCTTCTCTCTGCCTATCTTAGTACATTCCTTGATTTGGAGGCAAAGGTATACTTCTGTACTTGCATGAGGTGGTAGCAGTGGCCAAACGTGTTGATGCTTCCACCATAGTGCTTGTCTCTCCACTAACTCTATGGGTCCTGCGTCTCTAAAGTTTCTGCTACTTCAAGGCAGCATCTGACATTTCCCCACTAGTCAATTTACCACTTATGAAACTGTAATGTCTGCTTTGCATATTCGCTGCTGTTCAAAATGTAACCCTGCAACTTTATTCCCTTTTAAGAATAAAGGGGAATCACATGACTGTTCAGCATCCTCTCAGGAGTTAAGTATGCCTGGATTTGAATCTTCTCCCTTTTAGTCAAAATTGATTTAATACACTTTGTAGATGGTTCTCAAATATGACAGAGACACTCCCAGTGCAGGATATGCTGTTATCATTGAACATGCAATCACTGAAGTGCTCCATGGCCTGATTCCCAGCCTGCCCAGTAGCTGAACTAGTAGCTTAGATTTGGGGCTGCACTCTGGCAAAGTTGAAAGACTAAATATTAATATGGATGGTAGATTTGCTTTTTGGGTGGTTTATGATTTGTGGAATTTATTAAAAACACGTGATTACCTCCTTTTTGGATACTCTGATTAAAAGTGGTAAAGGAATCAATGACTTATTAGTACTTTGTCAATGCCCCAAGGAGATAACAGTTTAATAACTGATAGAAACCAAGAGTCTAGAGATCACCCCAGAAGGAAACAGTCATGTCTTTGTTTTGATTTACATGCTAAAAGTTTTTGGCTTTTTAAATACACCCCAGCTAATATTAAGTGTTGCCAAATTTGTATTAGTCACCACCAAATCTACTAAAAGAAAATAGGCTCAATTTAGACATGCTATAATTAACTCACAGTTATTAGCTTAACCTGCTTTAAAAAACAGTATTAGCAATCAAGAGATGTTTTACCCATAAAGATGGAATTTGAAAATTTTGGGATGGCTGCCCTCAAGTGCCATGACCCATCCGGTGAGCCCTAGTCACGTTACTCCATGACTGTGCCCATTAGGAGCAACAAAAAGTAATTCCACCTCCAATAAATAGTTTGAAACAATTTTCAAAATTGGCCAAGGGAGTGGTAGAGTCATGTCTTAGCCGAGAATAGCATAACCTGGGTGAGATGTGGTTCAGACCCTTCTCTTCAAGGTTTTTAGGTCTTTACAAATGTACTTTTATACAATTGCTGAAGTCTTGAGTCTCTGACTATATATTAGTTATTTCTTGTGAACTATCTGCATGTATAAAAATGCTTCCCTGCCTGAGAATAAGGTAGAATCATTCCATCAGTGGTCTCAATTCTTCACCTTTTCCTGAATCCAAGCCCTCGTATTTCACCTCGTAGTACCCTTTCACTCTAATTTTGTGTTCCATTATGTGAGCTGATTTGGCCACTGGGATGCCACAAAGGAGAGGCCTGCAAAAGCACTGGCAAGATTCCACTCTAGCTCTTTTCTTTTGCCATTACCATGAAACATATCCATCATATTCATCCGGATGGAGGATGAAGATGAGTTGAGCAGATAGGAGTTACCCAAGGCACTTAAGCTAAGGTAATTGTAGGCCAGCTGACAAAGACATTTCAAGGAAAGAAAACTACATATCACTCATGAACACAGATGAAAAGTTCTACATAAAATATTAGCAAACAGAATCTAGTGTTATATAAAAAAGATAATACGTTAAGACCAAAAGGAATTTATTCCAAAAATAAAAAAGGTTAGTTTAACATTTGAAAATCTCATTAATGGAATAACAGAAAAACATTTTGATTACCTTGATAGATGCAGAAAAAATATCTGATATATTCAATACCAATTCATGATTCAAAACTTTTAGCAAACTAGAAATAAATGGACTGTGTTAATCTAGTAAGGAATGACTACAAAAGCCTATAGCAAACATCATTTCAAATAGTGAAGCATGAAATTCTTTCCACCCAAGTTTAGGAACAGGGCAAGGCTGCCTCCTCTTACCACTTCTATTCAATATTACAGTGAAAGTACTAGGTAATTCAATAAAGAAAGAAAATAGTATAAAAAGTGGGAAGAAAGTAGTAACTTTATATGATTATATACATTTAAAAAATCCCAGGGAATCTACACATTCATTATTAAAATGAATGTGTGAATTTATGAAGGATGCTAGATGTAAAGTCAACATACAAGGCCAGGTGTGGTGGCTCACACCTGTAATCCCAGCACTTTGGGAGGCTGAGGTGGAAGGACTCTTTGAATACAGGAGCTCAAGACCAGCCTGGGTCAATGAGACCAGAGAGACTCCTTCTGTACAAAAATTAACTAAAAAACATTAGCCAAGTGTGGTGATGTCTGCTTATAGTCCCAGCTATGTGGGAGACTGAGGTGGGAGAATTGCTTGAGCCCAGGTGCCACTGCACTGGTGGCACCTGTGGTGACAGAGCAAGGCCCTGTCTTAAGACAAACAAATAAACAATAGTCAATATGCAAAAATTAGTTACGTTCCTATATACCAATAGCAAATATTAAGAAAATGAAGATCTTCAAATATCATTTAAAATAGCATAAAAACTTATCAACTACGTAGAAATAAAACTAACAAAAGATGTGTAAAACCTGTACACTACAAACACTGCTAAAAGAAATCAAAGAAGATGTCAGTAGAGAGATGTATTATGTTCATGAGTTGGAAATCTCAGTATTTTTAGATGTCAGTTCTCTCCAAATTAAGCTATGTAGTCAATGCCCAAGTCAAAATACTAACAGGGTGTGTGGGGGGTGGGGAGTGGGGGATGGAGGGAGCGTTGAGTGGAGGTGTGTGTATGTAAATTGCCAAGATGATTCTAAAATTTATATGGAAATTCAAAAAATCTAGGAAAGCCAAGATAGTTTTTAAACAAAGAAGTATACAGTTGGAGGACTTATACACAAGTTTTCAAGAGTCACTACAAAGCCATAATAATTAAAACTGTGATCTGGACTTAAGTACAGACAGTCATAATGAAAGGACGAAAAGCCCAGAAACAGACCTACACATATATGTGCATGTTATTTGCAATAAACACACCTCTGCAATTCATTGGGGGAAATTATGCTTTTTACAATAAATGGTACAGGAGGAATTGATAGCTATGTGAAAAACATGAACCTTGATACTTTATATCTTTACAACAATTAATTGGAGGTCAGTCATAGACCAAAATATTGATAGAGGTGTTAGTTACATGTACATGTACTTACGTATAATATCAAGATAAACGCTTGATTAGTGCAACCTACTATATGTGTTATACCTCAATAAAAATGTGGTTATATATGCATGCATGTATAATGTATACTTACATCAGGCATATGTATATACAGATAATTTTATATATCTTTTTTACTTCAACTTTTATTTTAGATTCAGGGGTACGTGCACAGGATGTGCAAGTTTTTTACATAGGTAAATGTGTGCCATGGTGGTTTACTGCACAGATCATCCCATCCCTAGGCATTAAGCCCAGCATCCATTAGCTGTTCTTCCTGATGCTCTCCTTCCTCCATCCCCTCCCTCCCGACAGGCCCCAGTGTGTGTTATTCCCCACCGTGTGCCCATGTGTTCTCATTGTCAGCTCCCACATATAAGTGAGAACATGCGGTGTTTGGTTTTCTGTTCCTGTGTTAGTTTGCTGAGGATAACAACTTCCAGCTCCATTCATGTCCCTGCAAAGGATGCAATCTTGTTCCTTTTTATGGCTGCACAGTTTTCTATGGGTGTTTATGTACCACATTTTCTTTTTGTTGTTGTTTTATAAGTGTTAAATACTCTTTATTTGATATTACACAGAAACCACACAAAATGCCTTTGAATCAGTAAAAGGAATCATCTTAAATACAGGGCATTCTAATTAGATTGGCATAGTTAAGGCCAAAAATACAAAGTAGACATTGCTACCTTATCCTCAACCCTTGCCTGTAAAAGGCAAATAAACACAAAATACAGGTGAATCTTGCTTGGTTCTGAGACAGTGAAGAAATTTCCCCAGTATTTAAATATATTCACATAACCAGTCATATAAATCTAAATATAAAGCAATATAAATATAAAACCAATCTCCAATAAGTTTTAAGATGGTACTCACCATCTTTGTGAAAAGTTGAACATTATTAACAAAGTCTAATCATATCTTTAGAAGGGGTAAGCAGTGATAGCATTTACTGAATTGGAATCACTATTAATATTCAAGAACCAGACTTACTCATTTAACCACAAGCCAGTCTTAGTTTTAAATCAGGACTGCCCAACAAAATATTCTGACAGTCATTCATAATCTGAATTCTGGTGTATGAGGTCTACTAAATTATGGTACACATAAAAAGTCATGAGACATTTCTGTTTTGTAATATAAGGCAGTGGCCAATTATTACTCACTTGTAGCTTTTTTGAGATAAGCTATCAAGTCTGCCCTTTCTGCCTTCTTCTTAATGCTGGCAAAGATCATTTTTGTTCCAGGAATGTACTTCCTGGGATTCTCCAAATACTCTGTCAGTGTATCCTCTCCCCAGGTGATGCCTTTCTTCTTACCAGTGTCTATGTAAGAGAATCCAATGGCCTGACCTGTCTTCCACCTGAAGAGACCATGGAGATTAGGCCCAGTCTTGTGCTTGTCTCCCTTTTCCACAGTGTGGCACTAGGCACACTTCTGAACAAAAATCTTCTTACCTTTCTCAACATCACCCATATTTAATTCTCTCTTTCATCGCTGGCGCTACAAAGGTTCCCACTCAGAAGCCAGATGTCCCACTCTTATGTACCATATTTTCTTTATTCAATCTATCATTGACTGGCATTTAGGTTGATTCCATGTCTTTGCTATTGTGAATACTGCTGCAATGAACATATGTGTGCATGCATGTATCCTTATAAGACAATGATTTATATTCCTTTGAGTATATACTCCATAATGGGATTGCTGGGTCAGATGGTATTTCTGCCTCTAGGTCTTTGAGGAATTGCCACACTGTCTTCCAAATGGGTTGAACTAATTTACACACCCACCAACAGTGTAAAAGCATTCTTTTTTCTCCGCAACCTTCCCAGCATCTGTTGTTTTTTGGCTTTTTAATATAGCCATTCTGACTGGCATGAGATGGTATCTCATTGTGGTTTTGTTTGCATTTCTTTAATGATCAGTGATGTTGAGCTTTTTTTTCATATTTTTGTTGACTGCATGCATGTCTCTTTGGGGAAGTGTCTGTTCAGATCCTTTGCCTGATCCTTTGTCTGTTCAGATCCTTTTTAAAGGGGTTGTTTTTTTCTTGTAAATTTAAGTTCCTCATAGACTCAGAACGAGGTATTACCAGCGAAGGCTGCGAAACAGCAAAGATGGCAGCCAGCTCCTTCCTTTGGAAGCTCCAACCCAGGGGGATACTGACCTATAGCCAGCCCACACACACCTGCAGGAGGTGGCTGGAGACCTCTGTTGCGCGTTCTCACCCAGTTAGGAGGCATGGGATCAGGGACCCCTCCAAAGAAGCAGTCTGGTTGCTTTGGGGTAGAGCAGGTGTGCCGCATTGTGGGGGATACTTCCTCCTGCAGCCCACCTGTATTCTCCAAAGCCAGCAGGTTGGAGTGGCTGAGTTGGTCAAACTGCAGAGATGGCAGCTGCCCCTCCGGCCAGGAGCTCCATTTCAGGGAGAGATCAAAGCTCTGTCCATAGAACCATTGCTGGAGTGGTTAAAGCCCCACAGGGATTCCTGCCCAGTGAGGAGGAATGAATTGGGGTCCTGCTTAAAGAAGCAGCCTGGTCACGATCTGGCAAGCCAGCTGTGCTGTGTTGTGGGGAACTCTTCCTTGTCCAGACTGTATTCTCCATAGCTGGCAGGCTGGAGTGGCTGAGTCTATGAACCACAGTGATGCCGGCTGCCTCTCACCACCTCCCCGGGAACTCAGACCCATCTGAGGTGGATTCCAGGCTGCTGCTTTTGGCAGGCTAGGATTCCAAGCCAGTGGGTCTTAACTTGTGAGGTGCCATGGAAATGGGGCCTGTAGAATGACGCTGCCTGGCTCCCTGGATTCAGCCCCCTTCCCAGAGATACATATGGACAGATTTCCCACTGTGCTGAAGATCCCGGGTGCTAGAGTGTGTCAAACTCCTGGGTTTCTGTGTGTGCCTGAGCAGCCGATGTGCGCGACTCCATACAGTTCTGTGTATCAGACCCAAGCCCCTGGTGGCATAGGCTCACAAGGGGATCTCCTGATCCATGGCTTGCAAAGATCCATGGGAGAAACAGTTTCCTGGGCAGGATTGCACAATCCCTCGCTGCTTCCCTTGGCTGGGAGTGGGGGTTCCTTTGGCTCCATGCTGCCCCTGGCTGGGCCATCGCACCCTCTCCCCGCTTTTCTTCGTTCTCCATTGGCCGACCTGTTCATTCAGTCAGTCCCAACGTGAGAACCTGGATATCTCAGTTGAAGGTGCTGAATTCCCTCGCCGCTTTTCATTCCTCTTTGTGAGTGCTGCAGACTGCAGTTGCTTCTAATTGGCCATCTTGCATCACTCTAAACATTTCTTTTTCAGCTCAGTTCTTAATTCCTATAGTCCCTCGTTTATCACCAGTTTCTTGACAAAATAATCTGTCCACGTTCTCCAGTCATGGGATGATGACTTAGGCCGGGGGATCCAGGACATTTTCTGGGAAGCAGCTGAACTTGCAGCCCTGCCCTGTTGGGAACTGAGCTAACGCACCGCAGAGAGGCGCTGTCCTGTTGGGAACTGAGGTAACCCACCGCAGAGAGGCGCTGTCCTGTTGGGAACTGAGCTAACACACCGCAGAGGGGTACTGTCCTATTCGGAACTGAGCTAACGCACCGCAGAGAGGCGCTGTCCTGTTGGGAACTGAGGTAACGCACCGCAGAGAGGCGCTGTCCTGTTGGGAACTGAGCTAACACACCGCAGAGGGGTACTGTCCTATTCGGAACTGAGCTAACACACCGCAGAGAGCTACTGTCCTGTTGGGAACTGAGCTAACGCACCGCAGAGAGCTACTGTCCTGTTCGGAACTGAACTAACACACTGCAGAGAGCTACTCCTTCCATCTCTCAGCAACTGATGCCGGCCCTCGATAATTATACTTTTATTGAGGTATAATAAGTATTGTAAATTACATAAAATTAAACAATGATCCTTTCAGCTGGCATTTCACAGTAAACAGCATTATATGTTTGAAATTAATTTAGTCATCCACAGAGCCTAAACCAGTATGCCCTCACTATAATTTAGGATCTCAACCTAAGAATACCCATTTTGGTTATAGCATCCCCATCTTTCTTCCCTATGGCAGACTATCAAAAAAGGCCACAATTCTTTATAATTCCTTTCATCAATAATTCGAGTTTATTTTCTACTCCTTGAATCCAGACTGGTACTGTAATTTGCATTGTCCAGTAAAATAGGGTAGAAGTAATATATAATTTTGAGCCTGGGCCTTAAGAGGATTTGCATTGCTTTGTTGCCGCTCCAGGGACTCTTGCCTCTGCCATCATGTGAACAGGACTGAAGTAGCCTACTGGAGAATGAGAAACCACTTGGGGCCATTCAGCCAAGTCAGGTTATTTTCTTTCCTTTCATTTAAAAAATCTGTTTCCTTCATTCTTTAAAAATATTTTTACTTGACACATAACACTTGTTCATATTTAGAAGGTAGAGAGGGATATCTCAATACCTATATACAACATGTAATGATCAAATCAGGATAATCAGCATATCTATCACCTCAAATATTTATCATTGTTTGTGTTGGGAACACTCAACATCCTCTCTATTTAAAAATATACAATAAATTATTGTTAACTGTACTCACCCTACAGCACTAGAGAACACCAGAACTTAGTTCTATCTGTAAGCTTAAATCTGATATTTCTTTGTTGATTTTCTGTCTGGATGATCTGTCCCGTGGTAAGAGTGAGGTGTTAAAGGCCCCAACTGTTACTGCATTGAAGTCTATCTTTCCCTTTAGATCTAATAATATTTGCCTTGTTTATCTGAATGCTCTAGTGTTGGGTACATATATATTTACAATTATTATATCTTATTGCTAAGTTGATCCCTTTATTATCAAATGACCTTCTTTGTCTCTTCATACAGTTTGACTTAAAGTCTGTTTTACCTGATAAGTATGGCTACCTCTACTCGCTTTTGGTTTCTGTTTGGCTGAAATAATTTCTTCTATCCCTTCGCTTTCAGTCTATATGAACCTTTATAGGTAAAGTTAGTTTATTGTAGGCAGTATACAGTTGGGTCTTTTTTTTTTAAATTTTGGCAGCCAACTCTATATCTTTTAATTGGGAATTTGATCTGTTTATATTACATTCAAGGTTACTATTAATAGATGAGGCTTTATCCTGTCATTTTGTTCAATTTTTTTCTGGTTGTTTTGTATATCCTTTGTTCTTTTCTTCCCCTATTTTTTTTTTTTTTAAATCTTTGTGGTTTGGTCATTTTCTGTAGTGATAAAGTTTGATTCCTTTCTCTTTCTCATGTGCATATCTGTGCTACCAGTGAGTTTTATACTTTTGTGTGTTTTCACAATGGTAATCATCCTCTTGCTTCCAGATGTAGAACCAACCACCTTAAGCAGTACTTATAAGGCCAGTTTAGTGGTGATGAATTCCTTCAGTTTTTGCTTGTCTAGGAAATACTTTATTTCTCCCTCATTTCTAGGGAATAGCTCTGCTGGGTATAGTGTTCTTGGTTGACAGTTTTGTTTATTTTTTTCCTTCAGTACTTTGAATATATCATCCCATCTCATTGTCTACTGACCTGTAAAGTTTCCACTGGGAAATCTACTGTTAATCAAATGGAGATTCCCTTATATGTGACTTGATGCTTTTTTCTTGCTGTTTTTAATATTTCCTTTCTTTTTTGGATACAGTCTTGCTCTGTCACCCAGGCTGTAGTGCGGTGGTGTGATCTTGGCCCACTGTAACCTCCACCTCCTGGGTTTAAGCAATTCTTGTGGTTCAGCCCCCCCAAGTAACTGGAAGTACAGGTTCATGCCACCACACCCAGCTAATTTTTTGTATTATTAGTGGAAATGGGGTTTCTTCATGTTGGTCATGCTCATCTTGAACTCCTGGCCTCAAGTGATTTACCCGCCTCAGCCTCCCGAAGTGCTGGGATTACAGGTGTGAGCCACCACACCTGACGAATATTCCCTCTTTTTGACTTTTGACAGTTCGACTATTATGCACCTCAGAGAAGAACTTTTTGAGTTGAATCTATTTGAGAACCTTTGAGCTTCCTAGATTTTGGCCATATCTCTCCCATGTCTGTTTTTAAACCTCTTGATTGTACTTTTTTTTTTTTTTTTTTTTGAGATAGGGTCTCGCTCTGCCACCAAGGCTGGAGTGCAGTGGCACAATCTTGGCTCACTGCAACCTCCACCTCCTGGGTTCAAGCAATTCTCATGTCTCAGCCTCCCAAGTAGCTTGGATTGCAGGCATGCGCCACCAAACCCAACTAATTTTTTTATCTTTTAGAGACAGGATTTTGTCATGTTAATCAGGCTTGTCTTGAACTCCTGGCCTCAAGTGATCCACTGCCTTGGCCTCCCAAAGTGCTGGGATAACAGGTGTGAACCACTGCACCTGGACTCTTGATGGTATTTTTATTTTATTCCTTAAATTCTTCAGCTCCAAAATCTCTGTCTGGTTTTTAATGACATATATATATCCTTGTTGAATTTCTCATAAGATCATAAATTGTTTTTCTAATTTCATTGATTTGTCTATCTGTATTCTCTGTATCTCATAGAGTTTCCTTAAGATCATTATTTTGAATTTCTTAGCCATTTGATATACTCTTAAAATTTAGGGTCTGTTCATGGGGAATTATTGTGTTTCTTTGGAGGTGTAATGTTTCCTTGCTTTTTATGTTTCTTGGGGCCCTAAATTGATTTTTGCACATCTACGGGAACAGTTGCCTCTTCCAATGTTAGAGAGCTTTCATAAAGAAATACTTTTTCCAATAGTTGTCCCCTATAGTGTTCATTGAGCAGGGTGCTTTGACTTTGGTTCTGGGTGGGTGCAGTAATATAGTCTTCATGCGACTTTTTTGGCTATAATCAGCATTCAGTGGTGTCTGTGAGTGCCTCAGTGGTCTGATGGTGAGTGTTTGTGGAGACAGTGGTATGGTTTTTCTTGGTGTGGGAGCCATCATTCAGATGAGTTCTCAGGCCCTAAGCATATGCATGCTAAGTGCAGTGGCTTTGCTAGTTGTGGCATATTGCCACCAGCAGGGTGGGCACCAGGCAGGCCAGTCCTCAGTGCCTTAGAAGTGCATGCAGCATATGGTGGCTCTGCTGGTGAAGGGGGTGGAGCTGTTAGCAGCAGTGAGTGCCAGATGGGATGGGCCTTGGACCTTGGGGGGTGCATGTAGCATGTAGTGGTTCTGTCAGTTAAGGGTAACCAAGTCATTTTAGACTAGTCAGTCCTCAGATGACCCAGTAGCTGCCCATAGATACATGAATGAGCTTAGTTGAGACAGGAAATCCTTTCTGCAGTCACCTGAATTGGACAGTTAAGCCCATCCCAAATTCACAAACCATAGTATCATGAGCCAGATAAATAGTTGCTGTTATAAGCCAGTAAGTTTTGGGGTGGTTTGTAACCACTGGCACAATTGTAACTGGTATTAATCCATTATGATTTTTTTTTTTACTTGAAAGAGTACATTTTTAAAAGAATACTGCCGTATCTGGGTCAATAATAAACTCATGACTACACAGTCTACATTCACTGAGAAATGAGTATTTGTCAGATAAAGGCCCTTTCCTCAATTAGATTTCTATAGAAAGACTGCCTTCCAGAAGATGGCAATGACATAGCGATAATACGTTCTGAAAATCAAAACCATCACTATTACAAACATTATTATAGATTTCCTATAACATACAAAAAATAATTTATTCATGATCACACTCCATTTTCACAGAAAAAAAAAACTTTTAAGATTGAGGTTAACAGAAAAGAGCTAATACTCAGGATAATCAAATAACATATTAAATGATCCAACATAATGACAATTAAACTGGCATGGCGTTCTTAAGACTCCACTAGTACTAACCGTATGCCATGTACTTATGTTGGCCTCAGTATGAAGCTCTCCCTGTTCTTAGAATTTATTTCTTATCTTAAATACCAGAGAAAATCCAAGAGTTCTGGGCACCAGTGATGGTGGGAACTCCCAAGGTGCTTTGCAGCCCTCTGACTCAGAAAACCTGAGATCTACCAAGCATTGACCTCATTCTCTGGGGTTCTAGGATGCGAAGAGGTCTCTCTGGGATCCTTGAGACTCAGAATAACTACTAGAGCTTAATAAATTGAAACTCAAACGGAGTCGGCTGAAAATCCATTCAAGTTCCTATGCTGCAACCGAGTAGTCCTGAAATGAGAAGACATGCAGCCCTTCCATTGCCAGGGCTAAACCACAAATATGTCACACTATCACAGTGGCATATATCCTCATGAATAAAGAATATTTTGAATGAATGTGTCTTACATGAGGCAAAAAAAAAATACAATTACAAGAAAAAGTGAAGTAATACAAGTAAATCAACAGTTAAGTGTCACAAACCTGTAACATAAGTGAGGTCTAGGTCAAATCCATCCCTTGTGTATCGCCTTTTGTTTTCTGAAACCTGAGAGTTTAAAATCATCATTAGTTTGTGAAACATTCATCAACATAAAAATAAAAACATTATACAGTATAGATATCAACCCTTGCCAATGGGTCCCAAAACACAAAATATTTTTTCTGAATCATAAGCATGTTTTGCCACTTACCAGCCTTCTCATCAGCTTTTCAAGTTGTCTTTTTTGATGAATCAATTGAAAAATTCTTATCACAATAACAAGTCGTAGAAGTCGAACTAAATGTGTTCATCTAACAATAAATTTAAAAGATCGATGTTTCCTTCAGAAACAGAATTTTATCAATATAAACTATATCTAGAGCAGCAGTTGTTAACCAGAGGCAATTTTCCCCCCTCTCCCCAATTACCTACCTTGAGGATATTTGGCAATGTCTGGAGGCATTTCGGTTTTCCCAACTGATATGTGTGTGTGTGTGTGTGTGTGTGTGTGTGTGTGTGTGTGTGTGTGTGTGTTACTTACATCTAGTGGATAGAGGCCAGGAATTTTGCTAAACAGCCTGCAGTTAATGTAACTGCTCACCACCCTCTCATGACAAAGATCTGGCCCAAAATGTCAGTAATGCTGAGGTTGAGAAATTCTGGTCTAGAGAAATAGTGATACAACAGGCTCTTCGCATTTGTTAATTTAATTTTGGGATTTAAGACTAGCATTTTCAATTTTTCCACATCAAAACAAATTGATTATTCTTGTTCATCTTTGTTATTCCCACGAGTAACAGAGGTTCACTACAGCTGCTAATGCACATCAGGCAGGCAACAGATTGCGATACTTCCAAAGTGTGCTAGCTGGTGTCTCTCCTACCATCAGAAACACTGAAGAAGGGAACTGATGGTCTGGACTAGTGCTTCTCTGATTTGGGCACACGTAAATAAGAGCCATCTGGAAAAGCTTGTTAAGCTGCAGATTGCTGGGTCCCAGAGATACTGATTCAGTGGGTCCAAGGTGGGGCCTAAAGTATTTTTCTTCTTATATTTCTAGCAAGCTCTCAAGTGATGCTGAGGTTTCTAGTCAGAGGACCACATTGGCTAAGGTTATTTTCAAATAACTCCAAAAGCCTATCACTTAACATGCTTAGTTGGGGCCTGAGCTGTAGTCCAGGGAAGCTAGGATACAAAAAGAAATCAGCTATTTGACCCATGAACAAGCTTAGGAAGCCACCATCTACATCCCAGTATACATTTGCTCTTTCATTTTCCTCATTGTCACAATAAAAAAAGAAGAAAAAAGTCACCAGGTCCTCATACACTCTTTAGTTTCCTAACCCTAACAGTTCCTCTTTGCCTAAGCTTTCTTTGTGTCTACCACAACTATACTGCAAAACTCTACCATTCTGTTGCCACACGTGTCATCTCCTAGTTTCTGTTCTGTTCGCTATTTTTTAGAAACTCATGATTGAAGTCACTCAAATTTTGCATATGCTCAAATAAATTCCCTCTTGGCTGTAGGAAAAATCCAGACAGAACATTATGTGTAAGGGATTTGTAG
>NW_012098222.1:66909-69459 GCF_000951045.1 Mandrillus leucophaeus
AAAAAGTGAAGTAATACAAGTAAATCAACAGTTAAGTGTCACAAACCTGTAACATAAGTGAGGTCTAGGTCAAATCCATCCCTTGTGTATCGCCTTTTGTTTTCTGAAACCTGAGAGTTTAAAATCATCATTAGTTTGTGAAACATTCATCAACATAAAAATAAAAACATTATACAGTATAGATATCAACCCTTGCCAATGGGTCCCAAAACACAAAATATTTTTTCTGAATCATAAGCATGTTTTGCCACTTACCAGCCTTCTCATCAGCTTTTCAAGTTGTCTTTTTTGATGAATCAATTGAAAAATTCTTATCACAATAACAAGTCGTAGAAGTCGAACTAAATGTGTTCATCTAACAATAAATTTAAAAGATCGATGTTTCCTTCAGAAACAGAATTTTATCAATATAAACTATATCTAGAGCAGCAGTTGTTAACCAGAGGCAATTTTCCCCCCTCTCCCCAATTACCTACCTTGAGGATATTTGGCAATGTCTGGAGGCATTTCGGTTTTCCCAACTGATATGTGTGTGTGTGTGTGTGTGTGTGTGTGTGTGTGTGTGTGTGTGTGTGTGTTACTTACATCTAGTGGATAGAGGCCAGGAATTTTGCTAAACAGCCTGCAGTTAATGTAACTGCTCACCACCCTCTCATGACAAAGATCTGGCCCAAAATGTCAGTAATGCTGAGGTTGAGAAATTCTGGTCTAGAGAAATAGTGATACAACAGGCTCTTCGCATTTGTTAATTTAATTTTGGGATTTAAGACTAGCATTTTCAATTTTTCCACATCAAAACAAATTGATTATTCTTGTTCATCTTTGTTATTCCCACGAGTAACAGAGGTTCACTACAGCTGCTAATGCACATCAGGCAGGCAACAGATTGCGATACTTCCAAAGTGTGCTAGCTGGTGTCTCTCCTACCATCAGAAACACTGAAGAAGGGAACTGATGGTCTGGACTAGTGCTTCTCTGATTTGGGCACACGTAAATAAGAGCCATCTGGAAAAGCTTGTTAAGCTGCAGATTGCTGGGTCCCAGAGATACTGATTCAGTGGGTCCAAGGTGGGGCCTAAAGTATTTTTCTTCTTATATTTCTAGCAAGCTCTCAAGTGATGCTGAGGTTTCTAGTCAGAGGACCACATTGGCTAAGGTTATTTTCAAATAACTCCAAAAGCCTATCACTTAACATGCTTAGTTGGGGCCTGAGCTGTAGTCCAGGGAAGCTAGGATACAAAAAGAAATCAGCTATTTGACCCATGAACAAGCTTAGGAAGCCACCATCTACATCCCAGTATACATTTGCTCTTTCATTTTCCTCATTGTCACAATAAAAAAAGAAGAAAAAAGTCACCAGGTCCTCATACACTCTTTAGTTTCCTAACCCTAACAGTTCCTCTTTGCCTAAGCTTTCTTTGTGTCTACCACAACTATACTGCAAAACTCTACCATTCTGTTGCCACACGTGTCATCTCCTAGTTTCTGTTCTGTTCGCTATTTTTTAGAAACTCATGATTGAAGTCACTCAAATTTTGCATATGCTCAAATAAATTCCCTCTTGGCTGTAGGAAAAATCCAGACAGAACATTATGTGTAAGGGATTTGTAGTTGAAGCACAGAGGGGAATTGTTTCTAATATAAAATTTTTTTATATAGCAGATATTAAACTGATAAAAATATTATACTTGATCTTAGCCAAAAGGCCAAAAAAAGTGATACAAATGGGAATTTGATGAGAACTTCAAAATGTAGAGAAGTTAAAGTTAGTACAAGAGTAAAAAAGTCCTTCTTTGGGTACTCTATCTTCTTCATTCAATTAATGGTACTTAGTGTGGATGCTCTTCACTGGTCCCCAAATGTCACAATCTTTTAGTTTCAAAGTAAGTGGGAATTTACCTAAACATTTCATTTTAAAG
The DNA here is from genome assembly GCF_000951045.1 of Mandrillus leucophaeus. NCBI lineage: Eukaryota > Metazoa > Chordata > Mammalia > Primates > Cercopithecidae > Mandrillus > Mandrillus leucophaeus. The sequence goes on from NW_012098222.1 coordinate 68,829, forward strand.
CAATGTATTTGGTATAGAATGAGAACATCTGAAGTTTAAAAGATTATATGGAAGGCTGGGCGCGGTGGCTCAAGCCTGTAATCCCAGCACTTTGGGAGGCCGAGACAGGCGGATCACGAGGTCAGAAGACCCAGACCATCCTGGCTAACACGGTGAAACCCCGTCTCCACCAAAAAATACAAAAATCTAGCCGGGCGAGGTGGTGGGCGCCTGTAGTCCCAGCTACTCGGGAGGCTGAGGCCGGAGAATGGCGTAAACCCGGGAGGCGGAGCTTGCAGTGAGCTGAGATCCGGCCACTGCAGTCCAGCCTGGGCGACAGAGCGAGACTCCGTCTCAAAAAAAAAAGATTATATAGAATAAAAGCCACAGAAAATGCAAAATTAATGAAAAACTTTAAAACTTTAAGAGAAGTAAGTCTTACATTTCATACCTGGCAATATTCCTAAGAAACTTACTGTCAAAAAAAATGTAAATGACATCAATCAGCAGAGGAGTCACAATAATGGCAGTATCTAAAATGTTAAATAAGTCAGAAAAATACTGCTGTCTCCTGTAATATAAAACAAAACAAAAAAAGAGTTCATTCCCCCCTGCAAGAAGAGCTAGGAATATTTAAAGAACACAAACTATT
>NW_012098222.1:70904-76443 GCF_000951045.1 Mandrillus leucophaeus
CTTTTTTAACTTGATGTGACCCCATTTGTCCATTTTTGCTTTGGTTGCCTGTGCTTGTTGGGTGTGGCCCAAGTAATTTTTGCTCTGACCAATGTCCTGGAGATTCTTCCCAATGTTCTCTTGTAGTATATTAGTTTCATTGAGGTCTTAGATTTAAGTCTTTACTCCATGTTGATTTGATTTTTGTATATGGTGAGAGGTAGGGGTCTAGGTGCATTATTCTGTATGTGTATATCCAGTTTTCCCAGAACCATTTGTTGAAGAGAAGTCTTTTGTTCAATGTATGTTCTTGGCACATTTATGAAAAATGAGTTCACTGTAAGTGTGTGGATTTGTTTCTGGGTTCTCTATTCTGTTCCAGTGGTCTATATGTCTTTTTTTATGCCAGTGCCATGGTGTTTTGGTTATATAGTTCTGTAGTGTAATTTGAAGTCAAGTATTTGATTATATAGTTCTGTAGTATAATTTGAAGTCAGGCAATGTGATTCCTCCAGCTTTGTTCTTTTTGCTCAGAATAGCTTTGGCTATTCTGGGTCTTTTGTGGCTCCACATAAATTTTAGGATTATTTCTCCTATTTCTGTGAAGAATGTCATTCATATTTTGACAGGGAGTGCAATGAATCTGTAAATTGCTTTGGATAGTATGGACATTTAAACAATATTAATTCTTCCAATCCATGAACATGGAATCTCTTTCCATTTTTTGGTGTCCTCTTCAATTTCTTTCTTCAGTGTTCTATCACTTTCATCATAAAGGTCTTTCACTTCTTTGGTTAGGTTAATTTCTAGATATTTAATTTTATTTGTGGCTATTGTATATAGGACCGCTTTTTAAATGTCCTTTCCAAATGGTTCACTGTTGACATACAGAAATGCTACTGATTTTTGTATATTGATTTCGTATCCTGCAACTTTACTGAATTTGTCAATTCTTATAGTTTTTTGTGGAGTCTTTAGTATTTTCCAAATAAAATGTATCATCTGCAAACACAAGGATAATTTTACTTCTTCTATCCCAATTTGGATTTCTTTTTACATTCCCTTTATTTCTTTCTCTTCTATGGTGGCTCTAGCTAGGACTTCCAGTACTATGTTGAATAGCAGTGGTAAAAGTGGACATTTTCACTGTGTTCTAGATTGCAGAGGAAAGCTTTTCAGATTTTCCCCATTCAGTTTGGTACTGACTGTGGGTCTGTCAAATATGGTTTTTATTATGTTGAGGTGTGTTACTTCTATACCCAGTTTCGTTAGGGTGTTTACCATGAAGGGATGTTGCATTTTATCAAATGCTTTGTAGCATCAACTGAAATGATCTTATGGCTTTTATCCTTTATTGTGTTGATATAATGTATCGCATTGATTGATTTGCAAATATTGAACCATTCCTGCATCCCAGAGGAATTTTCAGAGGTATATCCCACTTGTCATGATGAATGATCTTTCCTACATATTGTTGAATTCAGTTTTCTAGTATCTTGTTGAGGATTTTTGCATCAATATTTATCAGATATACTGGCTTTTTTTTGTTTGTTTGTTTTTGTTTTGCTTTGTTTTTTTTGAGACTGAGTCTCACTCTGTCACCCAGGCTGGAATGCAGTGGCGTGATCTCAGCTCACTGCAACCTCTGCCTCCCAGGTTCAAGTGATTCTCCTCTCTTGGCCTCATGAGTAGCTGAAATTACAGGCACCTGGCACCACACCCAACTAATTTTCATATTTTTAGTAGAGACGGGGTTTCACCATACTGGCTAGGCTGGTCTTGAACTCCTGACCTCCAGTAAACCACCCACCTCTGCCTCCCAAAGTGCTGAGATTACAGGAGTGAGCCACCACTTCCAGCCTATGTGTGTCTTTACGGGAGAAGAGTGTTTCTTGTAGGTAACAGATCAATGGGTCTTTTTATTTTATTTTATTTTATTTTATTTTATTTTATTTTATTTTATTTTATTTATTTTTGAGATGGAGTCTTGCTCTGTCACCAGGCTGGAGTGCCCTGGTGCCATCTTGGCTCATTGCAACCTCTGCCTCCCGGATTCAAGCTATTCTCCTGCCTCAGCCTCTTGAGTAGCTGGGACTACAGGTGCACACCATCACACCCTGCTAATTTTTGTATTTTTAGTAGAGACAGGATTTCACCATGTTTGCCAGGATGGTCTCTATCTCTTGACCTCGTGATCCACCTGCCTTGGCCTCCCAAAGTGCTGGGATTACAGGCATGAACCACCACACCTGGCTGGGTCTTGTTTTTTCATCCATTCATCCACTCTGTCTTTTGATTGAAAAGTTTAGTCTGCTGACACTCAACGTTATTATTGATAAGTAAGGACTTACTCCTGCCATTTTGTTATTTTTTTTTCTGGTTGTTTTGGGTCTTCTCTTCCTTCTTTCCTTCCTGTCTTCCATTAGTGAAGGTAATTTTCTCTGGTGATATGATTTAGTTTCTTGCTTTTTATTTTTCATGTATCCATTGTTATGTCTTTTGGTTTGAGGTTACCATGAGGCTTGTAAATACTATTTTACAACCCATTATTTTAATCTTATAATAATACTGTTTTCATAAACAAGTAAAAAGAAAACTAATAAAAACTCTATAACTTAACTTTGTCTCCCTATTTTTTAACTTTTTGTTATTTCTATTTATATCTTATTATGCCATTTATGTCTTGAAAAGTTGTAGTTAATATTTTTGATTGGCTCATAGTTTAGTCTCTCTACTTAGAATAAGAGTAGTTTATACATCATAGTTACCGTGTTATAACATTTTGCATTTTTCTGTGAACCTAATGTTACCAGTGAGTTTTATATCTTAAAGTTGTTACTTACTGCTTATTAATATCCTTTCTGATTGAAGTACTCCCTTTAGCATTTCTTCTAGGACAGGTCTGGTGTTGATGAAATCCCTCAGCTTTTGTTTGTGTGGAAAAGTCATTATTTCTCCTTCACTTTGAAAGATATTTTCACCGGATACACTGTTTCAGGGTAAATGTTTTTTTCCTTCAGCGCTTTCAATATGTCATGCCACTCTCTCCTGGCCTGAACTGTTTCTACTGAAGAGTCTGCTGCCAGATATATTGTAGCTCCATTGTATATTATTGGTTTCTTTTCTCTTGCTGCTTTTAAGATCCTTTCTTTATCCTTGATCTTTGGGACTGTGATTATTAAATTCCTTGAGGTCGTCTTCCAGCTACATCTGCTTGGTGTTTTATAACTTCCTGCTACTTGGGTATTTGTATCTTTCTGTGGGTTTGGGAAGTTCTGTTACTATCCCTTTGAATAAACTTTCTACACTTCCCATCTCTTTAAGGCCAATACCACTTTGATTTGTCCTTTTGAGGCTATTTTCTTGATCCTGAAGGCATGTGTCATTGTTTTTTATTCTTTCCTTTGTCTGCTCTATGTATTTTGAAATAGCCTGTCTTCAAGCTCATTAATTCTGTCTTCTGCTTGATCAATTCTGCTATTAAAAGGCTCTAATGCATTCCTTGGTGTGCCAATTACATTTTTTAGCTCCAGAATTTCTGCTTGATTCTTTTAAATTATTTCAATCTCTTTGTTAAACTTATCTAAATAGAATTATGAATTCCTTCTCTGTGTTGTCTTGAATTTCTTTGAGTTTCCTCAACACAGCTATTTTGATTTCTTTGTCTAAAAGGTCACATATCTCTGTTTCTACAGGATTGGACCCTGGTGTCTTATTTAGTTCATTTGGTGTGGTCATGTTTTCCTGGATAATGTTGATGTGAGCAGATGTTCTTTGGTGTCTGGGCATTGAAGAGTTAGGTATTTATTGTAGTTTTCACTGTATATTGTAGTTTTCACTGTCAGAGCTTGTTTGTACCCATCTATTTTGGGAAGGCTTTCCAGTGATCTAAGCTGTATCTGCTTTAGGGGACACCCCAAGCCTCCTAAACTCTGTGGTTCTTGCAGACTCACAGTGGTACTGCCTTAATGGTCTTGGACAAGATCCAGGACAATTCTCTGTGTTACCAAAAAGAGACTCTTGTTCTCTTCCCTTACTTTCTCCCAAACAAACAGAGTCTCTCTCTCTCTGTTCTGAGGCACCTAAAGCTTGGGGTTGAGTCACATGGGCACCCCTGTGGCCACCATTACTGTGACTTCACTAGGTCAGACCTGAGGCCAGCACAGCACTGGGTCTTGCCCAAGACCTGCTGTAGCCACTCCTTAGCTATTGCATAAGTTTCCTGAAGGCCCTGGGGCTCTACAATCATCACATGGAAAACAGCCAGGCCTGTGTCCTTCCCTTCAGGATGGCAAGTTCTCCCAGCCTCTGGGTGGATCCAAAGGTGCTGTGTCTGGGAATCAGGGCCTAGATCAAAAACTTTAAAAGTCTACCTAGTGTTTTATTGTGCTATGGCTGAGCTGTCACTCAAACCACAAGATGCAGTCCCTCCCACTCTTTCCACCCCTCTCCAAAGGCAGAGGAGCATCAATCCGTGGCCACCTCAAACACAGGCCATGGTGGGTACTGCCAGACTACCGCCGATGTTCTTATAAGGCCCAAAGGCTCTTAAGTCAGTTTGTGGTGAATGCTCCTGTTAATTATTTTAAAATGCTTCTTTTTTGTTTTTTGTTTGTTTGTTTAGTTGGTTGGTTTTTTGAGATGGAGTCTTGCCCTGTCACCCAGGCTAGAGTGCAATGGTGTGATCTCAGCTCAATGCAACTTCTGCCTCCCAGGCTCAAACGATTTTCCTGCCTCAGCCTCCCAAGCAGGTGGGATTACAGGCACCCACCACCACACCCAGCTAATTTTTCCATTTTTAGTAGAGACGCGGTTTCACCATGTTGGTCAGGATTGTCTTGAACTCCTGACCTTGGGGTCCTCCCACCTCAGCCTCCCACAGTGCTTCTTATAAAAGTACAAAATAGCATAATGCATTATAAAAATAATCAAACTTACCCTTCGACAAATACTCGAAGAAGAACATCCATGAGAAAAAATAAGGCAATAGCTAGAGAAATAGAACGATACACCAAAGGAATATAAAGTTTGCTATCATTGAAAATTAGGTCGGCAAGGAGGAGAGTGACATGCAGTAAGACCAGGAAAACTCCAAATATTCTAAAATAAATAAATAAATAAATACAAAGATAAAGGGGCTTTTGTCCCTATAGCTATACTGTATTTAGGCCACTGATCAGGTGGCCAAAATGTTATTATTTAGTATTAAGCCGCCCAGTGTCAGGAAAAACTGTAATGCCTTAGAATCTCAGAAAGTCACTGTTTTCACCCAATAGAAGCAGTTCTTAATAAACAAAATTCTCACCAAACCACTTCACAAGATATTATCATGCCCTTTTATAGTAGAAACATCAGACCAACACCTCAAGAGAGAAAAGTAAAACTGAATTAAAATCACCTGTGTCTGTTTGTAAACTCTTCTTAAAATTTGAGAATTTTATAAGAAATTTATACCAATTTCTCATAAAAAATAAACCCTCAATCTGGATAATTCTAAAGAATTTATTAATAAAAACCAAATGAAAGCATGAGTAACATATGCTCATAAAAGACCAAGATT
>NW_012098222.1:76773-88750 GCF_000951045.1 Mandrillus leucophaeus
CGCCCAGCCTTGCTGTTACATATTCTAAATACATTCTCCATAAATTGATTAGACTATTTGCCTAATCCATGAAGATGAATTAGTCTTCGAAGTACTTTTTTAAAAACTTGCAGCTCAAATTAAAATAGTATTAATTCAAAAGGAAACAGTTATATTGCATAAATCTATATCATAGTATGAAATCTCACTCTTATGTAGAGAAGAGTCTAAGTAAATTATTTCCAGAATTAAAGAGTAAGTCTAGATGTATACGGTACTTAATAAAACATTTAACTTATAGAATTTTAACATTTAATTTTCATTAATGTTACTTTTGCAGATGGAAGAAAAACAATATTAATATGTTACTATTAATCTTAGGCAAAAGCCATTTATTTGCAAGTCTTAATGTCCAGCTTAAACCAGAATTCCATGATAAATTAGATTACATTAGAAGGGGCACACGGCTACTTAGCAACTGATGGAAGGTGGAAATGCTTTTTTGTTTTTTTATTTCAGTCTTTCTCATTGAAGTATTAAGTCATATATATATATATATATTTTAAGATGGAGTATTGCTCTGTTGCCCAGCCTGCAGTGCAATGGTGCAATTTCAGCTCACTGCAACCTGTGCCTTCTAGGTTCAAGCGATTCTTCTGCCTCAGCCTCCTGAGTAGCTGGGATTACAGGCACCCGCCATTATGCTCAGTTAATTATTGTATTTTTAGTAGAGATGGGGTTTCACCATGTTAGCCAGGCTGGTCTTAAACTCCTGACTTCAGGTGATCTGCCCGCCTCAGCCTCCCAGAGTGCTGGGATTACAGGCGTGAGCCACCACGCCAAGCCAAGTCTCAAATATATTTAACACATGGTGTTTTCTATGTCCCACATACCCAAATGCAAAGGATGATACAATTGAATGCACAATTTTCTTAATCTTGCTGCTGCAAAAAGAAGTAAAAATAAAATTAATCAGATTTCTTCTAACATATATGGTAAATTTAACCAAAAAACAAAGGCCTTTATAAATACAATTTTAAAAGAAAATTATTCAGAAGTTGTATAACAAAATGCTTTTTACTAATAGCTAAAATTTTATTCTTTCTGCTCCATGACTATTTTACTTTGCTATCCAGAATATATGCGAATAAGACAGTAAACTTTGGATGTTTAGTAACATTTCCATTGCATGCAAAGCCCCAACCCCAACTTTATGGCAATACTAAACTTAAACTTGTGGTCATCTACTCAGGGAGTATAGCATGAAGACAGAAAAGGGTGGTAGAAGAGAACTGTATTTTAGTGCCAGCCTGGGCAAGTCATCAAACTTTGGCCAGATCTCAGTTTCCACCACAATAAAATAAGGTATTTCAGGAATGAGCATAGGGAGTAAATGATACTCTTGTCATCTCTTCAAACTAGACACCTAGTAAACAGACACACATTTGAGGTTGCAAATGAACTTCAGAGGTAAGACATTTTAGTAAGATATACTTCAAAGGAGAAACACCCGAAAGACTGGGCTCCTTCCATTAATCAAAGGAAGGAGAACCTGTTTGATGGAGCCTCCAATAATGCCTCATTTTACCTTGTGGCTGGAGACAAGGTAGCTGATGAGGAACAATTGTTTTGTCCTACTGAAGCCTCGTGTGTTGAAGGCTCTTTAGAAGGAGAAGCCTCCAACACAGGAGGCTTCAGTAGGAGAAGTCTTCAGAAAGTTTCTGTCATACTGAAGCCTCCAACACAAGACTTAAGTTCCACCCCGAGAGCCATGAATCCTAAGACAATGCTCACAGCCTGTGCCTAAGACTGGAGAACAAAGAGGGCAGATACTGAGCAGAACTGGGGCACTGCCAAAATTGGCCTTTGACATGAACAGACGTTTCTCAAAAGAAGACATACATGTGGCCAACAAGCATATGAAGAAAAGCTCAATATCACAGATTAGAGAAATGCACATTGAAACCACAATGAGATACCATTTCACACCAGTCAGAATGGCTATTACTAAAGAGTCAGAAAATAACAGATGCTGGCAAGGTTACAGAGAAAAGGGAACACTTATACATTGTTGGTGGGAGTGTAAATTAGTTCAACCATCATAAAAAGCAGTATGGCAATACCTTGAAGAGCTAAAAGCAGAACTACTATTTGACTGAGCAATCCCATTACTGAGCATATACCCAGAGGAATATAAATCATTCTACTATAAAGATACATGCATATGAATGTTCACTGCAGCACTATTTACAATAGCAAAAACATGGAATCAACCTAGGTAACCATCAATGACAGACTGGATAAAGAAAATGTGGTACATATATACCATGGAATACTATGCAGCCATAATAAAAGAATGAGGTCATGTCTTTTGTGGGAACATGGATGGAGCTGGAGGCTATTATCCTTAGCAAACTAGTGCAGAAACAGAAAACCAAATACTGAATGTCGTCACCTATCAGTGGTAGCTAAATCATAAGGACTTATGAACACAAAGAAAGAAATAGACACTGAGGTCTGCTTAAGTGGGGAGGGTAGGAGGAGAGAGAGGAGCAGAGAAGGTAACTATTTGGGTACTGAGCTTAATACCTGGATGATGAAATAATATGTGAAAAAAAAAAAACCTCCCTGACATATGTTTACTTATGTAACAAACCTCTCATGTACCTCCAAACCTAAAATAAAAGTTAAAAAAAAAAATCGGCCTTTGCTGAATGATGTTAGGTTAACCTGTGATAAAGGAAATCCCCAATTCTTCTAATTTTCCCCTCTCCACCTGGACCCACCACCTCTGCCCAGGCTTGGAGAATTAAGGCTGATGTAGATGGAGGATCAATTGGCCAAAAGAGGTGAATTCTCTCCTCAAGTTGCCATTCTCTTACTACAAGACCCTCTGATCCCACGCAGTCTACTGGATATGTGGGTATCAAGGAAATATAAATCTGAACTCACTTGACAATGTCACCATACAGAACCAAGCCTGACAGATTACGAAGGCATGAAGGAGTGGCTTGGGTGGCTTTAGCCCCTTAATCTGTTTCAGTGTCCACTGAAACTATACCAAATAAATATACAATTGAGATGTTTTTGGTTAAAAAAAAGTGTGCTATGTAAATGCAGTTTCAAGCAGTTATGTGTAGAGTTTGCAGGGAAATAACTATGACTCAATAAATCCACATCCAGGAAAAGTACTTTTCACACTCGGGAGCAATAGACAGACACTCCAACGTGCAGCAACTCGAAGCATAGCCTCCATGTACCTTTCCTAAAACAATTACTCAAAGGGCTTGAGTCAGCTGAGCAATGAATCAAAATGAAGAACATAGAAATAAGGAAGATGACTTACTGAGAAAAGATGGTACATAATATAAACTCAGAATTAGGTAAGTCTAAATAATAATTGTTAATGTAGCATAAAAATGTAGCAGGTGAAAATGTAAATAAATGATTCTAAAAGTAAAGATAAATCATATAAAATCATGAATAATAGTATTGATTTGAATTTTTAGGCATTCTTACACTAGGATTCAAGGTGTGGAAGAAGATAGAAGTAAAGGCAGGTTGCATTTCTTATCTTTCACAGGTACAAGTCCAATTTTATTCTCGATATTGATGGAGAAAAGTGGCATAAATTCAACTTCAGTTTGTAAATACCCACCTTGCTTGTCCTTGTAATTTTCTGCCTTTTCACATTCAAATACCACCAGTAACTCTTCACCAATCATGGTTGTCTTTCCTGCCCCTCAGATAGGGCTAAGTAACTACAGACCTAAGGCAGGGCCTCCATACAATCTGATGGTGGGTTTATCTTTGGGGCAGTAGCCTCCTGTGGTAACAGACAGAGAGACCAGGGGTCTGTTAGCTTTGTTCTTTTCTGTTGAGAGCTCCTCAGCTCTCTGCCCACTGTTACCTCCTCCTTGCTGCAAATAGGACTGTTGCCTCTTTTGGCTCACTCTAGTAGAGTGTCATACAATATACACATTCTCATATTTTCCTAAGGTTTCAGGGTGCTGCTAAATAAAAGGGTGACCAATGGAATAGGAATAAGAAGCATTCCTCTTAAGACCTATTCCTCTTTTATCCAACTAGATCAAAGAAAGAAAGGTAACTACAGATACTACAGTAATAAGACTTTAGAAAACAGTATCTAAAACACTCTGTATTGTTATGGATACTCCAGACAATGAACTTCCCAAATCTGAATCTCCCTTTTCTACATGTATGCTTTTGTGTGTGTCTATGTGTGTATTTACATATATATGTTTACATCTAGCTTTTTATTTACTTAAACCTCAAATTTTGTTGACAGTCCCTTCATGTGTTACCTGTTGTCATTTCACTGAAGGCAGTGCTGATGGAGCAAAAAGGTACATAGACATATAGTGAATTTCTCTTTTTTGACACTATTAGCAAATACATTTTTTGTACCAAAAGAAGATTTTCTATAAATATGAAGTACGTACATATATAATAAGTGAGGGTATGCAAATACTACCACATAAGCCCAGTAAGTAAAGTCCAACAATTAACAAAGACTCATTTATCAATGGTCAATTCATCAGAGATTAAACTATATATAAATTAAACCTATGTACATATTAGAAATACATTTTAGCCAGGTGCGGTGGCTCATGACTGTAATCCCAGCACTTTGGGAGGCCGAGGCGGGCAGATCATGAGGTCAGGAGTTCAAGACCAGCCTGGCCAATATAGTGAAACCCTGCTCCTACGAATAATACAAAAAATTAGTCAGACATGGTGGCACGTGACTGCAGTCCCAGCTACTCAGGAGGCTGAGGCAGGAGAATCACTTGAACCTGGGAAGTGGAGGTTGCAATGAGACGAGATCGCGCCACTGCGCTCCAGCTTGGACAACAGTGAGACTTCATCTCAAAAAATAATAATAATAATAATAGAAATACATTTTAATTTGCCCATGCCTCCAATGTCCTATAAAATAAATTCTTTTAAAGATTTACTTATTGGCTTAAAAATCAATACTACACACAAAACTCACATACTATTGCTTCATGAGCAACTACAGAATTCTCACCTAGATGTTTCCTTAATCAGCCACTGATTAAACACAATCCTTTTATTCCTTCTGTAAAATCTCATTCATTTTTGCAAATTTTCTTGAGCATTACACTATAATTAACTTGAATCAGGTTTTCCATATTACTTACACCTTTATGATTTATTTCCAGGAGAGGTTTTCACATGACTGGGAAAACCCTTCATCACCTCCTTCCCTTCATTGATCATGCTTGTCTTTCCTGCCCATGAAACACAGTGAAGTACCTGTGCACCTAAGGAAAGCGGCATCCAGCGAGGTGGTGGGTTTGAGTTGGGTCTGGGCACCAACCTCACACGTGGATAGAGCTCTTGAGGGTGTGGGACAAGTCCACATTCCATTAGCTCCATTCTTTTTTTCCCAGGGCTTCACTACTCCTTATTGGCCGCCATCTCCTCCATGTTGCAAATAGGATTCTCTCCTTTCTTGGCACACTATGGCAGGGTCTCAAACTCAGGAAACCCAAATCCCTTAAAAAATTGCCCACCAGAAATTGAGGGTGACAAATACACTAACAGGAAGAAGGGGCTCTCCTGTGAACTGACTTCCTCATACAACTCCATCAAAAAAGGATGCGGTTACCTACAAATGCTACAGTGAGAAGAACTGGAAACCCTGTTAAAAACACTCCGTATGGCCACGCAGGCTCCGGAGAGTCAATTCCACAAATGTCCATCTGTCTCCATGTTTTGTGTTTCCATTGTGCGCATGGGTTTGTTTGTGTAAATGTGTTGACAGAAGTGAGTACGGATGGAGATAGATGGATCTATTTGTGTATGTGCGTGTGTGTGTGTATAGCTCTATGCACACTTATGCATACATGTGTCTTTATGGATTTATAACTCACCTTTTACTGATAGGTGACACCAGGGCTGCTCCTTTACATTCACTGCTGTGTGGGCTAGAGGATGATAAAAGAATACAGTCAGCTAGGAGACACGATTCTAAATTCACTTTTTTGGAAAAATTAGCTTTTATTACTCTAGATAGAAACCAATTAATTTCTGTCAGGAAATCTGAGTCCCATAAAAAAACTAAGGGTGACAAATACACTAACAGGAGGAAGCAACTCTCCTATGACCTGCTCCTCTTTATACAACTCCACCAAAGAAAGATGCAAAGTTACTAGCAAATGCTACAATGAGAAGAATTGGAAACTCCATTAAAAAAAAAAAATCTATATGCCCAGACAGGCTCCTGAGAATAAGTTCCACAAATGTCCATCTCTTTTCTCCTTGTTCTAAGTTTCCACCATGTGCATGGATTAATTTGTGTACGTGTGTTGAAGAGAAGTGTGGATGGATGGATGGATGGATGGATGGATGGATGGATATATTTGCTCATGTGCCTGTGTGTGTTTATAGTTCTATACACACTTATGCTGATGGATATCTTTATTTAACCATTTACTACTTACATATCATTCGTAAGTGTCTCCTCGGTTGCTCCTTTAAATTCATTTGTCTGTGGACTAGCAGATGATAAAAGAATACAGTCAGATAGGAGGCATAATTCTGAAGTTATATTTTGGAAAAAATACCTTTCATTACTCTAGACAGAAAGCAATTAATTTCTGACTATTCATGTGTATAGCACTATTGGAACATGGAATGTCTTTTTTCTTTATTAGAAATGAGGATTTATATGACAACAACCAAAATCATAGCCTGGGGAAAATAGTAATGCTTCGCAACTTAAGTAAACCCCTTTATTATGACCTCAGTCCCAATGTGTGACAGACTTTGTGGTGACAGTAATTTCAAACTCAACTCAGTTTGTAGGTAGTCAGCCCTCTTATTCCATTCAATGTTCTGCTTCAAAGGCCGTCCATTAGCTCCTTACCTTCACCCAGCATGATGGTTTCTCTAGTCCCACAAAAAGGGTCAGGTAATTAGAGGTCTGACACAGGAGCGCAATCCAAATAGGATGGTGATTTGAGGTTTGGAGCTCCAGCCTCCGTGGTGGCAGAGTTCTGGAGGGTGGAGAACAACTCCAAGGCTCTTAGCTCTGTTGCTTTCTGCTGAGGGCTTCACAGTGCCCTGAGCACTCCTACCTCCTCCTTGCTCCAAACAGGATTCTCTCTTCCCTTGGCCCACTCTGGCATGTCTCACACACCGAAAATCAGAGTTTCCAAGGCATTTGACTGCTACTAACAAATGGTGAAAAGACAGTAACAGACAGAAGCCTCTCTCTATAATGTTTCTTTTTTCCTAAACAACTGTAAAAATGTGGAAGTTATGTATATATGATACAGTGAGATGATAAAGAAACTGTGTCAAAGACATTCTCTATTATTGTGAGCACTTCTGACAGTGAGTCCCACTAATCTCAGTCTCTTTCTCTGTCACTGTTTTGTGTGTGTGTGTGTGTGTGTGTGTGTGTGTGTGTACATTTTTTTTTGTGACAAAGTTTTGCTCCTGCTGCCCAGAGTGGAATGCAGTGGCATGGTCTCAGCTCACTGGAACGTGCACCTTCCCATGTTCAAGCGATTCTCCTGCCTCAGCCTCCCGAGCAGCTGGGATTAGAGGCGCCTGCCACCACAGCTGGCTAGTTGTTGCAATTTTAGTAGAGACAGGGTTTCACTATGTTTGCCAGCCTGGTCTTGAACTCCTGACCTCAGGGTATCTGCCTGCCTTGGCCTCCCAAAGTGCTCAGATTATAGGTGTGAACCACTGCACCTGGCCATGTGTACATTTTTTATAACTCACTGGTCATTGGGGCTTCTCTCAATGGTGACTCCTTCCAAGGCATTTGAATTGGGACTGTAGAGGACAAATATGGTCAGAGTCAGACACAATGCGTAATTCCAAGGTTTTGCAACAAATAGCCAGTTATTCTATGCGTTATTCCTCAGTTACACTGTAATTATTCACATGTATGTACATCACTAAATTGACCTAGGATGGCATTTGCTTTTTATTAGAAATGAGGTTTTATATGCCAACAGTGAGTATCTTAGGCTGTGAACATAGCGATGCATCCAGATTAAGTAAGGGCATCTACACCTCGATGTGTAACAGCATTTTTGGAGAGCATTTAATTCCAGTTCAAATTAAGTTTGTAAGTTCCCCTTCTTATAATCCCATCTACGTTTCTCATTCCCTATCACTTCCAATCACCTCCTCACCTTTCACCCATCCTAATAGTCTTTCCTGACCAAGAGTTGTGGCCAAGTAGCTACAGGCCTCAAGCAAGGGCTCCATCCCATGTGAGGGTGGGTATGGGCCAAGGCAGTCAGCCTCACATAAAGGCAGAGCTCAGGAGGGTGTGAAATAATTCCAGGGTTTTTAGCTCTGCTCTTTTTCTTCACAGGGATTTCTCTGAGCTTTATCCACTCTTATCTCCTTCTCGCTCCAAGCAGGATTCACTTTTCCCTTCGTCCACACTACTAGTACAGTCTCATTCTCACAGAAAGGAAATGTGACAAACACTAACATAAAAACCTCCCTCTATGAATTCCTCCCCATTTTCCTATCTCAATCCAAAAAAACAAAAGAATATTCCATACAAAGCTCATTCTGAGAGGACTCTAGAAATAGTTTCCAGGGAACTCCTTGTTCCCATGGATGCTTGTGACAGTCAATAGCCCAACTCAATCTCTCTTGTATGAATGCATGTATGTATGTGTTTGTATATGCATAGATACATGTATAACTGTATTCCTTTATATCACATGTTGCACTGGCCAGCCTACTAGAAGATACTCCCAATTCACACCTAGGGCAGTACCAAATAACTTAAAATGTACATACTAAGACAACATGTAACTTCCTAAACTTAACGTTTTCAGTTCAAAATAGTTCCAATTGTTTTGTTTTGTTTGTTTTTTGTTTTGTTGTTGTTATTGTTTGTTTTTTGTGACAGAGTCTTGCTCTGTCACCCAAGCCAGAGTACAGTGCCACGATCTTGGCTCACTGCAGCCTCTGCCTCCCAGGCTCAAGCAATTCTCCTGCCTCAGCCTCCCGAGTAGCAGGGACTACTGGTGCCGCCACCATGCCAGGCTCATTTTGTATTTTTAATAGAGATGGGCTTTCACCAAGTTGGCCAGACTGGACTTGAACTCCTGATCTCATTATCCACCCGCCCTGGCCTCCCAAAGTGCTGGGACTACAGGCCTGAGCCACCGCGCCTGACCTACCAACTACTTTCAACCTGTAAACTGCCTTACCCTTACAGAAGTCATGTGTGTATTTGGTTCTTTGGAATCTGCCATGCCATTTACCCTACACATCATACTTTATATGATTGCAGCACATCCTTTACACCTATCTGAGACTCACTGACTCAAGAGTTCACCAAAACTCGCTACCACTGGAGCTGGCCAATGCACGACAACCATTTGTGGGTGAATTTCTTTTAAATTCAACTCCACTGTGTAGGCATTCCTCCCTCTAATCCCATCTATGGCCCACTGCCTGGATCTCTCTGTCACCTCTTTCCTTTCACCCATCGTGCTAGTCTTTCCTGTCCAGGAGACACAGGCAAGTAGCTGTGGGCCTAAGGAAGGGCTGCATCCAATGAGGTGCTATGCTTGCGTTTGTGTTGAAGCACCAACCTCATATGTTGACAGAGCTCTGGAGTGTGAGGGACAAGTCCATGCTCCATTGGCTCCATTCTTTTCTTCCCAGGGCTTCACTGCTCCTTGTCAGCTGCTATCTCCTCCATGTTGCAGACAGGATTTTCTCCTCCCTTCTGTCAATCTCACAGGCTCTCAAACTCAGGAAATCTGAGTCCTATAAGAAGCTGCTTACTAGGAACTAAGGGTGACAAATACATTAACAGGAAGCAGCAGCTCTCCTGTGACCTGCTCCTTTCTATATGACTCCATTAGAAAAGGATGCAATGTTACCTACAAAGGCTATGATGAGAAGAATTCGAAACCCTGTTAAAAACCACTCTCTATGGCCATGCAGGCTTCTCAGAATAAACTCCACAAATGTCCGTCCACCTGTCTCCTTGTTGTATGTTTCCATTGTGTGCATGGGTTGCTAGTGGATGTGTGCTGAGAGAAGTGTGTATGGATGGACGCATGGATGGATGGATGGATATATTTGTTTATGTGCCTGTGTGTGTGAAAACTTCTATGCTCACTTATAATTACATAAATAAAGACACACGTATGCATAACTCACCTTTCATGGATACATGCCTCCGGGTTCGTGCCTGATAATTCATTTGTGGGTGGACTGGAGGATGATAAAAGAACACAGACAGGAGACACAACTCGAAATTCACTTTTCTGATAAAACTCGCTTTCATTACTCTTTCCACAAACCAGTTAAGTTCTGACTATTCATGTGTATAGCACTATTTGGTTCTGAAATGTCATTTTTTATTAGAAAGGAGAATTTATACGATGGCAACCAACATCTTAGGCTGTGGAAAATAGTAATGCTTCCAGATTTAAATAAACCTCTTTGTTATGACCTCAGTCCCAATGTGTGGCAGCCTTTGTGGTGACAGTTATTTCAAACTAAACTTTTGTGTGGAGGTAGTCGGCCCTCTTATTCCACTAAATATGCTGCCTCAAAGGCTCTCCATTACTTCTTTACTTGATCGTCTGTCTTGGTCCACAAGTAGGGTAAAGTAACTGCAGGTCTGAGTCAAGGACACAATCCAATATGATGGTGTTTGGGGTTTGGAGTATCACCCTGGATTGTGGCAGAGTTCTGCAGGCTCAAAAACATTTCTAGGGTTGTTAGCTTTTTTCTCTTCTTCGGAGGTCTTCACTACTCTCTGTCCCCTGTTATCCTTTTCTGTTTCCAAAGAGGATTCTCTGCTGTCCTCAGCCATCGTAGTGAGGTCTCACATATAGGCAGTCTGAAAATTATTTTTGATTGTTACTCAGAGTATCAAACAGACTAGTAAGAAAAATCATCCTTCTTATTATGTGGTCATCTTTTATCTAAATTCATTCAAGAAGGCATAAAGGCACCTTCGTATCCTATAGTGAGATCATGTAGACACGTGTAAAAGTTTTTTGTTTTTCCATTAATGCCCTTGAATCTTCCCTAATCTCAACCTTTATATTTCTCTGCAGTACCTGTGGGTGCACCCTTGATTTCATATGAATCCATATAGGTTTATATAAATGGTATATAATTGTTTCCTCCTATGCCCATATATCCTTATATCTATATTGATTGATTTCTGTCTCACAGTTCATTGATAGCTCCATTCCGGGGTAGTGATTTGAATTTAGACTTGGCAGTGCTACAGAATTTAAACATATATATACATATAGGACCATATATATATATATATATATATATAGTCCAACACCAATATGACATCTTAGACTTCACTTTCTGGTTTGAATTACTCACAGGTGATGTTTAGTTGCTACAATTGAATGAAGCACAAAGTAAGCATTTGGTGGTTTACTTTAATTCAAATTCAGCTGCAGTTTCTATGTACAAATCCCTTTGACTTCATCTCATTTCCTGATACTAAAATCCCTGCATCAGTGCCTTGTTTTCACCATCATAGGTGTCTTCTCTGCTCTCACACAGGGTCAAGAAACTGCTCCGTACCATGTGATGATGGGTGTGGGCTTGTAGTGTTAGCCTCACATGGTGGTAGAGCTCTGGGTGTGAGGAACCCTGCCAGGCCATTAGCTCTGTTATTTTCCCTAACGACTCCACTGCTCCCTGCCCACTGCTACTTGCTCATTGCTCTGCATAGGATTTTCTTCCCTTGGCCCACTCTAGTATGTCTCATACACAGGAAATCTGACTTTCCTAAGTATGTGCCTGCTACTAAGGGTGACAAGACAATAACAAGAAGTTTCCGCCGGACGCGGTGGCTCAAGCCTGTAATCCCAGCACTTTGGGAGGCCGAGACGGGCAGATCACGAGGTCAGGAGATCGAGACCATTCTGGCTAAACCGGTGAAACCCTGTCTCTACTAAAAAATACAAAAAAA
>NW_012098222.1:89422-101681 GCF_000951045.1 Mandrillus leucophaeus
TTTTTTTTTTTTTTTTGGCAGAGTCTCACTCTCACCGAGGCTGGAGTGCAGTGGTGTGATCTTGGCTCACTGCAACCTCTGCCTCCCATGTTCAAGCAATTCTCCTGCCTCAGCCTCCTGAGTAGATGGGATTACAGGCATGCACCACCACGCCTGTCTAATTTTTGTATTTTTAGTAGACACAGAGTTTTGCCACGTTGGTCAGGCTGGTCTCAAATTCCTGGCCTCAAGTGATCTAGCTGTCTTGGCCTACCAAAGTGCTGGGATTACAGATATGAGCCACCATGCCTGGCCAGTGGCATTTATTTCTAATGTAACTGCAATCTGTAAGGAAACATGCCTCTTACCCCTCTAAATTTTTGATTCTTAAGTCCCTCTGTCACTTCCTTACTTTCACCCATCATGGCTGTCTTTCCTGCCCAGAAGATATGACCATGTAGCTGTAGGCCTGAGTCAGGAACTCCCTACAAAATACTGTGGGTTTGGGTTTGGTTTGGGGCACCAGTCTCACATGGTGGTAGAACTCTAGAGGGTGAGGAACCCATTAAGGTTTCATGAACTCTGTTCTTTTTGATGAGTGCTTCACTCGTCCCTGTCACCTGTTACCTCCCCATTGCTCCAAATAGGATTCTCTCTCCCTTTGGCCCACTCTAGTAGTAGTAGAGTCTCATAAATGGGAAACTTCAAAGATTCCTAAGGGATTGAATACTAATAACTTAGAGTGACCAATATGCTAAGAGGAAGAAGCATCCCTTTCATGACTTCTTCCTCTTTCATCCAATTTGGTCTGAAAAAAAAAATAGAAAGTTATCTATAGACCCTACAGTGAGAAGATTTCGACATAGTGTCAAAGGTACTCTGTATTTCCAAGGACATGCCTGACAATGAATTTTACAAATATCAACTTCTCTTTCATTGTTTTATGTTTCTGTGTGTGTATGTGTATGCATGCGTGTACGTTGATAGAAGTATGTATTTATGTGTATATATGTGTATATACACTTACATGTATATAAATCTTTGTTTTTAACTCACATATCATGGGTGGCTCTATCATAGGTTACTACCGCCAACTCAATTGGCTGTGGGCTGAGGAATTATAAAAGCATATTATTCAGATACAAACATAATTTGGACTTACACTTTTGGTCAAATAGCCGCAGTTACTCTAGACATGAGTCTACCTGCCAAGGAATGCTAAAGATTGCCAGCAACCAGCAAAAGCTAGCAAAGAGGTATCAAACAGATTCTTCTTTATAGCCCTCATAAAAAGCCAACCCTACTGACAACCTCAATTTCGGATTTCTAGTCTCTAGGACTATGAGATGATTCATTTTTGTTTAAGACACTTGGTTCATGATACTTTGTTAAAGCAGCCCTAGAAACGAATATAGCCCAACCTGGCAGAGTCTCATACATAGGCAATCCACCAGGTTTCTAAAAGTTTTGGCTACTAGTCAACTCAGCTAGGAAGAAGTAGACTTCTTGTGATCTATTTATCTTGTATCCAACTAGACCCAAAAAGAAAAGGATGTTACATACAGAAGTTGAAACTACCAGTACTTTAGAAACAGTGTCCAAGAAACTCTATATTTATTTAACATTTGTTAGCTTACTTAAGACCTAATTTTTTAGAAAGAATTTTAGAATCGGTGTCCAGAAAACTATTTTCCCATGAATAATTCTAAGACTGAATTTCACAAACCTGAATTCCTCCCATCTTCAATATATATTATGACATCACCTTTCATTGTTGACTCCAGCACAGATTTCTGATGTCAATTCATTGGGATCAGTGCAAAGGATTGAAAGGTAAGTAGTAAGAAACAACGTAAATGCATACACTACTCTTTTTTTTTGGTTCAAATTGGCTATGATTGCGCTACAAATCACAATGTGTTGTCCCTAAAAATTATCATGTATATCTGTTACTTGGCACCTGGTACTTCATTTTTCTCTAGAAAAAGGTCTTTATGTGTTGGTAATAAAAATTGTTTAGGACTCTTTAAAAACTTTAATGAAACAAGATTTAAATACAATTCTTTCTTACTGAATCTGGTCATCGTGTATGACAGCAAATTTAACTTAAATTTGCTTCAAATTCATGTTCCATTTGTAGGCACACGTTGTTCTTGCCCATTTTGATTTCCTAATTATCAAGTCCCTCCACCACCTTCATGCTCTTCATGAGTCACAGATATCTTTGCTTCCCTTCAAATAGGATCAAGTGACTAAACCTGAGGCAGGGGCTCCATCCAATGTGATGATGGCTTTGAGTTTGGGGTACCAGCTCTGAAGGGTGAGGGACAGATACAGGGTCTCTTAGCTCCTTTCTTTCTGCTGAGGGCTCCTCTGCTGCCTGTCCGACGCTACCACCTTCTTTCTCCAAGTAGGATTCTCTCCTCTCTTGGATTGCTCTTGAGAGAGTCTCATACATGGGCATTCTGATAGTTTCCTAAGGGTTTTGGCTGCTAATTACTAAGGGTCACAAACAGTCTTTTGAGTACCAAGTGTGCCTCTTCTGACCTGATCTTATTTTTTCCACTCTGGTTCAAAAACAATGTTACCTAAAGATGCTTAAAGTCTCTTATAGAAAGCTGTTATTACCATTGATACTCTCAGTATTTTTCACCACTTAGATCAGTCAACTCACCCATTGTGGTCATAGCTGTCAGAGCATACAGTAGGATCTGTTAATGAATCCATAATTCTACCAAAGAGTAAAAAGCACATACAAAAAAATAAAGTCAGATATTATGAAAGGCAATCAGGATGTTAATCTCGACAGTATTTCAGGACATGAAAAATAAAATCAGAGGAATTTTGACAAGAACTAAAGAAACAATCTCAGGGTACAGTACTAGAATTTGTGTGTTTTTTTTTGTGTGTGTGTGTGTGTGTGTGTGTGTGTGTGTGTGTGAAAGAGAGAGAGAGAGAGAGAGAGAGAGGACACAGAAAAAACAAAGAAAATGTAAGAATAATGAATGTTTCGATATCAATGGCTAGTTCCTGGTCATCCTTGGTAGGAAATAAACAAGTAGGTTGAGTCAAGCACAGCCTAAATTATGTTTAAGACATTTTGTGAACTTAAAGTAGATTATATGTTTAGAAAGATTTTGTTTTCTATTTGTCTGTACTCACTTTTTTAAAGTTATATGGCTATATTTTACAAAATCAAGACTTCCCAGCACCAAAACCCCTGGCTTGGCTAATTTAATCTCTCTACAACTTCATTTCCTCATCTGCAAGTTAAGACACATGCAAAATACACTCCACTCTGTCGGCTTCATAAAACCATGCTGAATATTCAGCATTTTGCAAATATTGGTTTTTAGACAACCTGCTCTCTACACCATTTATTATGCCATAAAAGTCAGTATGTGGCAATATAAACTGATACATACTTTAGTTTCAAATACACAAACATTCTCATCAAAGTAACACACTCCCCAGACTCAAGAATTAATGCTCTTTGCCACAATTTTCTAACTTTTCAAATGTTCAAATAAGTTTAAGAAACTGATCGCACACATTTTTTTGCTGCTGATAAAAACTAGGATTCTCTAAGAATGTGCTGAGGTTTCACTAGCAATGTTTCAGGTGTTAATTGAGATGGGACCACTGAAGCCCTTTTGGTGGCCATCTCTGTGGAGGCTTCCTGAGCTGAACTCCAGCTCTATTCCTTGAACAGAGCTTCCACCATTAGGGCAACCAGCCGCCCCTGTAGGAAAGATTAAAGTGACCAGTGTATGCATACTATTACACTGCCTAAAATGTCATATTTTTAAGGACATTAACAGGCATAGAATGAGGCTTGTTTTATTTTTTAAATGTTTTCTATTTCTATTATTTTTCTATCTAATTATTTTTCTATTTCTATTTCCATTTGCTGGGTCACAGACAGCAGCAAATTCCATAGTTTCAGGGTTATACCAGTTCATCTGCAGTAGGAGTACAAATATCAAAGCTCTCAGTCTACCACCTTGTGCTCCAGAGATACGGCCCAAGCAGATCTTCGGATGTGAACCAGGGCAACCCAAGACAGAGCTGGATTTCTGGGAGTTTCTCCCTGTAAGCCCTGGACCTGCTTACCTGTAGGCCAGACTGCTTCCGGCGCCACAGCCGCTCAGAAGAGGCTGGGGTCAGTTCAGCTGCTAGAATAACACAAGTCTCAGGTCTTGTGTCTTCCGTACAACATTCTCTAAGAGGGAGAAATTTAATCAAGATCCTGTTAGCAGTTTTCTCTTCTGTTGCCTTTCAGGATTATGGCTTTTCCTTTTTTCATTTTCTAGTTCCCAAAATCAAGCTCATTAAATCAAATCTTTACCCAATTCCTGGCAAGTAACAAGGTTACTGCTATTTGGCCCTATGCCCACTGGTTGTCCCCCAGTACCCTGAGGATAAGGGGACTCTGTAAGGTCCCTGGGAGGGGAAAGGAATGTCAATTAGTGTTCCCCCCCAGCTGGATGTAAGCAAACCTTCCTGTCTATGGGCCCCAGAGACCACCATCTAGTTCCCCCACCAAAACTTTACATGATTTTAATTCTGATGAGGATGAGAGGACAACATGAGCCAACAGAGAGGGCAGAGGATGGGGTGGGACTCCCTTGCTCAGAGACCCTCACCTCTAAGTCTTTACCTCATATTGAGAATAAGTTAGTTCTGTAATAAGAACTCTATATCCATGGCAACCCCAAACAGAATCCTGGTGCTCTTGTGATTCTTGTAGAGTGGGGCATAGAACGAGCTTGGCCCAAGACTGCAGAGACTTAAAAACATGCTGCTCTGCCATACATATAGATACTCATTAAAGATAAGGGAGAAGGGCATGGGGTGGGGTAGAATGTACCAAAACCAAAGACCACAGGATAATAACCTCAGAGCAGAGACTATCTCTCCAGTTATTTTTTCTTTTGTATGTAATGGAGGGGATTCTTCTTATTTACTCTGATGAAGAAGTTTACATCAAGTGTTCAGCTTCCTTTGCAGGTTAGAGAGAATAACCAGAGGGCTCACTTATTGTCTCTGAATAGCTGTGTTTTGTCTAGTGTTTTCTAGACAATATTAAATTTCACTAAAATAGACAAGGTTGATAGGACTTGGGGGGATACTTCATTGACTCAAGCTATCATTTCATAGGATTGTGAGAAAACAAAGAGTTGTACATTTAAAACACACTCATATTCTAGCTAGAAGAGAGGATTTTGAATGTTCTTACATCAAAGAAATGGTAAATGTTTAAGGCAATGGATATGCTAATTACCCTGATTTGATCATTATGCAATGTAAAATGTACTGAAACATCACATTGTACCTCATAAATATGTACAATTTATTATGTATCAATTAAAATTTTGAGTATAAGAAAAAATAAACTTCAATTGTAAGAAAACAACCCAACTTTTAAAAAATGGGCAAAATATGTGAACAGATACGCCACTAATAAAGATTTGCGACTGGCAAATAAGCAAATGAAAAAATGGTCATCATCACTAGCTATTAGAGAAATGCAGATTAAAACTACAAGAAACCACTAGATACCTATTAGAATATCTAAAATTAGAAAGATGGCGTGTTGACAAAGAGAGAGAGAAACTGAAACTCTTATACAATGCCGGGAATGTAAAGTGCTAGATCCACTTTGGAAAACAGTTTGGCAGTTTCTTAAGAAGTTAATTAGGTCTTTCAGTTCCCATTCCAACATGTAGAGAACTTGGAAGTCATCACTCCCATCTTCACAACAGAAAAAAAAGATAATCAAACTGAAAATCAACAACTTTTCTTAGATCTGCCTGAGACTAGAGGTCACAGGGCAAACCACTTCTTCAGAAACTAGAGAGATGGGTGAATATAGAAAATCACAGTTTACCTGAGATCAGAAGCCACAGAGCCAGTAATTGGTAGGAACACTTAAAATGGTAATCAATAAATTACTGGTGGCTGAGTGTGGACTAGCTAGAGAGTTAAAAACTTGTTGGCGTCCCACCTTGGGGGCCCCTTATACTTTCATGAATTTTACTTCCAGAAACCCCACCAGGTTCTCACGATGAAGGCTGAAGAAAATTTCCTCAGGCCCTTTACACAAAGAAAAGGGAAAAGCAACCATTTCAAAATATACCCTAATTGGGGGATAGAGAGAGTGAGTGGGTATAACAACCATTTTGAAATATGCCCAGAGCATTCCGTTCTCTGTGTGAAAGACCTGCTCTAAAGGAAAACTGCTTCATCAGAGCCTTGTCTGACATAGGGGAAAAGCAGTCAGACAACTCTAAACCCTTCTAGCTTTCCTGTTCCACATAAAAGGAGAGGGAAAAAAAAAAGAAATCATTACTAATTCAGTATCATAAAGATGTACACCTACGTTTTTGTCTAAGAGCATAGTTTGGGATCTCTCATTTAGATATTTCTTCCATTTGAGGTTAATTTTTCTGTATGATGTGAGAAAGAGATCTAACTTCATTCATTTGTATGTGGATATCCAGTTGTTACAGCACCACTTGCTGAAGAGACTGTACTTTTCCACTGAATGGTCTTGGTACCCTTGTAGAGAATCAATGGACCTTAAATGTATGGATTTACTTCTGGACTCTCAATTCAATTCCATTGATGTACATATCTATCCTGATTCTAGTACTACACAATTTTAACCACTATAGCTTTATAGTAAGGTTTGAAACAATAAAGTGTAGACTCTGCAACTTCATTGTTCTTCTTCAAGATTATTTTGGTTACTCAGAGTCCCTTGTATTTTCAAATGAATCTTAGATGACCAAGTCAATTTCTGCAAAAAGAGAAGCTAGGATCTTGATAGGAACTGACTTGAATATGTAGATCAATTTGTGGGGTATCTTAATAGTAATGTCTTCCATTCAATAAATACAGAGTGTGTATCCATATATTTAGGTCTCAATCACTTTCAATAATGTTATGCAGTCTTACATTTCTTTTGTTTTAGTCTTATTTTTAATGCTATTGTAAAGAACATTACTTTCTTAATTTCATTTTGAGCCTACTCATTGCTAGTGTTTCTCAATATAACTGATTTTTTGCACATTGATCTTATATCTTTTGTGAACTCAATTGTTGCTCCAGCAGGTTTGTTGTTGTTGTTGTAGGTTCTTTAGATTTTCCAATACACAACATTATTTATCTGCAAAAAATAGAGTTTGACGTTTTCCATTCCAATCTAGATGCATTTGGTTTCTTTTCTGTGGTTGGTTTTGTTTTGTTTTTGTCTAATTATCCTGGCTAGAATCTCCAGTACAATGTTGAATAGAAAAAGCAAGCAGGTATCCTTGTCTTGTTCCTCATTTTAGGAGAAAAGATTTAAGACTTTCACCACTAACTTTAATGTTAGCTGTTGGTTTTTCATAATCTTTACTAGATTATCTAAAGGTTTAGGTTTTTTGTCATTATTGTTGTTTACCTAACCTAAGTTATTTACCACATTTTTGAGTTATTTGCTTTTTTTTTTCTTGATCAGGCTAGCTAAGCTATCAATTTTGTTGATCTTTTCAAATAACTTTTGGTTTTGTTTATTTTCTCTTTTGTTTTCCTGCTTGCTATTTTATTTATTTTCACTCTACATTTATTATATCCTTTTTTTTTGCTTTACTTGCTTTGGTTTCAGTTTGCTCTTCTTTTTCTAGTTTATTTAGGTGAAAGTTAAATTATTGATTGAGATCTTTCTTCCATTCTAATATAAGAATTCACACCTATAAATTTCCCTTTAAGCACAGCATTAGCTGCATTCCATAAGTTTTGAGATGTGGAATTTTTGTTTTCATTCATCTCAAAATATGTTCTGATTTCTCTTGGATTTCTTCTATGAACAATTGATTATTTAAGTTGATTATTTAAGTTGATTATTTAAGATACATCCATGCATTCCCCTAGGAAGGGGACTGAATCCAGGGAGCCACGTGGCATCATTCTGTGGGCCCCACTCCCACAGCACGTCACAAGTTAAGGCCCATTGGCTTGGAATTCCAGCTGGCCAGCAGCAGCAGGCTAGAAACATCCAGAGATGGACCAAGTTCCCGGAGGGAGGGGCAGCCGCTATATCTGTGGTTTGAGTTGGCCACTCTAACCTGCTGGCACCAGGGACCAGGAGGAGTTCCCCATAACATAGCACAGCTGCTGTGCCTGATTGTGGCCAGTCTGCATCTTTAAGTGAGACCGCAATCCATCCCTCCTCACTGGACAGGACCTCCCCATTAGAATTTTAGCAAATCCAGCCAGAGTTCTATGGACAGAACTCTGATTTCTCCCTGGGATGAAGTCCCCAGGGAGAGGGATAGCTGCTATCTCCCCAGTTCAGCCGACCTAGCCTTTCCAGCCTGCTGGCTCTAGAGACTCCTGGGCGTCAACACAGCACACCTGTTCTGCCAAGGGGCAGCCAGACTGCTTCTTTAAGCAGTCCCTGATCCTGTTCCTCCTGACTGGGTGAGACCTCCCAACAGGGGTCTCCAGACACCTCCTACAGAAGCATTCCAGGTGGCATCAAGTTGGTATCCCCTTGGACTCGTGCTCCCAGAGGAAGGATCAGGCTACCATCTTTGCTGTTTTGCAGCCTTCACTGGTGATACCTCCAGGTGCAGAAGAGACTGAGGTGACTAGGGTCTAGAGTGGACCCACAGAAAACCACAGCAGCCCTAGAAAAGAGTGGTCTGACTGTTAAAAGCAAACAGAAAGCAACAACAATAATATCAACAAAAAAGTACCCACAAAAACCCCGTTCAAAGATCAGCAATGTCAAAGATCAAAGGTAGATAAGGCCACAAAGATGAGAAAGCATCAACACAAAAATGCTGAAAACTCAAAAAGGCAGAGTGCCTCTTCTCCTCTAAATGACAACAACATCTCCCTAGCAAGGGCACAGAACTGGCCGGAGGCTGAGATGGCTGAATTGACAAAAGTAGGCTTTAGAAGGTGGGTAATAACAAACTTCACTGAGCTAAAGGAGCACATTCTAACTTAAAGCAAGGAAGCTAAGAATCATAAAAAAATACAGGAGCTGATAACCAGAATATTCAGTTTAGAGAGGAACATAACTGACCTGATGGAGCTGAAAAACACAACATGAGAACTTCACCATGCTACCACAAGTATCATAAGCAGGAAAGGCCAAGTGGAGGAAAGAATCTCAGAGCTTGAAAACTATCTGTCTGATATAAAAGACAGGAAGAGAAGAATAGAGAAAAAAGAACAAAAAAGAATGAACAAAACCTTCAAGAAATATGGGATTATGTAAAAAGACTGAACCTAAGACTGATAAGGATACATTGATCCACCATGATCAAGGTGGCTTCATCCCTGGGATACAAGGTTTCTTCAACATAGGCAAATCTATAAATGTAATTCATCACATAAACAGAACTAAACACAAAAAGAGTGTGATTATCTCAAAAGATGCAGAAAAGGACTTCAATAAAATTCAACATCCCTTCATGTTAAAAACTCTCAATAAACTAGCTATTGAAGGATCATACATCAAAATAATAAGAGCCATACATGACAAACCCACAGCCAATATCTACTGAATGGGCAAAAGCTGGAAGCATTCTCCTTGAAAACAGGCACAAGACAAGGATGGCCTCTCTCACCACTCCTATTCAACATAGTATTGAAATTTCTGGCCAGGGCAATCGGGCAAGAGAAAGAAATAAAGGAATTTAAATAGGAAGAGAGGAAGTCAAGTTATCTTTTTCTGCAGATGACATGATCCTGTGTCTGTAAAACCCCATCATCTCAGCCCAAAAGCTTCTTAAGCTGATAAACCACTTCAGCAAAGTCTCAGGATACAAAATCAATGTGCAAAAGTCACTAGCAGTCCTATACACCAACAACAGGCAAGCAGAGAGCCAAATCATGAATGAACTTCATTCACAATTGCTACAAAGAGAATAAAATACCTAGGAATACAGCTAACAGGAGAAATGAAGGACCTCTTCAAGGAGGACTACAAACCACTGCTCAGAGAAATCAGAGAGGACACAAACAAATGGAGAAACATTCCATGGTCATGGATAGGAGGAATTAATTCATGAAAATGGCCATACTGCCAAAAGTAATTTGTAAAATAATTCATTGCTATTCCCATTAAACTACCATTGACATTTTTCAAAGAATTAGAAGAAGCTATTTTAAAATTCTTATGGAACTAAGAAGGAGCCCAAATAGTCAAAACAATTCTAAGCAAAAAGAACAAAGCTGGAAGCATCACACTACCCAGCTTCAAACTATACTGTAAGGCTACAGTAACCAAAACAGCACAGTACTGGTACAAAAACAGACACATAGACCAATGGAACATAATAGAGAACTCAGAAATAAGACCATTCACATACAACCATCTGATGACAAACCTGACAAACAGAAGCAATGGGGAAAGGATCCCTTATTTAATAAATCGTGTTGGGAAAACTGGCTAGTCATATGCAGGAAACTGAAACTGTACATCTTCCTTACACCTTATACAAAAATTAACTCAAGGTGGATTAAAGACTTAAACATAAGACCTAAAATCATAAAAACCCTAGAAGAAAACCTAGGCAATATCATTTAGGACAAAGGCATGGGCAAAGACTTCATGACTAAAATGCCAAAAGCAATGGTAACAAAAGCCAAAATTGACAAATGGGATCTAATTAAACTAAAGAGCTTCTGCACAGCGGAAGAAACTGTCATCAGAGTGAACAGGCAACATACAGAATGGGAGAAAATTTTTTCAATCTATCCATCTGACAAAGGGCTAATATCCAGAATCTACAAAGAACTTAAACAAATTTACAAGAAAAAAAAAAAAAACCCCGTCAAAAAAGTGGGCAAAGGAAACAAAGAGACATTTCTCAAAAGAAGACATTTATGCAGCCAACAAACATATGAAAAAAAAAAAACTCATTATCATTGTTCATTAGAGAAATGCAAATCAAAATTACAATGAGATACCACCTCACACCAGTTAGAATGATGATTATTAAAAAGTCAGGAAACAACAGATGCTGGAAAGGATGTGGAAAATAGGAACGCTTTTACACTGTTAGTGGGAGTTTAAATTAGTTTAAAAATTGTGGAAAACAGTGTGGCAATTCCTAAAGGATCTAAAACCAGAAATACCATTTGATCCAGCAATCCCATTACTGGGTATATACCCAAAGGATTATAAATCAATCTTCTACAAAGATAAATGCAAACATATGTTTATTTCAGTACTGTTCACAATAGCAAAGACTTGGAACCCACCCAAATGCCCATCAATAATAGACTGGATAAAGAAAATGTGACAAACATACACCATGGAATACGTATGCAGCCATAAAAAAGGATAAGTTTATGTCCTTTTCAGGGACATGGATGAAGCTGGAAACCATCATGCTCAGCAAACTAACCCAAGAAAAGGAAACCAGGCCAGGCACCGTGGCTCATGCCTGTAATCCCAGAACTTTGAGAGGCTGAAGTGGGCAGATCGCCTGAGGTTGGGAGTTTGAGACTAGCCTGACCAACGTTGAGAAACCCCATCTCTACTAAAAATACAAAAAAATAGCCAGGCGTGGTGGCACATGCCTGTAATCTCAGCTACTTGGGAGGCTGAGGCAGGAGGATAGCTTGAACCCAGTAGGCAGAGGTTGCAATGAGCTGAGATTGTGCCATTGCACCCCAGCCTGGGCAACAAGAGTGAAACTCCATCATGAAAAAAAAAAAAGAAGACGAAGAAGAAGAAAGAAAAGAAAACCAAAAACCACATGTTCTCACTCATAAGTGGGAGTTGAACAATGGGAACACATGGACACAAGGAGGGGAACATCACATATCGGGGCCTGTCTGGGGGTAGGGGGCTGGGGGAGGAATAGCATTAGGAGAAATACCTAATGTAGATTATGGGTTCATGGGTGCAGCAAACCACCATGGTGTGTCTGTACCTGTGTAACAAACCTGCATGCCCTGCCCATGTATCCCAGAACTTAAAGTATAACAAAACAAACTTTACATAAATGCATAAAGTCTAGTATAGTTAATATATTATAATGAAATGTCAACTATAATCCAAGCTCAAAGAGAACATCACAAGATTAAGAAGTCCTTTCCACAAATCTCTAAATTTGTGTCCTCATAAGATTATATCTGTCTCTTATACACATCTAGATGTGTATAAGAGACAGAATTAGAAGAGAGGATTTTGAATGTTCTTACATCAAAGAAATGGTAAATGTTTAAGGCAATGGATATGCTAATTACCCTGATTTGATCATTATGCAAT
>NW_012098222.1:101731-109355 GCF_000951045.1 Mandrillus leucophaeus
TTAATATATTATAATGAAATGTCAACTATAATCCAAGCTCAAAGAGAACATCACAAGATTAAGAAGTCCTTTCCACAAATCTCTAAATTTGTGTCCTCATAAGATTATATATCTATTTCTTTATAAATAATTTCCTTATTTTAGCTATGATTTAGTGATAGTAAGATGGTAATTATGGGGAGAAAATTCTATCACTCCACTGAGAAAATCCTGCCTCATTTCACCACACACCTGAGTCTTAAGCAGTCACTTCTTTTTTTTTTTTTTTTTTTTTGAGACAGAGTCTCACTTTGTCGCCCAGGCTGCAGGCTGCAGTGCAGTGGTGAAATCTGGCTCATTGCAAGCTCCATCTCTCAGGTTTATGCCGTTCTCCTGCCTCAGCCTCCTGAGTAGCTGGGACTATAGGCGCCTGCCACCACGCCGGGCTAATTTTTTGTACTTTTAGCAGAGATGGGGTTTCACTATGTTAGCCAGCATGGTCTCCATCTCCTGACCTCATGATCTGCCCGCCTCGACCTCCCAAAGTGCTGGGATTACAGGCATGAGCCATCGTGCCCGACCAAAGCAGTCACTTCTAATGCAGCTGAATAATAGATACTCACCCAGCTGAGTCTATGAATTAAATCCATGTATGTGAGATAAGGTCCCCAAGAAGTGGTAATAAGCTGGGAATGCCATCAGCTCATCTTCTTTCAGGCCTATATTTGTCATTGTCATTGTCATTGTCACTTATAGAAGCAGGACAGCCCTGGCATTGAGATTGTTAGAAACAGAGCGTATCAAAGGGAAAACTGAACTCCCCTAATTTTTGAAAAACAGCAGATTGGAAACAGATGGGTTCCAGCGTTTTCCATGTGTGAGGTCATTGTCCCAGGTAACCTTGCTCAGGACCACATTTCTTGTCAGCATAACAGAAGTCAAACAATATTTCTACCTTCCAAGAGAATAGAACATAATGTCAGATTTTCTCATGGGTTCCCCCAAGTTCAAGAAAGTTTCATGGCCTTCATTTCTTTCTTCTTCAGTGGCCTCAGGGTCACCTAGAAATAGGTGACCAACAAAGCTACTTTGTTGGAATTTGGAAGATACATCATGCTCCAAAATTACTTAAAAGATGTGCTTTTTCTCCCTGGGAACACAGCCCCAAGTCAAGGCATCTGGCATGGGAAGCAGAACATAGGTTGCTTTTCACCTCTCATATAGCAGGCCTGATACATTTATCAAGGGCATAAGAAAACACCTTCATTGCAGGCAGCACTGATGACTGAGATGCACACTGTCCTTCTTTATATATCTTATTTTGACATAAATTTCCAGGAACTTGTGTTTGCCATCCCATTCCTTTTTCTCCTCTACTGTCTCTAGTCATGGGGATATTTTATTTCACAAACTAGAACGCCCACTTCTTGGCAACAAATTTTTTGCTTTGTGACACCCACCAACCAAACCTGAAATATAACTTTAACCTTAATCGTGATTATAACTGCCACATTTATGATTCTTTTAATAAAAAAAAAAAACACTTGATGTTATAAGGGTTGCTTTTCTTCCCATAAACCTATATATCTTAGCACAGAGTACAAGCTCAGTCTGTTTGGGTTTGGCGTGGTGTGTTCTCATGCATTGTCTTTGATTCTATAACAAACAAGTGTTCCACCCGGCCTCATTTAGGACACCCTCACGCTCACACTTCTACTTTCTGTAAATACAATTCTGCCTGAACTCTCTGACTAGATCATTCTGTCATTAACTGCCATAACTACAACCTCAATACTCAGTCTTCGTTGTTTCTTAGCTGTTTATTTGTTCATTTAATTGCCTTATTTGAAGTTTCTCTATTTCCTCTTTTCAAAAGTTCCTTGGCCAGTGCTCACAGAAAAAAAATAAAACCATCAACTAAGAATCCTACACTTATCAACGTTATGCATCAAAAATTGAGGATTGCTTGAGCTCAGGAGTTCAAGACAGACCTGGACAACATAATGAGACCTCATCTCTGCTAAAAATAAAAAAATATGCATTAGCCAGGTGTGGTGGTGTACACCTGTAGTCTCTCAGCTACTTGGGAAGCTGAGGTGAGAGAATGACTTGAGCTCAGGAGATCTAGGCTCCAGTGAGCTATGATTGTGCCACTGAACTCCAGCCTGAGTGACAGTGAGGTACTGTCGCGAACAGACAAACAAAACACCACCACCACCAACACAGAACCTTCGGGAATCTAACAAAAATGTAGTTTTGGTCACTTCCTCCTATTTTAAATTCCTGATATTTCCTTACATTCTAATGCAAAGGGAAATGAAAGCACTGGTGAGACCTAGGCTGGAGGGGCTTGCCCTAGGCTCACCATATGTTACCTCTGGGTGACCCCTTCAAAATCTCCAGAGACATCTGGGGTGAGGAATAAGCCAATGTCAGCGTCTCAGAAAAGGTTTTCACTTTAGGCCTTCCTGAAGCAGGAGCCTAAGAGCATTGGGATCTAGCTGGAGCATATTGTGCTCTCTTAAGCATTTCCAAGCAAGTGACCTGGATACAGGGCTGTCTCTAGGATGTGGGTGATTGGTTAGCAGAGTTCTAAGTTCTGTTGGGGTCTGTCATCAAAGAAGTAAGTTCACTTTTTCAAAGTTTCATCCTCTAGGCTCCTTGCTTTCTTCCATAAAACCCATTCAAAGGCCCTGCTGGGCTACTGGCTGCTCACTCTGCCTGCATGTCAACTCTTTGCCTGTGCACAATTATGGAAGCACAGCCCTCCTCAGTTCCTTGAAAATACCTGAATGAAGCCAGGGCCTCAGGTGTGAGGTCATAGATCTGAGTAAGAACCTACTTTTTCTTATTAGTTTTGTGACACTAGAAAAGTTAGTGTGGGTTTGGGGGCCTTTCAACCTGTGCAGTGGGTAGCATGCCAGCATCTCCTTCCTAGGGAATTCATCACGTGTGTATGAGATAAAACTTGTAAAACTCATGGTATGGCATCCTATGTAGATAAATGAACACACTTAGAGATAAAAGAACTGTAAGGAGGAATGGGAGGTAGCATAGAATACAACTCAAACAGGCCTGTGTCCACCAGTGTGATATTGGCAAGTCGCTTCCCCTCTCAGCCTCAGTTTTCATTCTGCGCCAGTAAGAGTTTGAGATACAATGAAATGCAGATGTTGTCATCCTCTGACATTATTCCTGTCAGTGCCTTCTCATCATATTCAGAATCAGACCCATGTCCTTCATTGTGACCCATGTGGTGGGCAGACCACAGGAAGGCTCACCACACTAAGCGGTCTGTGGCTCCCTTCTGACTAACAGAATACAATAAACGTGATGGGTAACACTTCTGTCTTCGATCAGGCTGTTATAGCAAAGATAGACTGAACCACTTAACAACAGAATGTTCTCACAGTTGTGGAGGACAGAAGTTGAAGATCAGAATGCCAGCATGATTGAGGTCTGGTGAGAACTCTCTCTTCTGAGCTTCAGACTGTAGACTTTACATCGTATTTTTACCTGACAGATAGTGGAGGTGGGAGCTCTCTGCATTTTTTTTGTTGTTGTTGTTTGTTTTTGTTTTTGTATAGAGAGTCAGTAATCTTGTTCCTGAGGGTTTCACCTTCAGGACCTAATTACCTCCCACTTCCTAGTACTGTTACACTGGGGGCTAGGATTTCAACATACACCATGGTTGGTGGGGAAATGTTCAGTCTATTGTGACTCTCATTATGTCCTTATCAAAAAAGCTGTCATTTTCTCCTGTTGACTTTCTTCTGTGTTTCCTCCCTCAATCTCTCTCAATTTCTCTTATCTCTTCTACTTACTCTGTTCAGTGTTTTCTCCCTCCTTTTCTGCCAATGTTTTTCTCTTTCTCTGTCAATATGTATTTCTCTCCCCGTCTTTCTACTGCATTCCTCATGTTCAGAAAGCAACCTCCAGTGTTATAAGCTGCCTATTCAGCAGCTCACACAACAGAGAAAGAGGGAGTGCCCAGGCCCCGGGAGACCCTCAGGCTGTCAGTCTACACTGAATCCGGCCAATACCCACATGAGTGTGCTTGGAAGCCAATCCTCCCACAGCCCAGCTTCAGCTGAGAACAGCCCCAGCCTCATGGAGCCCCATGTGCAGGAAACCAGCGCAGCTGTGTCCAGATTCCGGTCCACATAAGTTGTGAAACAGCAAGCATTTGTTGTTAAAGGTGCTAAGTTTGGGAACAATGTTGTCAGAGAGAAGCAGATCACTAACTTCTTCTTCCAGGCCCCAGAGTCCTCCTTCCCTCTCTTTTTCTCTTCCCCAGGCTCCCTCTGGCCCCACCGACCTCTTTATCACATCCTCTGCCAAAGTCACTTCTGCCTGCGTGTCTCTGCACCAGGAGTGGCATCTCCCTGACACGTTATTCCCAGACTTGTGCAGGGCTGGCCCTCTGTTGTCATCCTGGTCATGGCACAAATGTTACCTCAGTGAGGCATTTGGGTCCCTTGAATGCTATGGCCCCCCGCCCTCCCTCGCAACATCCTACTTTAATTATAGCATTTACTCTTTTACATGTACTTGCTTTAGTGTTTTTGTCTGTATGTCCTCAGACTGTGGGCTCTTTGAGTGGGAGAAAGGGCCACTCAATCATCTCTCAGCACCACATGCTGGGCTCACCAGGGCAATTGGCACAGGTTTACTTCTGTGGCAGTGTTGCTGAGTGAATAAATGAGGAATTGTCTAATCTCCTTGTCTGCTTCTGATCACCTCATAATGACCTATATATTTCTTTTAAGAAAAACAACAATTATAGTTGATAGTAAAATATAAATGGCAAAATAATAATTTCTGAAGTTTCCTGTTATTTGTGGCAGTTTTTATTATATAAATATCCCCAAGAAGATTTTACATTTTATAGCTTTTACATATTTTGATTTTTAATAAAAAACTGTTTTAACTCTGAGTTGTGACAATAAACTTTATAGTCTTATCTCCAAATTCTTCTATAGTTTAATAATTTTATTCTAATTTTCATGAATGATTTTGATCCCAACATTTATTTTGGAAGGAGAAATTCTACAAGCTTCCTAGCAGGCCAGGCCAATCACAGTTTGTCATCCAGGATCTTATGTTCCAATTAACAGGTGTACAAGTCGGTATGTTAAGTAACCCTGGGCCATATGTGTCCTAAATAATTCTAAATTATTTGATGAATATTTAATTTTCTTGTTTAGTTTTTTAAAATCGTTAATTATAACTTGTTCATGTACAACTCTGAACTCATGCGCTAGATTTAAATTCTGCAGTTGCTTACAAATCTGGCTCACAGTAAAGGTTGATCTTTAGATGAAACAAACAATTTGGGAAGTATGACAGTTGGGAAAATAATTTCAGAACAAAAAGCAAGAGGGAGAAGTCAACGGTGGAGCAAAAGAAGAGGGATCAGAATCATAAGGGGCAGGAGGGAGAGCTGCACGCCAGGAGTCAACTGAAGGACAAGGAGGGGAAGGATTTACTAAAACATGTATCTAGTTTTTGTTGCTTCTGATTGTAAATTTTTTCATCTTTAGCCACAGCGTATTTTAGTGGAGTAATGGTTAATTCAGAATTATATGTAGAGTCTTGTGCCTACCAACTAAAAATACTGCCCATTGGACCTGAGGAATCTTTGTTTTCCTAAAGTGCCTCTCAAAGGAACAATGTTTCTCTAGTCAACATTCATTAATGTGGCCATTAAAGGTTCAAATAATCCTTGATGAAGAAATGCTATTCAGAGAAATAAGTGTAAGAATTGTAAAGTATATATAAGTACCAATAGTTTTATCCTAAAATGAGGAGTGTTTAGAGTACAGTTTGTGTGTAATCCTGTGTACCTAATATCTCAGCCCTAATGCAATGGTTGGCCATATCTTAAAGCAGAAAAAAGCCTATGACTCTAGTGGGTATAAAACCATAGAAAACATACTATATGGATTAAATATTTTTTAACATGAAAAAAGTGAAAGGAGAATGTAACCAGTTTCACAGTAACTGACAGTAACGTTTATCCAAATTGATGCTGATCGAGGGAAAACCACTAACTGTCCCCTCTGTGAGGTTGGTTGAAACAATTGGCACAAAGGTCCTATGCCTATCGTCTACCCTCAGATTGTTCTTATAAAAATGTAGCTTTAGGCATTATAACACAGAACAGTAACACAAGGATAGCACAGTGGGATGAAGATGGCCGGATTCTACCAAGAATGTCAATGAAACGGGGTCTACAAAATCTAGGTACCAAACTGAGAATAAATAGCTGCAGAACTCAATAGAAGAGAACAGAGTTCAGCTCTTGTGCTGACTTACCACATTATCATGCACTTGACAAGTCAGGAAAAGCAAGGCAAAGGCAACCTTCATGGGTGGTGCACATAGTCAAGGCTGCCACCTATGGCAGTGGGTAGTGCAGAATATGTTTCAATGGAATCTTCATGTGACCATGAAAATTAGCAGACCACCTGAGGTAAGTGCCCTATTCAAGTGTACCATTTTAAAATATTTTATAACATAATTTTACTCTGCCTTTTCTGCTTATGTACACAAATGCTGACCATTGTGTTACAATTGCCTACAGTATTCAGCAAGGTAACATGCTGTACAGGTTTGTAGTTTAGGAGCAATAGACTATACCGTATAGTCTAGGTCTGCGATAGGCTATACCACCTAGGTTTGTGTAAGTACATTCTATGATGTTCACACAACAATCATTACACAATGGTGCATTTCTCAAGATATATCCCCATTATTAAAAATGCATGATTGTATAAAAAATAAAATGAATGTTGAGAGTGTGAAATTGCCATCTATTGTTTTACAATATGTAACCCCAAAACTTTGTGGCATAAAATCACAAGATTTATTACCTAATTGAGTTTCTGTAAATGAGAAATTCAAGAACGATTTATCATGGTGGTTGTGCCTCAGGACATCTCATGTTATTACAGTCAGATTTCAATTAGGTCTGCCATTCAAAGGCTTGACCGAAACTAGAAGATCCACTTTCAAGTTTGCTAACATTCATGGCCTGCGAGTTGG
This sequence comes from Mandrillus leucophaeus, assembly GCF_000951045.1. NCBI lineage: Eukaryota > Metazoa > Chordata > Mammalia > Primates > Cercopithecidae > Mandrillus > Mandrillus leucophaeus. Next base: position 108,758 of record NW_012098222.1, read on the forward strand.
TGGGGTTTGTAGTAGAAGGCCTCAGGTTCTCTCCACATAGATATTTTTGTAGGGCTGCTTGACTGTTCTCACCAAATAGCTACTGGTTTCTTCCAGAATGAGTGACTTAGGAAAAAGCAATGCATTACTGGCAAAATCTTTTATGACCTAGACTCAGAAGTCACACATGGTCACTTCCGTCACATTCTATTCACCAGAAAGGATTTTTAAGTTTGACATACCTTCAAGAAGAAGAGAATTAGGGTCTATGAGAGGACTTCAGTAAGTCTGTGAAAAAGTGAAAGTAAAACACAAAAATAAAATATGTAAACTTTATTGCTCAACATAAGCTTCATCAAGTTCAAGACACTTTTATAAGGAATAATACCAGCCTTTAGTCTATCCCTACAAAAAGTAAGGCCCTGGGAATTTAACCATGTCAAGAAAATATTTTTTACATTATTAACTGTAGAAAAATTGGTATCCTTTAAAGTTTTTTTTTTTAAATCAGAAAAGAAAAAGAAGTTAGAGGGAGCCAAATCAGGGCTAAAAGGTGGATGCTTAATAATTTTCTACGGAAACTTTGCAAAATTGTCTTTTTTTTTTTTTTTTTTTTTTT
>NW_012098222.1:109405-128760 GCF_000951045.1 Mandrillus leucophaeus
TAGTAGAAGGCCTCAGGTTCTCTCCACATAGATATTTTTGTAGGGCTGCTTGACTGTTCTCACCAAATAGCTACTGGTTTCTTCCAGAATGAGTGGCTTAGGAAAAAGCAATGCATTACTGGAAAAATCTTTTATGACCTAGACTCAGAAGTCACACATGGTCATTTCCGTCACATTCTATTCATCAGAAAGGATCTTGACATACCTTCAAGAAGAAGAGAATTAGCGTCTATGAGAGGACTTCAGTAAGTCTGTGAAAAAGTGAAAGTAAAACACAAAAATAAAATATGTAAACTTCATTGCTCAACATAAGCTTCATTAAGTTCAAGACACTTTTATAAGGAATAATACCAGCCTTTAGTCTATCCCTACAAAAAGTAAGGCCCTGGGAATTTAACCACGTCAAGAAAATATTTTTTACATTATTAACTGTAGAAAAATTGGTATCCTTTAAAGTTTTTTTTAAATCAGAAAAGAAAAAGAAGTTAGAGGGAGCCAAATCAGGGCTAAAAGGTGGATGCTTAATAATTTTCTATGGAAACTTTGCAAAATTGTCTTTTTTTTAAATGAGAGGAATGAGGAGGAACATTGTCGTGGTGGAGAGGAATTCTCTGGCGACATTTTCTGGAAATTTTTCTTCTAAAGCTTTGGCTAAATTTCTCAAAATACTCCATAATAGCATGTGTTATTGGGTTTTTGTTTGTTTGTTTTGGGCCCTCTAGAAAGCTAACAGGCAAAATGCCTTGAGCATCCTAAGACACCATTGCTATGAACCTTGTTCTAGACCAATAACGTTTTGCTGAGACTAGACCACTTACACCACTTGGTAGCCATTGTTTTAATTGTGTTTTGTCTTGAAAATTTCACTGGAACATCTGCGTATGACTTCCTCACACAATTATTTGAAGAAATGCTTCAGCATCTTGATTGCACTTATGTACAATTTCAGTTGAAAGCTCTGCTCTTGTCTGCAGCTGATCTAGGAACAAGAGTTTTTGCATCTACTGAGTGGAAAATTTTTCAAAATTGTGTAAATTTAATCAGTTGAGATAGCTATGGTGTTGACTGTTGTTTATACTGTTGTCATTCCTAAAGCAGGGCATGAACAAGATTAATTTCTTTTCTGGTGAATTAACATGAATTGTCTGCCGCTGCAGGCTTTATCTTCAACTCCTTATCCCTTCTTAAATGAGGTATTCATTTGTATACTTGTGAAAGTTGGGGGGGGCATTGTCCTCATAAATTGTTATAAAGAATCAGTGATTTTACTATTCTTTCACCCAAAATTGCCATAAATTTGATGTTTATTTTTGCTTTAATTTTAGCAGAATTCATGCTGCTCTAATAGGATCTCTTTTCAAACTGGTGTCTTACTTTCCTTATTATAATTCCTCAAATTAGATCCTGTTCAGACATGTTATAACAAAGTTAGTACAAATTTATTCAGGTGCAAAACATTTTTGAAATCTATGGAGTTTCTTCATAACATGCATTTCCCATGAACTTTTTGAAGATCCTTCATACTTTTTGAAGAGTTTCAAATAATTTTGAACATATTTTTAAACTGTTACAAGAAAATTTTCTATAGAACTGAATTTCAGATTTATCAGGTTTGTAATAGATATAATAACCAATGGAAATACCAGATGGGCAGCTTAGCTATTGAAATAGAATTAGAGCTAAATGATTATAGAGAAATTCAGTAAAGACCTGCAAGCATTGAAAAGCATTAAAAAATTTAGAAATAAAATAGCAGGATCATAGGTACCATTTAAGAGGAGAGAGATCAGAAAAAAATAAGAACAGGGAGAAGGACCAATAATAGAAAATGTTATGTAAAATTTAAGTATAGTGAGAAGCCATTGCTGTTCTCCACAGGAGCACTGACATTTATTTGTCAATAGTATCACTGAAACTTCTGCTTCCATTTCCAAAATCTTGTCTTTGTGAAGCAGGTTTTTTTGTTGTTTTTTGGTTTGTTTGCTTGCTTGTTTGTTTTGTGCAATGATAGCAATCAAAATAAGATTATAAAGTAGACTGGACATAAGCACCACATTTTGGGGGTCGCTGTCTCCCATCATCCTGATAGAACTGTCTAGTTGCAGGGAAACAAGCTCAGGGCTCCCATTGATTCTACATTATGGTGAGTTGTATAATTATTTCATTATATATTACGATGCAATATAATGAAGTATGAAATAAATGTAATATACTTGAATCATCCTGAAACCATCCCCCTGCCCAGTCCATGGATAAGTTGTCTTCCGTGAAACTAGTCCCTGGTGCCAAAAAGATTGGAGCCTGCTGCAATATAGAAAGAAAAATATAAAGAGAGGAAAACACAAAATCTATAACACCTTTAATAATATATGCACTGATGCTCTACAGAATATACTAATTACATTCATTTATTTAAGTATCAACCAATACCTACAAATCAATACAAATGCCTGGAATTGTTTTAGGAGAACAGTGAATGAAAGAGCAAGAGAGAAAGATAGCAAATTAAAAATACACATGTATGATTATCAAAGCAAGACCCCATCTCTATAAAAAATCTACACATGCACATCAAGTAGTAATGAGTACTAAGAACAAAAATGAGGAATGAGAGAAGAAAGACAGATAATTTAATTCATGTAGAATGACCAAGGAAGTTTTTCTGCAATTACAGTGGTTACCATCGCAGGTTTTAGAGTCAGACAGAGGCCAGTTTTAATCCTGGCTCTGCATCTTATAGCTGGGTGTCCCATGGACAATTTATTCCACTTTTAAATCTTATTTCTAATTTTTAATTTCTAAATGTTTATTATTAGAAATAGAAGCACATGAACAAACATAAACATAAAGAATCAAGCACAGAAAAACGATGAGACTGTATAATGAATCAAGAATGATTATAAAAATGGAGACAATAAAACTGCCAAACTTATTAGACAATTCTGAAGATTAGAAGATACATATACATAAAGAATTTAGCATGTCATGTGGCATACAGTTAACTCATGGTAACTACAATTATTATTCTCATATTACTAAGGGAAATATGTATCATACTTGGGCATTAAAAAAGCTGTGAAACATACTTTTTCAAATTATGCAAACACATAATTAAAAATTCAATTTTATGTTAAATAGTTCTACCTTTAATATTTTTAAAAGATTCTTTGAAAGCATATGTCAAAAATCTCATGTAATGCTTTCTGCTTCTTAACCAAAGTTTAGAGAAACTTAACAATCAAGCTCTTAAAATGTAGTTACATTAAATAAACTATTTAAAGAAAGAATAAGCACAAGAGCTTTAACTTCTTAAAAACTGCTTAAGCATTTCAACTGAAAAATCATTTGTCTTTCAAATACATAGGAATCTGTTTAGAAAAATTTTAACTAGAAAAAGTTGGAATTCTAAAGTGAAAAGTGCCTAAGGCCATAAAATTTTTTTACAGATTTTAATTTAGATGTCAACTGTGGGGAAAAAAACATTCTCTGAAGTTTGCTTTTATACCATCAAAGATTTATTTTTTATTACCAGCAATACAGAGTGACTCATTCATGTTGAATTTTGAAGTTGGCTAATTTTTAAGGATTTCTCAGTCACCTAACCATGATTTCATCTCAGAAACCAAGATCTCAATTTCATATAGACATTTGGAATATTAAAACAGAAGGTTAAATGCTTCAAAATAATATTCATGTAGAGGCTTCCATATGTGGACCAGGAATCTCCATGTATTACAAAGTTTATAAGAGCATAACAAATGTTGATACACACATTTAATTCTGAAATAAAAACTTACAACAAATAAAATTTTAACAAATCAAGAAAATTCTGTAGGATGCACATTTTATGTCTAAAAACACATGTATTAAACACTGAAGGATGGATAAAAGAAGAAATCACAAGAGAAAAAGAAAATATCTAGAGACAAATTGAAAATATGAAATACCAAAAGTTAAGAGACATCAAAGTAGCATAAGATAAAAATTTATAGCTACAAATTATAAAAAGTAGGATATCAAATCAACAACTTAACTTTATACCTAACGAATTAAAACCAGAAGGAAAAAGAGGGAACTAAAAGCCAGCAAAATTAAAAAAAAAATGTTAAAGATAGCAGTGGAAATAAGTGAAATAGAGAAGAGAAAAATATCAAAAATCAACAAAACCAAGTTTGTTCTCTGAAAAAGTTCAACAAAACTGACAAACCTTTAACTAGATGGACTAAGAGAAAAAAGAATACTCAAATTACAAAACTCAAAAATCAAATGGGTACATTACTACCAAATTTTTGGAGTAAAAAGAGAATGTAAGAGAGTACCATAAGAAACTGTACACTTAAAAATTGAATAACCTAAATAAAATGAACAAATTCCTAGAAACAAAAACCTACTAAGACTGAATCAGAAAAGTTGAATAAACCTATTCAGCAAGGAGATTCAGCAAGAAGACTGCGTCAGTAATCAAACACCCAGCAACAAAGAAAAGCCTGGACCAGATGGCTTCACTGTTGAATTCTACCCAAAGTTTAAAACAAAATTAACACCAGTTTTTCTCAAACTTTTTCAAAGCATTGAAGAGGATGTAACATTTTCTAACTTATTCTATGAGGCCAGTATTACCCTAACACCAAGTCAGACAAAGACACCATAAGAAAACTACAAACAAACATCCCTTACAAATGCTGATGCAAAAATCCTCAACAAAATACCAGCAATTCAAATTCAGCAGTGCATTAAAAGGATTATACACTATGAATGAGTATAATTGACTCCTGAAATAAAAATATGTTCCAACACATGAAAATCAGTATAATATCACATTAACATAAAGAAGGAAAAAACCCTCATGTGATCATTTAAATCAAAGAAAAGCATTTGTCAAAATTTAACCCACATTCATGATAAAATATACTTAATAAACTATAAAAAGAAATAAAACACCTTAACTTAATGTTATATTTTAAAACACACACACACAGAGAGCTAACATTATGGTGAAAGACTGAAAGCTTTTACCCTAAGAGTAAAAACAAGGATGCCTGCTTTTACTACTTCTATTTAATATAGTACTGAATGTTCTAGTTAGTTAAAACAATAAGGCAAGTAAAATAAAAGATACTCCAATTTTTTAAAAATTAAAATTATCTGTTCGCAGATGACAATCTTATATGTTAAAAATCTTTTAGTTTCTGTGAGATAAACAGTCAGATGCAATAAATAAAAGTCAGCAATACTGCAGGATACAATATCAATACACAAAAATCAGCTGTATTTCTACAATCACAATAAACTATCTGAAGAAGAAATCAAGACATCAATATCATTTATGATAGCGTAGCATCAAAAGAATACTTAGAAACCAACTTAACCAAGGACATGAAAAACCTGTACAGGAAAAACTATAAACATTGCAGAAAAAATATTAAAGATGATACAAATAAATGAAAAGACATCATGTGTTGATGGATTGAAAGACAAAACCTTGTCAAGATGCCATTGTTTTCTATAGTCATCCATGGATTCAATAAAATCACTATGAAAATTCCAATATTTGCAAAAATAGAAAAACCTATTCTAAAATTCAGATAAAATCTCAAAAAACTCCAAGTAGCCAAATCAGTCTTAAAAACTAACAAAGTGAGAGGACTAACACCTCTTGGTTTCAAACTTACTGCAATGCTTCAGTACCCAAAACAATGTTGTATCAACATAGAGACAGACATAAAGACCAATGCAATAGAAATAAAGAACCAAAAAATGTGATCATGATTTTTAACAAGGGAGCCAAAACTATTCAATGGGGAAAGGACAGTATTTTTTAAATGGTGTTAACAAACGAATATTTACATGAAAAACAATGAAGCTGGAAATCCTTACTTTACACCATATAAAAAACTTCATTTCAAATGGACCAAACATCTAATTGTAAGAGCTAAAACTATAAAACCCTTAGAAGAAAACATAGGAAAAAAGTTTCATAACATAGAATCTGGTAATAATTTCTTGGATATGACAGTGAAAGCACAGACAACAACAGCAACAAACAACATACATGAAAAGAACTTAAAGTGAAAAGCTTTTATGTATCTGAAGATACAATGAATAGATTGAAAATACGATTCATGGAGGGGGAGAAAATACTCACACGTTATATATTCGATAAGTAATTAATATCCAGGCTATATAAACACCTGAGCGACAACAACAAAACACTCAAATTTAAACATGAGCAAAGGTTTTAAAATATACATTTCTTTAAAGAAGATATACAAATGACCAGTAAACACAGTATAAGGTGCGCAGCATCACTAATCATGAGAAAAATGTAAATCCAAACCACAATGCAATACCAACTGACACATATAAGTACAGCTACCATCAAAAAACCCAACACCACCAAATCAAAGCAAACAACACAGCCCCAGAAAACAGCAAATGCTGGATGTGGAGAAGCCAGGACTCCTGCACACCGCCGGTGGAAAAGGAAGATGGCACAGCCACTGTGGACAACAGTAATCACACTAGGATCCAGTAATTCCACATCTGGGTATATACCCCAAAAAACTGAAAGCGCGAATTTGCACACCCATGTTTATAGCAGCATTCACAAGAGCCAAAGGCTAGAAAAAGCCCAAAGGTCCATCTACAGATGAATGGATAAGCAAATATGATCAACATACACAATGATGTATTATTCAGCCTTGAAAAGAAATGAAATTCTAATACATGCTACAACACAAACCTTGAAAAGATTAAAACAAAAAATGCAAATATTCTATGCTTTCCACTTTTATAATGTACCTAGAGCAGTTAAATTCACAGACACAGAAAGTAGGATGTGGTTTCCAGGGGATGGGGGAAGGGAAATGGGAGCTATTGTTCCGTGGATATAGAGTTTCACTATGGGATGATAAAACAGATTTGGAAATGAATAGTGGTGATAGCTGTACAACAATGTATTTGTACTTCATGTTCTAAAAAATTCTGTTATACATATTTTACCAAAGTAAAAAAAAATTAATATTTAAAAATCTACATGTTTCTTTGAACTGTTTCTTTACATCCCTTATCCATTTTTCAATTTGGCTGTTGGTCTTTTAATATATAGGATTATATATATATATATATATATATATATGTAACTCAAATCAGCATTTTGTCTGTCATGTATGTTGCAGATCTATTTCCCCAGTATGTTGACTTTTGACTTTGAGGCATTTTTCTCTCATAGAAAGTTTTAATTTTTATGGAATCAAATGCATCCGTCTTCTATTCAAAGACTTATTTATGGGCATAGTGTTTCAGTTTAGGATGATAAAGAAGTGGTAGATATGGATAAAGGAGATGGTTGTACAACACTGTGAATATACTGGAGGCCACTGAGCTGTTCGTTTAACCATGGTTAAAATGGTAAGTTTTATGTTATATGTATTTTACCACCAAAAAAGGGCCAGGCTTAGATGTTTCTAGGTTAGGGGTTTGGAGTACCTGTAACATGTATTCCCCTCCAGGGCTCTAATTTATAAAACACCCACACAAGAAAAGTAGACACTGACTTCACAAATCTCCTTACAAGTCCCACAGCAGAGGCTGTCTGGGAAAGCAGAGGTGGAAAAAGTCACATAAACTTGAGGTCGATGTGAGACCTCCCGTCCCCTGCTCTGGAATCAGATGGAGGAAGGCACGCATGCAGGCCGAGCTGGAGAGATGAGCTGAGGTGGGCAGAACAGTCCTCCCACGAGCCTAGACCTTAAGTGCTCTCACATGCTCTCAGGAATGTATCGAACCAAGAAAGCAGGCTAGGAGGGTAACACATCTACCTGTATACAGGCAGCTATGAAATGTCTGAGCTGAGCAAGTGATGCACGAGGAGACAGAAGCAGTATGACCTTTACACAGTGACCTGGCTCAAATCATTTCAGGCTCTCATTAACCAGGTGAGCCCCTCTTTCTCTCTGAGGTAGGTAAACTTGAGGGGGTAAAGTGGGATTTGGGGATAATGGAAAAGAAAGCCTGATAGCATTTCTTCTAACTCTTATCAATAAAAATTAAAACATAAATGCCCCTCCTGAGGGCCCACATGTTAGGTGAAAAAAATGTTTGTCATCTCAGTCATGTGACGTGCACTTTAGCAGAGCAGTACACACGTGGTCATTTATCCTTTCCCTCTGCATGTTTTATGCGTTTTCAGTTTTTTAATGTACCTGATCCACTTGTCTCATCATGCTAGTTGCAAACAAGGCCACTGAATGTCACAGCAGGTGGCCAGTGTGTCTGTGAAGGGCAGAAACTGGGGCAGCCAAACGGCTGGCAGAGGCCAGCTAGCAAGTACCAGATGCCCACTTCATAGAGGACTCCATAGAGGACTCCACACTTGAAAGACAAGGTAAGCAAGTGTCAGGCTGCCTCACTCGTTGTCCCCCCAAATAAATAAATAAATAAAAGTAACTCCTCCAGGGAACGTGTGTACACACCAAAGTACATGCACACAGCTACACGCAAAGAGGAAAGGCTGGGAAGCAGTCAAACCCACCTCTGAACACCAGTTACTTGTGGGGAAGGGGCAGGTGAAGCCGGTTGCCAGCATTACTCACCTTTTCCACTCATGAGCTTGCATCAGTTTTGGCAATTTCTCATAAAGGCAATTTTTACTCCCTGGTGATCACCCAGGTCCTGCAAAACTGAGCCACCAACCACCACCTGCACCATTTCCCATGAGGCCAAATAATGGCTTCCCTCAAAGCTCAGCCCTCCCACCCACCTCCCAGTCCTGTCCCATGCAGGGGGGTCCTGGCCTCCTGGGGTTCAGGAGTCCAGGCCAAACCCAACCCACAGATGGTTGGTGAAACCAGCATGTATCCAAGGGCCTTTCCCCAAGCTGGACCGTGTGCCCACTGCATAGATATGCCTCTGCTTGCTCCCCTAGGACAGAAGACTCCCTTTTCCTACAGTTGGAATGAGAGATGGAGAGATTCGGTGGTGTCCTCTACAGGTCGGATGTTAATATGATGTGGTGCTCTTGGAAAAGCTTGCCTGAGTTAGGCGCTTTCTTAGCATGTGGTGTGTGCTGCCCCTTCAAGCTGCTGAAGTCCCAGAAGATAAGGGCTTCTGCAACCCCCATCTACTGGTGAGCAGAGGTCAGGTGATCTGCAGCCAGCCAAGCAGCTGCTGACTGGCCAACAGGCTGGATCTGCATCTCACTTGCAGAGGCCCTGCCTGGCTGCTGGGGCTGCCCTGAGGCTCGTACTGCCTCCTCCTCTTCCTCTTCCCTCCACACTCTCCCAGCTTCTATCCACAGCTGTGCTCCGGGTGGGGAACACCTATGGATGCACCAGGGTGCAATTACTCAGACTCCAGTGTGCAGAAGGGCCCCGGCTCCATGCTGTTTCCATATCCAAGCCCAAGCTCGTCTCGAGTTTCAGCAAATCCAAACCTTCCTGAATTCCCTACAAGACCAAACAGAGCCCTACAACCCCCACTACACTGGTTAGCTGCCAGTCCCAGCCCCTGCTCCCTCATGGGCTGTCTGTACAGTTCTGAAGTTCTACAAGAATGTTGAGGTCCTAAGCCAACTCTCACCCAAAGAGGTAAACAACCCGGGGCCTCCAGGGGCAGAGAACATACCCAGACAAGTTCTGCTGCCTATAGGCTTGATGTCCTTCCGCTATAACAGGCCATGCTTGCCAGGTTGGGAGGGGGGGCTCCAGAAACTTGGGAAACCTGGGCCTGAAGCTGGCATATGGAAAAGGGCCTGGAAAAGCACCACTCCTGTCCATGAAGCCCCCAGATGGAACCAGGTAACTGGGAAGTTCATGGGCACCAAGCCTGACCCCCACTCAGAGCCAGGTGGGAACTGCAGCAGTGACTTGCCCCCTCCGCCACTCTGGCTGTACCCCTACAGGAGGGAGGAACATCTAATCCCACGCGTGAGTGGAGACACTAGGTGTGGGCAGGTTCCAGTGGTTGCTACAGCTGAATCTTCCCAACCAGGCCCCATGCAAGGCCATCTCAGATGGATGCACACCTGGGTTGGGCAAGGACACCCCTCAGAGTGAGAGCCACTGAGGAGGACTGTCACTGAGGCCCCTTTTCCTGCTCTGAGAACAGGCTGGGGGAGTGTGGGGGACCTCTCCCACCTTCCAGATGCTTCCAGGAGCCACTTCTTTTGAGATGAGGCACTCTCCTGCCTGCCTGTTCCCAGTTGGCTGCAATAGGCCATTGCCAACATTCAGAGAACAAAAAGAAAGGGGCCTCACCTGTCTTCCCTGACACATCTGAGGCAGGTGGGTACGCCCAGGGGACCTGGGCTAGAACCCGTACATCTGCCCACCCCCAGGCTATGCTGGCTTCATCTTATCTGTGTGATGGGGGTGGGGGGTGGGAATTACCAAGAGGTCATCACACAGGGCATGGACAAGTTCTACAAGAGCCAGGTTGAAGAGCACTGGCCTGGCATGCTGCCCAGCACCCAGCTCACACACCTATCTCTTATTTGACAGCTTCCCCAAAGCAGGCTTTGAAGTCCGAGCTCCCCAAGAAGCCTGGGGAGGAGACTCTGCCCGGCTAAAGGACCTATCACCACGAGTCTCATCCTGATGATCTTGGATTATTGTTGCCCTAAAGTTCTGGAGTGGGGGACAGAGAGACAGCAGACAGTGCGCATTAGCCACCTTTCCAGAGAACACCAGCCCTCCAGACTGGGGCGGGTCAGCCCTCCACTCTGGTGTTTTTCTCACTGATTGCCAGTTAGAGGAAGCGGCACTTGTGAGCACCTGCCTCTCTCCCCAGGTCCTGTTCAGAAACCCCATCTGTGCCTTTGGAGAGACTGCCCCGAGCACACAGGCCCAGCAACCACCATCTACGGCCCCCAGGACCTAATCCCCTTCTACATAAGGTTCAGTGCATGTGAGCATACACTGGGCTTGATTCCTGCCCACTGGTCCCTGCCAGATGTCCCATGCCCACCTCATTAAGAGAATGAGGCCACACGGACACACCCAGGCCATCATGATGATGGAACGGCTGGGGTCCTACTTGCCCACCCTTCATTGCTGGTTCAGAACCAACTGTCTGATCACATTCCTACCCTGGGGACATTATTGTCTACGAGGGTCACTGATCACTTTTAAAGTTCCAGAAACAGAGGGCCAGCTGGTCCCCTAGAAGTTTGGTACATGGGATAAGCCAAGCCTTGCCTTCAGGAACAGGTTTTCCACCACGTAGCTGCCCAAGGCCCAGGGCATCCCCCAAGTTCATGTGAAGCCTGCCTACCATGTCCACAGCCCATGCCGACCCCTCCTGGAACCACTGGAATGCTTGTTCCTGGGCGTGTGATAAGCCCAGACAGCTTCAGCCTTGCAGGACAACTATGCGCATCTGGCAGCAGTAGCCGAGAGCCTACAGAAAGAAGTTGGAGGTGAAACCAGATTCTACGAAAATACTTTATTAGGCAAAACCACATACTAAAAAACTTTAAAATGCATCAGGAGAGGTGAAGACACAAACTAGTGTGTAGTGACACATGACTGTCAGAACACACTAAAGAATCCAGTTTCCCTCCTCTACCCAGAAAAAGAAAGTTCTAGGCCACCTCCTCCTCAACACACTCAAACTCCTCCTGCTTGGCTGTGGCATCCTCCTGTTCTTGATACTGTTTGGCTAAGTAGTTCATGTTGCTCTAGGCCTCTATGAAATCTGTCTCATCCATTCCTTCGCCTGTGTACCAGTGGAGGTAGGCCCTGCGCCTGAACATGCTGTAAACTGCTCTGAGACACGCTTGAAGAGTTCCTTGATGGCCGTGTTATTCCCAATAGCAACAGTCGAAGTTTTTAGCCCCCAGAGTGGGATGTTACAGAAGGCTGTTTTAATGGTCAGCAAAGTTGCTACTATTTTTATTTTGAAAGTTGAACATTTGTTCCTTCACCTCTCTCAGGCGTATTCGACCCCTGAAAATGGCAGCTGCCATTAAGTAGCTGCCATGACAGGGGTCGCAGGCTGTCATATGCCTAGTATCAAACATCTGCTGGGTAAGCTCAGCCACGGACAGGGCTGGGTACTGCTGGCTGCCCTGGCTGGTCAGTGGGGCAAAGTTAGGAATGAAGAAATGCAGCCGGGGAAATGGGACCATGTTCAGGGCCAGCCGCTGCAGGTTAGCATTCAGCTGGGCTGGAAAGTGCAGGCACGTGGTGACCCCACTCCTGGTAGCAGATGCCAGGTGGTTCAGATCACCATAGGTGGGTGTGGGCAGTTTTAGGGTGCTATCCCAGATGTCCAGTAAGGCTTCATTATCTAAATAGAATGTCCCATGTGATTTTTTCTATGCGCTCATTAAATGAGAGTGTTGTGTTATAGGGCTCCATCACAGTGTGTGACACCCTGGGCGAGGGCAGGACACTGAATGTGTTTATGATCTTGTCTGGATACTCCTCCCAGATCTTACTAATAAGAAGTGTGCCCATCCCAGATCAAGTCCCCCCACCCAAGGAGTGGATCAGCTGGAAACCCTGCAGGCAGTCACAGCTCTCAGCCTCCTTTCTGACAACGTCCATCACTGATTCCATCAGTTTTGCGCCTTCTGTGTAGCGCCCCTTGGCCCAGATTTTTCCGGCCCCACACTGACCTGTAAGACAGTACAGCCAGTCACTCGATGGCCAAGTATACCGTCATCAGTGGTCACCACCACAATGCAAAATGGGCCAAGCATCACATGTGAGATGAAAGCGCCATTCACCCTGGAGGTGGAGCAAATGAACCCCCCTCCCCCAGAGTCACAGCAGCTTCCCCTGTTAGAAATCAAGTCCGGAGTCAAACCTGAGACAGGCTAACAGAACCTCCTGCAGGTGGCTCCTGCCCATTTTCAGGGAAGGCAGTAGACAGGGCCCCAGCTCAGCTCCCTGCAGGGAGTTTACAGCAGTAGCTCCACACCTTGAGGAGACACCTGGGCCTTCCTCCCAAAACCCCTTTAGGAGAGGCAGATTGAGCGACTGGGAGGATAGGAGGGTGTTCAGAGGCCCTGGCTCCACAGTTCCCACAGCAATGACCTTGGGGCATTCCTAGATTTTGAGCTACCCTGGCTAAGGAGCCGCACCCCAGTCCTCACCCCCGCGCCAGCTCACCAAAGATGAAGTTGTCTGGCCTGAAGATCTGCCCCAAGGGCCCCAAGCACCGAGTTCATGGGGCCCGGCTCCAGATTCACGAGCACAGCGCGGGGCATGTACCAGCCACCTGTGTGGGGCGGGAAGGCATTAGTGAGGGGAGGGCCGCCATTCCCAGGAGGGCCATCGGAGAAGGACTGGGGTCTCACCCCTGGCCTCGTTGAAGTACACGTTGATGTGCTCCAGCTGCAGGTCGCTGTCCCCGTGGTAGGTGCCAGCGGAGTCGACGGCATGTTCATCAGAGATCACCTCCCAGAACTGCAAGAGATTGGAGGGGCCAGACAGACCAGGGCTGAGTCACGGAGGCCTGGGAGCTGGAGGCACCCCAGCTCCTGTCCTAGCTCCTCTTCCACCCCCAGCCTCATCCACACCCCATCCCTAGCCTCCGTGTCCCTGGGATCCATCCCGGCCGCCTCGCCAGTCGCCCAGTTCCACCGTATCCCCAGCAGGGAGCCCAGGGGCCGCAATGCAGGAGCACCGCCCCTCCACTGCTACTGCCAACATCTTCCCTGGCCACCAGGCAGGCCCGAGCTGGGCCCTCAGAGCCCCGGATGCCAACCTTGGTGCCGAAGTTGTTCCCGCATTGCCGGATCTGCATGAGCATAATCTCCCCCATGGCCAAGGTGGGATTAGAGCAGTAGGAGAAAGGCCAGAAGGAGTAGCAGATGCGCAGTGACCCAGCCCGCCCTCCCCCAACACTTACATAGCCGGGTGCCCACGTGCCTCAGCCTCGGATTGGGCTCCCAGAAGAAGCAACAGCTTTACTTCCACACAGGTGTACCCACCTGTGAATCCCTTGGAGTTGAACGTCTGTTGGGGAGCTCAGGTGGGCTTGCTGTGGTCCTTTCCACGTTGGGGAAAGCTGGTCAGCTGGAGAACTTCCTCCCATGTCTTTAGTAAGACTAAATCCCTAGCTGACCTGAAACTGAATTTTCCGAAGCCTCTTGTTTCCATATTCACAGAGTGCCTTTGCAACTGTCCTAGACCGATGACATATTTTTTGTAATTGATGAGCCTTTTCATCTATTAGGAGATCTGTGGTTAGGAAAGACCACAGATGTTAACTCGACAGGACTTAATTGTAAGTTTGACTTTGGAGCAGTTCAAACCCGCAGTAAGCTATGGGTGTTAGAGATAGGCCTCTGGTTTAGCTACAGTCTTCTTTAGAGTAGGATTAGCCCCTTCACCTTTCCAGAGGACTGCGGTCTCCACGCAGAGTGAAGGTCATACTGGATTCCTAAAGCTGAGCATAGGTGTTGGGATAGGCCTGCTGTGAAAGATGGGCCATTGTCACTCTGCAGGCTTTTAGATGACCCAAACTGAGGAGTTATTTCTTCTGGTAAACACTTTTCAGATGGGGTGAGGAATGCCTCGATCTAACCAGTGAAGGTATCAGTAAGCATTAGCAAACATTTGAATCTCCTGCAGCAAGGCATGTGAGTAAATTAGAGTTGCCAGTTCTCACCTGGATAGGTTCCTCAATTTTTGGACAGGTTTAACTAGAGAAGAAGAAAATTGCTGGCCGTTTGGGTCTTGTCAGGCACAGAGCTCACAGGGCTGAATCACCTGTTTTAGTGTCTTGAAAAGATTTACCCCTATAAACAAATGAAATATTAACAGAAACAAAGAATTCCTTCTAGGGTGAAACAAATCATGAAAGTGCTGAAATATATTCCTATGATTGGTATTTGGCATTAGTAATTTATTACCATCATTCAGCCAGCCAGAGGAGCCCTGGACTGAAATGCAATCCCTGGCCCATTTTTGTTCTTCTTCAGAGTATTCTGGCCCAGTTCTATGTATGCTGAGCAGCACGCCCATAAACTTCCTTGGCCCATTCAGTGCAGGGGCCTTGGCTGGGGCATCTACAAGGGCATTTCCTTTTACATGGTCAGTCTCTCTTTTGATGTCCTCAGCAACTAGTTATAGTCACTTTTTGGCAGCAAAACAGCATTTTAACAAGCTCAAAATCTGCATGATGTTGCATGGAAAAGCCCTTGGGGGTCGGGAGTCCCTACCCATTCCAAATTGCAGCATAAGCATAAAGCACTAAAAAAAATCATACTTGGAATCAGTGTCATTGTTAACTTTTAAATCCTTTCCCAAGTGCAGGGGCCTAGTAAGTTCAATTAACACAGCTTTTTGAGCTGAGGTAGAGGCTAGCAAGGCTTGTGCCTTGATTCTCTTGTGCTGACTAATAATAACATATCTAGCCCTCCTGTTTTCCTGATGCATAAAACAACTTGCATCTGTTAACCACTCTTCCTTGGGATGGTCAAGGGATTCATCTGTCTTAAGTCTGGCCTGCTAGAACAAATTTGTTTCATGACCTGTAATATGCTTTGGCTGTGTCCCCAGTCAAATCTTACCTTGAATTGTAGCTCCCATCATTCCCGTATATCGTGGGAGGGACCCAGTGGGAGGTAATCGAATCGGGGGATGGGTCTTTCCCATGCTGTTCTTGTGACAGTGAATAAGCCTCATGAGATCTGATGGTTTATTTATTTATTTATTTTTGAGACATAGTCTTGCTCTGTTGCTCAGGCTGGAGTGCAGTAGCATGATCTTGGCTCACTGCAACCTCTGACTCCTGGGTTCAAGTGATTCTCCTGTCTCAGCCCGGGATTACAGGCACCCACCACCATGTCTGTCTAATGTTTGTACTTTTAGTATAGATGGGGTTTCACCATGTTGGCCAGGCTGGCCTCCATCTCTTCACCTGAGGTCATCCACCGCCTTGGCCTCCCAAAGTGCTGGGATTGCAGCTGATGGTTTTATAAAGGGGAGCTTCCCTACACAAGCTCTTTTGCCTGCTGCCATGTAAGAGATGTGACTTTCCTCCTCATTTGCCTTCTGCCATGAGTGTGAGGCCTCCCCAACCATGTGGAACTGTGAGTCAATTAAACCTCTTTTTTTTTGTATAAGTTATCCAGCCTCAGATATGTCTTTATTAGCAGCATGAGAACAGACTAATACAACGTGTATGCCAGAAAGGCTGGGAGCACCTGTGGACTCTGGCAGATAAGTAGCTGGGTTTATGGTTTGGCAGGCTTTAAGGGTTATGTCTGGAGTGTCTAGCAATAAGGCCTGATACTTTCATAAATATTCTCCTATTATCCACTGGTGCCCTTCAGCTTCTAGGACCACCTCCCCTTGGTGTGGGGTCAAAAACCTGTAGGTGCTGTTCTAATGTTAGTTTATTAGCTTTGCCTATGAGAAAAGTGGTAGCAGCAATAGCTGTAAGACATCAAGGCCACCCTGAGGTCACCTCATCTATCTTCTTAGAAAATTAGGCTACTGGCCTTGGAATGTCCCCCAGTTTTGGGGCAAGATTACCCAAGGCCTATGCTTTGCTTTTTGGTCACATAAAGAAAAAATGGTTCATCCAACTTGGGGACTCCCACAGCTGTAGGAGAGCCCAATTTCTCCTTGAGAGTATTGAAGATTTGCTTGCAGTTCTACTTACATTCTGGGAGCTCTAAATCTTTCCCTTTAGTGTATCATATAAAGGTTTGGCTACATGTCCAAATCTGGGCACCCATAAGCAGCAGTACCCAGCTATCTCCTAAAAAAGCCCATAGTCATTTGTTGGACTGGGACCCTTACATGACTAAAATAACTTTTTTATCTTCTAGGGATGTTGATCAGTTCCAGAGGCTAAGACAGAGTTCAAATAATTAAGTCTTTGAGTCAAAATCCGAGCCCTGTATGGTGATGCCCTATATCTGCAAGTTCCCAGGAAATTTACCAATTTAACAGTATTATTATTTGAGTCTTCTTTAATTGGGCTAGCAATGAGCAAGTAGCCTACATACTGAATAATTGTGTCCCTTTCCAATTGTAGATTTCCTAAGTCCTCAGCTAGAGCATTTTCAAATAAGTAGGGGCTATGCCAGAATTAGCTTTCAGAGATGGCTGTCCAGGTTAGTTTTGAGGCGGAATGTATATCTGAATCAGTCCATTCAAAGGCAAACATATTATGAATCTGGATGCATTGAGATGCAGAAAAATGCATCTTTCAGATTTAAGGATGTAAACCAGCTTGCATCCCCTGGGACTTGGTAAGTATTGGGGACAATGAGGTGTATGGAGACAACTGCATTTATTAATGCTGTAAGGTTTCTGACAAATCTGTACTTCCCATTAGCCTTTTTATCTGGTGACATGAGAGTATTGTAAGGAGACTCTCATGGCCTTAATAACTCATATGGCAAGAATTTGGCAATAAGGGGTTGAATTTCCCCTCATGCTTCTTGCCTTAAAATGTATTGTCTCTTCCGAGGGCGAGGAGCACTAGGCTGAAGTTGGATTTGAATGGGGGAGGTGTTTAGTGCGTTTCCCAGAGCCTGTGTGGCCCAAACCTCAAGATTTACTTGAGACAACACCTCATGTGGTAAATGTGACAACTCATTCTTAACTTCTTTTTTCCCGTGAGGGGTCGGGAACAAAAGTAACACTTCCTATGCTTTATGATCTGTGAAGGTGACCATGACTTGGTCTCCTGAGTCAATAAATCTCTCCCCAGTAAGAGGTCAGGCATTCAGACAGAACTAAAAAGGCAGGTGAGAAACCCAGAGGCTCTGGAGGACAACTTAGAAGATTAAAATAAAGCAGTGTGTTTGGGCTTGTCCATGATGAGAAGACAGGAGCCGATTGTATTGAATCAGGACGGAGTCATCTGCTCCCATACCTAATAAGAAGTTAACACTCCTACCTGCCACTTTAAGAGTCACCTGAGGCTCTTCCATCTCTCAATAGCTAACAGTCCAATGGGAGCGGAGGCAGGAAGTATCAGGCCCTATCACTTTTGGATCTGCTGGGCTCTGATGATGGCTCCCTTGGAAGCGCAGTTCATTTGCTTTGGCAGCGGCCTACCGTCTTACAGAAGGCACATTGATTTATATCCAAGGCACAGTGGCCCAGAGGCACAGACTGAGACTTTTACCTTCTCACTTCCTCTGCGAGGGCCAGGGCTTAAAGGACTGCCTCTGAAGTGGTGGAGAGCACAAGGCTGCAGCTAGAAGCAGGGCCTCTTTGGAGATTTGCTTTATTTTGTGTTTTCTCTGCCCTATTCCTGTGATGGAAAGCTGAAAAATCCAAGTCTAAAAGCTGATCCATGGGAGTCTGAAAGCCTAAGGCTGCTTTTGGCAGCTTCCTGCAGATATCAGAAGCAGACTGGGCTATAAAATAAACTCCTAGGAATGCCTGTCCCTTCTTGGAGTCAGGGTCAGTGTTAGTGTATCTCCTCAAAGTCTAAATTATCCACCCTAGTAATAAGGCTAGGTTTTCATCTTTCCCCTGAGTAATTTTCCAGACTTTATAAAAATTAAAAAGCTTTATCACACTTTTTTTTCTTATTCCTTCAAGGAGTCAAATGATCATAATTTTTTCTCTATATATCCCACTTTTTTCCTAATTCATTTCTCTTTTCTAGATTCTAGCTCTATTTTGGGTCCTGGTCAGGCACTGCTGTGCCTCCTACCTGATAGGTGCCATGTCCCTGGCTACAGGCTGCCACCCTATTAGCAGGTGCTCTAGCCACTCCCGTAATACACTGCTTTTCTACCATGCAGCAGGTAGACATAAATATATGCAAATCTTGCCTGCTTAAATTTGTCTGTGAATTTTCCCGGAACCTCTGAACACTGTTTTAGTTTTTCCTTGCATATGGTTAATTCAGACATAGAAAAGGGTACATATACCTATATAGTGTCCCTATTATCATCTGTCACTTCCCAGAGAGGCCAAAAATTCAGCTTTGACAGCTGACAAGAGGCCCCACTGTGTGTTGTTCTGGGGAAGCTTGGGTGTTTCAAGAGTGGGGTATGTATGTAAGATAGGACTCGAAGGGCAGGGGGAAGATGATGACTGGACACTAGATAACCCTGGAAAACTAGAAGGAATGAATAACATGCTGCACACCTCACCAGAACTGGAAGGAGTCTGACTATATTCTTATGGGGTGCTTGGACTGGCACGGGAGAGTTCAGCCCCAGCTGAGAAAAGCCTAATATTAAGAGGCACTTGCATTAGAAGGGTAATCAATTATTTGCTGTCCCTATTTTGTCTTTTCCTCCATCAAACATATAGGAGCCCATTTTAATTTTTTATCCTGACCAAGCATCAGAGAAGCCTGTATATAATGTATTTCCTCCCACTTAGTTTCTCTTCTATAAAACAAATTAAGCTACAAAAAAAAAA
>NW_012098222.1:128810-133879 GCF_000951045.1 Mandrillus leucophaeus
GCTTCCTGCAGATATCAGAAGCAGACTGGGCTATAAAATAAACTCCTAGGAATGCCTGTCCCTTCTTGGAGTCAGGGTCAGTGTTAGTGTATCTCCTCAAAGTCTAAATTATCCACCCTAGTAATAAGGCTAGGTTTTCATCTTTCCCCTGAGTAATTTTCCAGACTTTATAAAAATTAAAAAGCTTTATCACACTTTTTTTTCTTATTCCTTCAAGGAGTCAAATGATCATAATTTTTTCTCTATATATCCCACTTTTTTCCTAATTCATTTCTCTTTTCTAGATTCTAGCTCTATTTTGGGTCCTGGTCAGGCACTGCTGTGCCTCCTACCTGATAGGTGCCATGTCCCTGGCTACAGGCTGCCACCCTATTAGCAGGTGCTCTAGCCACTCCCGTAATACACTGCTTTTCTACCATGCAGCAGGTAGACATAAATATATGCAAATCTTGCCTGCTTAAATTTGTCTGTGAATTTTCCCGGAACCTCTGAACACTGTTTTAGTTTTTCCTTGCATATGGTTAATTCAGACATAGAAAAGGGTACATATACCTATATAGTGTCCCTATTATCATCTGTCACTTCCCAGAGAGGCCAAAAATTCAGCTTTGACAGCTGACAAGAGGCCCCACTGTGTGTTGTTCTGGGGAAGCTTGGGTGTTTCAAGAGTGGGGTATGTATGTAAGATAGGACTCGAAGGGCAGGGGGAAGATGATGACTGGACACTAGATAACCCTGGAAAACTAGAAGGAATGAATAACATGCTGCACACCTCACCAGAACTGGAAGGAGTCTGACTATATTCTTATGGGGTGCTTGGACTGGCACGGGAGAGTTCAGCCCCAGCTGAGAAAAGCCTAATATTAAGAGGCACTTGCATTAGAAGGGTAATCAATTATTTGCTGTCCCTATTTTGTCTTTTCCTCCATCAAACATATAGGAGCCCATTTTAATTTTTTATCCTGACCAAGCATCAGAGAAGCCTGTATATAATGTATTTCCTCCCACTTAGTTTCTCTTCTATAAAACAAATTAAGCTACAAAAAAAAAAATGGAGTCATATTGAACAGGGGAAATGGGAAGGCTGTAACTTGTATGTTGTAATGTATGAGTCCATTTTCGCACTGCTATGACAAAACTGACAAAACTTTTTCAGGGAAAAAGTGACATGCTGGGTTTAGAAAGAAGGGTCCAGCTGCCCTATACCAGCTCATCAAAGATGACCTTATGGTTAAGAAATGAGAGAAAACTGTTAAGAAAAAGTCTCATGTTCTCCATCTTGAGCCTAATCGTTTGCAGGGGTTTGTCATAAAAGAGCCTGTCACTAAACAGGCATATCTGAACTTATCATGTAGGGCTGTTAAATACCACATTTCAACTTCTAGTCATAATGATGGAGAGGTTATTGTTGATTTTTCCTGATAACTAAGGTACAAAAATACTAGGTTCCCAGACATCTGTTTTTTTCAGTGTCACTTGGAGCAGTGGCAAATTAAATAAGCAATCAGCTAAAAGTCAGAGGATCGTTGAGGAAAGTAAAAGCTAAACTGTTTGGGGCCTCTTTCCTGGGGCAGCCTATAGGCTACCATAAAACAGAGGTGGTGAGCAGAAAGGTGACAAGAGGCAGAGCACTCAGGTGAGGGACAGAGAGCACAAGGTGGACAGTCCAAAAAGAGAAAGTGGCAAACGTCTTGTTTAGCCAAACTCATTCTTCTCAATGTACCCCAGTGCATCTAACCTTGGGATCTTGGCCTCTAATCTGAGTATGACACCCCCAGCTCTCTAACTTTTTGGGCTGAGTCTCTCACCCTAACATTATACCCTAGGGCCTCTCACTTAAGTAATAGTGGATAATCATTCTTGCCCACCTGAATGGCTTCACGACTCTAAAAGGCGACCCACTTGCCAGCTGATTGCTTCTATGTGGATTGTTTTCCTTGGAGTGGGGGTCTTGTCTTGGTGTCCCTCCATGGTGTTGCTGAAAAGTGTTGCTAGAAAAGAGGGTCCTGATACAGACCACAAAGTAGGATTCTTAGATCTCGTGCAGGAAAAAATTTGAGGTGAGTCAGAGAGCACAGTGAAAGAAACAAGTTTCTTAGAAATTACTCCATTACAGAGTTGGACACCCTCAGAAAACAAGAGCAGGAATGCATTGTCTTCTGTTAGTGCCTCTACTTATAAGTAACTACAAAGAGAAAGAGTTATAATTAAACGTGGAAGGTTCAGATGTACTCACTAAAGTCAGGGGCTATTGGTTTTGACATTGACCATTAACCCGTGGACCTAAGCTAGCTCATCAATATTATCTTTAAGAAAAAGTGCTGTACTCCTAGGACATTTATACATTTTTCAAGCTTGGTGGAAGATGTCTTGTATGACCATAAATATTCTGCAATTGTAATTTGTTGGCCAGCTAAAAAATGTGGCTATTTTCAGACCATAAGTATTAACTTTCTAGATGCCTTGTGAGTACCTAGCTACTCATATTAAGATAGAATATTCTAGTCATGTTTATTAAACTAGAAGCTTGGTAACCATGAATTCCTCTAACACAGCAAGTCTACTCCTCAAGGATAGAATGTATTTCTCAGGAATTTTGTCCATTTTGTTTGATGGCGTTTGGTATGTTTACCAAAATGTGGTCCTGGTTAGTCTCAAACCCCTGACAGCAAGTGATCTGCCCACCTTGGTCTCCCAAATTGCTGGGATTACAGGCATGAGCCACCGCTCCCAGCCGTAATTAAATTGTTAAATAATTCTAACTGATTTCCTGCTGTTGAGCAGGGAGCTGAGCAAATTCAACAGATCATGGGCCTAAAGGAGAAGACTGAAGACAAACTCTCTAACACATGTGACTAAATTAATTACAATCGAAACCAAATCAAATTTAATAAGGCTGTACCTCTTAGTTTCAAGATGTTTCCCATCATTTTGGAATGTGGTATTATTCAGTGGAAAAGAAAAATAGTGTTTATCTCCAGAGTAAAGAACAGGGTTCCCTGCAGGGGTTGATTGAGAGCTATGGCTCAGGATTAAACATTCTTCTTTTTTCCACTTATAAACTAAAAATTAATTTCTAAGCCCCTGTTGACTAAATGGACCCCTCTCCTTGGATAAGGACATTCCAAAGTTAATCTGAAAAGCTAGTTCAAGCCATGGGTCACACATGCCTCATTATACTTTCCCCCTCTTTGGTTTTAATTTTAATTTTAATTTTTAATTTATTTTTATGGGTATATAGTTTAATTTATATTTTGTGGGTACCTAGTTGGTGTATATATTTATGGGGGTACATGACATAAGTCATGGGGGTACATGATACAGGCATGCACTGAGTAATACATAATAAAAAATGTATTTTTATTTTTTATTTTATTTTATTTATATCCCCTCAAGCACTTATAGCTTGTGTTATAAGCATTCCAATTATACTCTTTTAGTTTTTATAAAATGTATAGTTAAATTATTTTTGACTATAGTCACCCTGTTGTGCTATCAAATACTGTCTTATTCATTCTTTCTAACAATTATTTGTACCCATTTAGCATCCCCACTATCCCCCTGTTCCCCCATTGCCCTTCCCAGCCTCTGGTAACTACCCTTATACTCTCTATCTCTATCTCTATGACATCAATTGTTTCAACTTTTAGCACCCATAAATAAGTGAGAAGATGTGACATTTGTCTTTCTGTGCCTGATTTATTTCACTTAACATAAAGACTTTCAGTTCCATTTATGTTATTGCAAATGACAGACTCTCATTCTTTCTTATAGCTGAATAGCACTCCATTGCGTATATGTACCACATTTTCTCTATCAACAGTCATCTATTGATGGACATTTAGGTTTCTTCCAAATCTTGGCTATTACCAGTATTTGTTTCTGACTGACTTCTGGATAAAAGCCCCCTTAACTGGGGTGCAATGATATCTCATTTTGGGTTTGATTTGCATTTCTATGATGATCAGTAACGTGAAGCACTTTTTCATTTGCCTGCTTGCCCTTTATATGTCTTCTTTTCATAAATGTCTATTTAATTTTTTGTCCACTCTTAAATTACTATGTTTTTTTCTATACAATTTTTTGAACTCAATATATTGTAGTGTATTTGTCTGTTTCTGCACTGCTATAAAAAAATAAATTTAAAAAAACCCAGAGACTAAAAGACTAAAGACTAAAAGAAAGGGGCCACAGGAACCATGCAAGTCTGAAACCCAGAAGGGGAGTTGTTGAATTGTAAGGCTCCAAAATAATTATTTTTGATTCATGTTCCATTTCCAGGGTACACTAATGCCTTGGGAAGTTTCGACCTTGTGGCTTGGCATGGTTCAGCCCCCACAGCTGCTATCATGGGCTGGCATTGTGTGCCTCTGACTTTTCCAAGTGCAAGGTGCAAGCTGTAGCTAGATCTATCACTCTGGGGTCTGCAGGACAGTGATCCTCTCCTCACACATCTACTAGGCCATGACCCATGGGGAGCCCGCATGGGGACCCCACATTTCTTCTCTGCATTGTTTTAGTAGAGGTTCTCCATGAGGGCTCCACCCCTGCAACACACTTCTGCCTGCATACCCTGACTTTTTCCATACATCCTTTGAAATAAAGGTGGAGGTTATCAAGTCTCAACTTTTGCATTTTGAACACCCACAGGCCTAACACCACATGAAAGTTACCAAGGCTTATGACTTGCACCCTCTGAAGCAGTGACTATAGTTGTAACTGGGCCAATTTGAACTACACCTGGAGCTGGAGCAGTGGCCAGGATGCCGGGAGCCATGTTCCAAGGCTACCCAAGGCAGCAGGTCCTGGGTCTAATCCCAGAAACTATTCTCTTCTTTTAGGCCTCAGGGCCTGTGATGGAGGGCTGCCTTTTAAATTTCTAAAATGCCTTCAATTCCTCTTTCCTATTGTCTTGGCTATCAACCCTTGCTTTTTTTTGGGTTTATACAAGTATCTCTAACAAGTGGTTGCTCCACAGCCTGCTTGAGTTCCTCTCTTATAAAAGCTTTTTATTTTTCTGCCACATGATTAGACTGCAAAACTCTCAAGCTTTTACACTATGCTTCCCT
>NW_012098222.1:134179-149651 GCF_000951045.1 Mandrillus leucophaeus
TTCTTATAACAATTTTCCACTCCTCGGTGCCAATTTTCTATATTAATCTATTTTTGCATCACTATAAATACCTAAAACTAGATAATGCATTTTTTTAAAAAGGAGGTTTAAGTAGCTCATGATTCTGCAGGCTGTAGAGAAGACATAGCACTGGCATATGCTTCTGGGAAGGCCTCTGGAAGTTCACAGTCATGGCAGAAGTTGAAGCAGAATCTTGCACGTAACAGTGCAAAAAGCAGGAGCAACAGAGGGTGAGTTGTTACATACTTTTAAATAACCAGATCTTATGGGAACTCAGTCACTATCATGAGGATAGTACCAAATGGGATGGTGCTAAGCCATTTATGAGTAGTCCACCCGGATGGTTAAATCACCTTTCAGCAGGCCCACCTCCAACATTGAGAATAACATTTCAATATGAGATTTGGGAGGGGATACACATTCAAACCCTTTTAGAGGAATCTTTATGTCTTTTCAAATATAAGATTATATCGTCGGCAAAAAAGATAATTTGACTTCTTTTCCAGTTGGGATGCCTTTTATTACTTTCTATTGTCTGATTGCTCCAGACAGGACTTCCAGAATTATGTCGAATAACATAATGGTAAAAGTGGATATTCTTGTCATCTTCCAGATTTTAGAGGAAAGACTTTTAGTTTTTCCCCACTTAGTACGATACCAGCTGTGGGTCTGTTGTATATAACTTTTATTATGTTGAGGTATCCTTCCTTACCCAGTTTTCAAAGGGTTTTTTATTATTGAAGCTATTAAATTTTTTCAAATAATTTTTCAGCATAATTGAAATGATTGTATGGATTTTGTCCTTCATTCTGTTTTTTTTGTTTGTTTGTTTTTCTTTTGATGAAGTCTCCCTCTGTCACCCAGGCTGGAGTGCAAAGGCATGATCTTGGCTCACTGCAACCTCTGCCTCCCAGGTTCAAGTGATTCTCCTGCCTCAGCCTCCCGAGTAGCTGGGATTACAGGTGCCCACCATGGTGCCTGGTTAATTTTTCCATTTTTAGTTGAGATGGGGTTCCACCATGTTGGCCAGGCTTGTTTCGAATTCCTGACCTCAAGTGATTCACTCACCTTGGCTTCCCAAAGTGCTGGGATTACAGGCGTGAGCCACTGTGCCCGGCCCCTTCATTCTGTTTATATGATATATCACATGGATTGATTTGCATGTGGAACCATCCTTGCATCTCTAGGATAAATCTCACTTGGTCATTATGAATTATCTATTTATGTGTCATTTAATTCAGTTTGCTAGGTTTATTGCAAATTTTTGTGTCAATATTCTCAGATCAAAGAATGAGTTTGGAAATGTTCTTTCCTTCTCTATTTTTCAGTCTGGTCCTACAGACTTTTTTATTACGGTTTTAACTTTGTTATTTGTTATTGGTCTGTTCAAGTTTTTAATTTTTTCCCAGTTCAATCTTGGTAAGTTGGGTATGTCTAAGAATTAATTTCCTCTAGGTTTTCTACTTTGTTGGCATACAATTGCTCATAGTAGCCACTAATGATCCTTTGATTTTCTGAAGCGTTACTTGTAATGTCTCCTTTTTCAACTCTGATTTTATTAATTTGCATCTTCTCTGTTTTTCAGTTAGCCTGTCTAAATATTTGTCAATTGTTTTACTTTTCAAAAAAATCAACTTTTGTTTCATTGATCTTTTGCATTATTTTCTTCACTTTAACTTTATTTATTTCTGCTCTAATCTTTATTATATCTTTCCTTCTAATTTTGAATTTGGTTTGGCCTTTTTATTCTAGTTAATTAAGATGTATTGTTAGGTTATTGAAGCATTTCTGTTTTTTATGTGTACACTTATGGTTATACATTTTCCTTTTATAATAGTGCCTCTTTGCTATGCTATGGTTCCATTATCATTTGTTTCAAGAAATTTTTCTATTTTCTTTTTAACTTTTTATTGACCTACTGATTATTCAGGAGCATATTTTTAAATGTTTAATGTCCAAGTGTTTGTATAGTTTCTGAAATTCATTTTTTAATTGATTTCTAGTTTTATTCCATTGTGGTCAGAGAAAAAGCTTGATGTTACTTCAATTCAAAAAATTTTTTTGAATGTTTTTAGACTTGTTACTTAACACATGGCCTATTCTTGAGAATAGCCCACGTGCTGAGGAGAAGGATGTGTATTCTGCAGCTGTTGGATGAAATTTTCTGTAACTATCTATTAGGTTCATTCGTTATATCGTGCAGATTAAGTCTGATGTTTCTTTGTTGATTTTCTGTCCGGAAAGTCTATCCAATGACTAGAGTGGGGTGTTGAAGTGTCCAGCCATTATTGTATTGAGGTTTCTTTCTTTAGCTCTTATAGTATTTTCTTCATTTATCTAGGTGCTTTAGTGTTAGGTGCATATATATTTCCAATTATTATATGCTCTTGATGAAGTGATCTCTTTATTATTATATAATGACCTTCTTAATCTCTTCCTACAGTCTTCTGTTGAAATATATTTTTGTCTGGTATAAGTATAGCTATTTCTGCTCTTTTTTGGTTTCTATTGGCAGGGAGTAACTTTCTCCATCCTTCTATTTTCAGTCTAAATGTATCTTTATAGGTAAAGTATAGTTTTTTTCCTTAGGTAACAGATTATTGTCTTGCTTCTCTATCCATTCATCCACTATTTGTCTTTTGATTGGAGTATTTATTTACATTCAATGTTATTACTGATAAGCACTTACTCCTGCCATTTTGTTATTTGTTTTCTGATTGACTTTTGTCCTTTCATCCTTCTTTTCTTTCTTCCTGTCTTCCTTTTGGTGAAGGTGATTTCTCCTGTAATATAATCAAATTTCTTGCTTCTTACTTTTTGTACATCTGTGGTATGCTTTTTGATTTGAAATTACCATAAGGCTTGAAAATAACATCTTATAACACATCATTTTAGACTGTGGACAATTTAACACTGATTGCATAAACAAAGAAACAAGCAAAGCAACTAATAAAAACTCTACACTTTAATTTTATTGCCATTCTTTTAAACTTTTTGTTATTTCTCTTCAATCCCTATTTTACTGTTCATGTCTTGGAAATATGTTGCAGTTATTATTTTTTTACTGGTTGTTTACTCTATTTGAGATTTTTGCACACCATAATTACCATGTTATAATATTCTGCGTTTTTTCGTGTGCTATTACTGAGTTTTGTACCTTCAGATGATTTCTTATTGCTCACTCACTTTTTTTCTTTCAAGTTAAGAATTCCCTTTAGCATTTCTTGTAGGACATGTCAGTTGTTAATGAAATCCATCAGTTTTTGTTTGTCAGGAAAAATTCTTATTTCTTCATCAGGTTTAAAGGACATTCCACTGAATGTTATTTGCGTCTCTTCTCTCACTGCTTTTAGAATCATTTCTTTATCCTTAACCATTGGGAGTTCAGTTAAGTGCCTAGAGGTGGTCTTCTTTGGGTTAAATCTGCTTGTTCTGTAACTTTCTTGTACTCGAACATTGATATCGAATGCTGGGGAATTGCTAAATATTATTTAACACCATTTCTTTAAATAAATGTTTAACTCTAATCTCTTTTTCTACCTCCTCTTTAAGGGCAATAACTCTTAGATTTGCTATTTTGAAGCTATTGTTTTTAGATTTTGTAGGCATGCTTTAGTTTTTATTCTTTTTTGTCTCCTCTGACTTTGTATTTTCAAATAGTCTGACTTCAAGTTCACTAAATCTATCTTCTTCTTGATCAATTCTTTTAAGTAATTCTGATACATTCTTCAGTATGACAATTGCATTTTAGCTTCAAATTTTCTGCTTTATTCTTTTTATTTCAATCTCATTGTTAAATTTATCTGCTAGAATTTTGAATTTTTTTCTCTGTGTTATATTGCATTTGTTTGAATTACCTCAGCCAGCTTTTTGGATTTCCTGTATGAAAGGTCATATATCTCTGTTTTTTCAGGATTTGTCCCTGGTGCCTTATTTAGCTTGCTTGGTGAGGTCATGTTTTCCTGGATGGTCTTGATACTTATAGATGTTCATCTATATCTGGGCATTAAAGAGTTCAGTCTTTATTGTAGTCTTCAGAGTCAGGGCTTGTTTGTGCCCATTATTTTTGGGAACGCTTTCCAGGTATTCAAAGAGACTTGGGTCCCAAACCCAATAACACAGTAGTTTACACAAACACGTAGAGGTACTGCCTTGGTGGCCTTGGATTAACATTAAGAAAAATTTTCTTGATTTATCAAGTAGAGACTCTTGTTCTCTTCCCTTACTTTATCTCAGACCAGCAGAGTCTCTCTTTCTGTGCAGAGGCATGTGGAGCTGGAGTTGGGGAAACATAAGGACCGCTGTGAACACCACTGAGACTGTGCTGGTTCATACCTGCCAAGTTCACAGAACTTGGTCTCACCCAAGGCCCACTGTAACCACTACTTGGCTACCATATAAGTTTACTCAAAGCCCTAGGACTCTATGATTAATAGATGACAAAGTCAGCCAGGTTTGTGTCTCTGCCTACAGGGTGGCAAGTTCCGTGAGTGGGTCCATAGATGCTATCTGGAAGCCAGACATTAAAGTATAGAGTCTTCAAATTTTACTTGCTTTTCTATTTTACTGTAGCTAACCTGGCACTTAGGGGGTTCTGCCCAAAAACTATTTAGTTAGCTTGTGATAAACTCTGCAATGCCTGGGACTCAATCTTTGGCCCAGGGTAAGTGCAGAAATGCTGACCAAGACCCTAGACCTGGACTCGGGGACTCTAAGAATCTGCTTGGTGCTCTGCCTCACTGTGGCTGAGCTGGTATATGAGGTGCAACACAGAGTTCCCTTTACTTTCCCCCCTGCTTTTCTCAAACAGAAGAAGTCTTTCATCATAGCTACCACAGCTGGAAATGTGCCAGGTCACACCAGAAGTTAGCACTTCTCAGGCCCAGTACCCATGGTGTATTGCCTGGGTATCACTGTTTTATCATTCTGGGTACAGGAGTTCTTTAGTCAGGAGGTGAGTAATTCTGCTAGGTCTTTACTGACATGGCAGCACTGACTTTAATGTTAAGTCCCCCAGTCACTGTGCTCTCGCTCTCCCAAATTCACAGGTTTCTCTGTGTTGTGTGGCTGCTGCTGGGTGGGGGGTGGGGCAGTGGTGTTGTGAGCACTCCCTTAGCTGCTCTGGCTGGTGTCTCAGTAGGCCACATTCTCCCCACCCTCCACATTCCACTGGCTCCAAGCCCAACTCAGCAGTATGGCATGCCTAATAATTGAAGTCCTTGTGGCCTAGACTGCCCCTTAAGTTCTCTTAGGGTCCAGAAGCACTTCAACTCATGACGGCAAGGCTTGTAAAGACTCAAGCTCCCAACACTGAGATGGGAGATTTTTCTCTTGCTGGGGCCAATCCAAATGCTCCCTCTATTGGCAAATGTCAGCTGAGTACAGTCTGGTTCCGGTTTTTACTGTGACAGGGTAGTGCTGAGTTTATTGCAAAGTCTCACAAACTGTGCTCTCCCTCTCCCAAATGTTCGATCTCTGCACCACGTGGCCACTACTGGTGGTTGAAAAAGAGGTGGCATCGGTGTTTCCAGACGGCCTTTTTTTGTGTCTTCTCCAATGTCTCTTTCAGTGATATGAAGTTAATACCAGGTACTGTGAGCACTCACCTATTTTTTGGTCACTTTGACAGTGCTTCTTGAATATAGTGAGTTGTGAAAATTTGGTGTTTTGGTATGGGGATGAGTGGTGTAGGCTTCTATTCTGCCTTCTTACTCTGTCTCTGCCTTAAATTTTTTAGATTCAGGGAATACATTTGCAGGTTTGTTACATGGATATATTGTGTGATGTTGAGCTATGTGTGATATTACTGATCCCATCACCAAGGTACTGAGCATATATTGTGGGATATAATTGATCCCATCACCAAGGTAGTGAGCATAGTACCCATAGTTTCTCACCCCCTGCCCTCCTCTCAGTGTCTACTGTTGACATCTTTATATTCATGAGTACCCCATGTCTAGATCCCACTTATAGGCAAGAACATGTGGTACTTTGTTTTCTGTTTCTGTATTCATTTCCTTAGGATAATGGCCTCCAGATACACCCATGTTGCTGCACAGAACATGATAGTATTCTTTTTAATGTGTGCATAGTATTTTATGGTGTTTATGTGGCATATATTTCTATCCAATTTATTGATTCACATGTAAGTTAATTCTATGTCTTCCCTAATGTGAATAGCAATATGATGAATGTACAAGTGCATGTGGGGTTTCTTTTCGTAGAATTTTTAATTTTCTTTTGGATATATACTCAGTAATGGAATTGCCAGTTTAATGGTACTTCTGTTTTAAATTCTATGAAAAATCTCCAAACTGCTTTTCACAGTGGCTAAACTAATTTACATTCTCACCACAGTGTATAAGCATTCTATTTTCTCTGAAATCTAACCAGAATTTGTTACTTTTTTACTTTTCAATAGTAGCCATACTGAATAATATGAGATGGTATCTTACATTGATTTGCATTTCTCTGATGATTAGTGATGTTGAACATTAAGAAAACCATGCCATTAAAACATTGACAAGGGACATAAGCAGACACTTCTCAAAAGAAGACATACAAGTGGGATTCTTATTCTATCACAATAAGCTGCCTTTCTTTTGAAAAATACAAAATCAGACCACTTGGAAATTCACTTTAATTTTAGTGATTGACAGTATGTTTCCCCTTCTCTATCTCCTTTTCTTATTTGTGAATTTTTTTCTGATCATTATGAATCCACTCAGCAGAGTAAGCTCCATTCTTAATCTGTGTGAATTGTGCTGATGAGCTAGTCAGCTCTCTTAAAATCACCAACAAAAGAGTTTTACATTTCCTAGTTAGTAATATAGTAATACATTTTTAGCGTGCCATAGGATAGTCTTAGAGCAATGACTTCTGGTCCAGGAATTATGGATTATGATGATTAGTTCTCTGGATTTCTATAAGTTTTGAAATTAACAGGTATAAATCTAAAATAAATTGGACTTCATACTCTTTACACATTGATTGTGTTTGTTAATTATTCCATAGGAAAACAGACAAAAGACTTCTGTAGATTTCAATTCTGTTTCACCATATTTAGGGTTACAAGAAGGGAATTACATTGACGTAATTGAGACACTGAATTAACCTCAGTCATCACATGTGATTTTTCTAGAGTTTTTTAATGGTACTGACATTCTTTTCAATATGTCAATGCCTAGCTTGGGTTTCTGGAGGAGACATGAGTAGCTAGTACTATCCATCTAAAACGTAATGTTCATTAGTTGGAATAATAGTGTGATAAGATAGTCTTCAAGATGATGCCCTCAATTCCTTTCCTCCCTGCATGCACATACTGCTCTTTACATGGACAGGTAGAGTCAAATCTCCCATTTCTTGAATCTGTGCTGGTCACAATGACTTGCTTTACCAATGATGCAGCAGAAGTCATATTCTAGGACCTCCAAGGCTAGTTCATAAGAAGTTTTGTAGTATTTCCCTGTGTGTCTTGAGACCAATTACCACGTTGTAAGGACTCCAGGTAATGTGGAGAGGTCAGATAGACATCACACACAGCAGCCAATGTGCACTGCCAGCCGTGTGAGTAACCCGTCTAGGATCTTTAGCCTAGTTGAGCTTTCAGGTAACTTCAGCAGCAGCCAACAAACAGCAACTGCAAGAAAGACTCCAAAAGAGAACTTTTGTAGCGCCCGTCAACCCACAAAACCATGAGAAATAATGTTATTTAAAATTACTAGACAAATAATAACAGTAAACAATATTAAACAATAAATAATTCCTTAAGATTTGGAATAGCTTACTATTCTGCAAGAAAGAGCTAGAACAAGTACTAAATATTGCAAAATACTGAACAAGTATAAGTTTACTTGTGTAATATATTTGTATATTTTAAAGCCATTGACATTTCTGGACAGAGTGTGAAAGTGAGCACCAATTAAATGATTCCCAAGAGAAGTTGTCTGTTGTCTCTCAACATCATGATTTACCAATGGGAGCTGTATTTTGCTTTTGGAAAATATACCTTTTAAACTTCATTTAAAAAAAGATACTAGCAATTGTTTAGAAAGGCATATGCTATTTTGAAAAAAATTTGAGAGAACCAGAAAAGTGTAAACTTCAAGCCTCTAATCATATTTATATGCTATTTATCCCATAAATCCAAAGTCTGATGGCAAATATGCTTATGTTACACTGATATTTGGATAAATAAGTTAAATTAACAGTTTCCTTTTTAAATGATAGGCCTTATAATTGGTATAATGTTGAGATGGCTGCAGTGGATGGGCTCATCACCATAATAATATTTTCTCTTTAATACTTTTTCGGAACATTGACAACCAGAGAGTCTAAAACTGGGTTCCATAGCAGTAATAAAATCAGAGTGGCACTTAATTTTCAGCAACGGGATTGGAATTCTTGCTGTTGAGGTTGGTGGTAGCAAACTCAATTATGGGTGGCTTCTGCTTCATGCTTAGATGGTGTGCTGGAACATTTCCTGTTTAGAACTTCCTAACGCTTCCTGACTAGAGCTGTTTACAACAGAAATAAACCCCTCCAATTCTGAATTTAGCCAATTTACTGTTATAATTTGTTCATGTGCTTCTACTTTCTTATAGACAGAAATTGTATCTGATACCTCTTTTTCTTCAGCAATGGTGTGCCTGGCACCTAGTTGAATTGTCAGGTTTGTTGAATAAGTAAAGTAAAATTATACCAGAAGTAAACTATTAAATTTATCAACTTTACTCCGAAAATATATAGCTAAGTAAGATGTATGAATTAATTCACTCACTTACTCAACAAACATTTATTAAGTGACTACAGTATACAATGAGCTAGGAATATGGCAGTAAACAAATCTCACCTTGTCTCAAACTTCAGTGGATCCAGGAGTCTCTAGAAGTTTGATTCTTGCTCAATCAGCAATTCCTTTTCACTGAAGACTTGACAAGAAAGTTGGAGAAAGCAAGAGTGTATGAACCCAGCAGATGTTTGTGATGCACCTACTGCGTTCCAGAAGCTATAGCATCACAGGATCTGCCTGTCTCCTAGGAAAGGTGAACACTAAAAACATTATTTTAAGCAACAAAAAATGCCAAGTATGCCAAGCGATGAAGAGGCAAAGCACTCGGTCCCAAGAGTATAATGGGCACTGAGCCTAGCGCGGGGTCCAAATGTCTCTGGCATGGTGCCCTCCTAGGTTGTTGTTGTCCCTCCTTGTTGCTCCTGCTGTCTTCTTCAGTTACATCTGCTTCTCTGCATTTCTTCATTTTACAGTGTGTGGGATGCAGTTATCTCTGAACAGGAATAGGCAACTGTACACCTGTTACGTTGTGCTTGATGCTCTGCATTGACGTACACTGGGCCCAGGTTTCCCTGGTGGACTGCTTGGGCCATTCTTGTCATCTGGCTCTGAAGATTTTGTACACAGAGATGTACTTGCCAGATGGGGAAGCCAGAGATCTGAGGTCCTCTGTTGAGGCCACTCTCACCCTGCTTATCTTCCCTGACATACCTAACAGATGAAGCTCAGGTGAGCGATGCACGTCAGGCCACAGTGTGGACCATGTACAATTCTTCAAGCTCCAGCTTTACCTCTCTTTCTTAGTGCTCTCTTAGGACAATATATTTAGATGGAAGTAAATGAAAATAATGTTATTAGAGGATAAGATTCAAATCAATCCCATTTGTAATAAAAGGAAGTAGATTATTTGTGAACTGTAATACTTTATTTTTAGTGAGAAATCACCTTAAAATTTGGAACCTGGGTACAAGATAATTACTTCATTCTGCAAATGTTCAAATGTTTGGTAGCAAACTATATGCCAGGACTGTGCTAGGTACTAGGGATACATGGTTGAATATATAGTATAAGATTCCTTGGAGTTTCATATAAATGGCTAATGCAGCATATAGACATGGTAAAAAGAGACTTCTGAGATGCACAGAGGACAGGCAATAAAGCATCTTTGAATGGTGGATAAATGTGCTTGGACATTTCACTCAGGGCTGTCAGAAGTTTTTGAAAGTCAGTGGTCTCAGAGTTTTGGCGTTTTCAGGCCCTGCTAAGTACTTTATTTCTAGCTGATTATTGGCCACAATTACTGATCATCAATTGGCTCTGTCTGATCCAGTAACTCCACCACTGAGTATCTAAACAAAGGAAAAGAAATCAATGCATCAGAAAGATACCTGTACTTGTATGTTTGTTGCAACACTATTCACAGTAGCACAGATATAAATCAACCTAAATGTCCATCAGCAGATGATTGGAGAAAGAAAATGTAGAAAATAAACACTATGAAATACTATTCAGGCATAACAAAGAATAAAATCATAACTTTGGAGACACATGGATGGAACTGGAGGCCATTATTGTAAGTGAAACAAGCCAGACACAGAGTAAACATCATATCTTATCACTCATGAGTGGGTGCTAAAAGATGTGTAGGTATTGATGTAGAGAGTGGAATGATAATGGAGACACAGCAGGGTGAGGGGATGGATGGGGTGAACAGTGAGAAATTACTTAACGGGTACAATGTGCATTATTCAGGTGATGGATACCCTAAAAGCCCTGACTTCACCACTATGCAATCCATGATTACAGCAAAATTGCACTAAAATAACCCATAAATGTATACACAAAATATCTTAGACCTCTCTCTCTTCTCTCATAAGCCTCAGAGCCCAGTGATCCCCTTGGATCTCCTCAGTCTGCTAAGTATTGACTTCCCTTCCTAAGGTGATTTTGGGGAGAGATAAGGGAGTGTTTCAGGAAGATGCTCTCAGGCACACTGCTTCTGCAGACACATTAGAGGCCCTTGTGGTGGCCTTTATCTATTCACTGCTTTAAGCAAGGAATAAAAGATCTGAGGCTAAAATGAAAAAAACTGTGTTTCCAACCCACCCTTCAGACCTGACAGAAGTGATTTTAGAATTTTAAGGGAACAGCTTTATTCCTGACCCAAAGGGCACAGTAGTGCAAAGGCCAATGTCATGTAAGTACCTTTTCCCCATCTGTAACATAACTCTAAGATACTATTCCCACAGCTGGAATCGGTACAATGTTTTGACTGAGGTACTGGAAAAGCCTATGAGCTCGTTATCATTTGAGCATAAGAATAATGTAAAATTTGGCAGAATTTTATTTGAAAGAACTATTTATGCAATTTTTAGTTAGCTGATTTATATTGTGGTTATGTCAAACAATAAAAATCAGGTTGGTATGTTGTTAGCTAGAAATATTTACAGTAACACATGGTCTTGATGATCTCACATGATGAATTGAAGATTAAAGCAAAATAATTTATCTTAGGGAACTTTGTGACAGTTTCTGTTTAACTTTGCCTAATAATGACTTCAAACCGTTGTGCATGTGTAGAGAACTGACTGAAGAGACTTTTTTTTAACTATTGTGCTACATTTATTATTGTAACTTTTTGAGATCTGGGGGAACATACCTTTAGTCTCAGTTGGCCCAGTAAATGTTTTGGAGTAAGCTTCTGTGTTATGTGCTGAGTATTGAAGCGACAGTGGAGACAAGGCTGCTGCCCTCGCAGAGTCTGGGGGAGAAAACCTGATGGAGTGTGGCAGGGAACACGCTGGGAGCATCCCAGGATGCTAAAAGTGCACACAGATGGAACACCTGCCTTAGAACGGGGGAGGGTCGGACAAGCAGAGGTGTCAGGAAAAACAAGGAAAGATCTGCAGGAATAGAAACACGCTTGAGAAATCCATGGGGAATGAAAAGAGAATGGCTGAGCAGCAGCAGACTGTCAAGAAGGAAACCAAGAAGGAGCAGCCAAAGAGGTTGATGGAGAACGAGGAGAAAGACGGTGACACTGAAGCCAAGGACAGGAAGCTGTTTCAACATTTCTGGAAAAAATATCACATGCTCTGCCTTAACCTTGCTGTTTTATGAGTCATATAGCCGCATTCCAGGTTCTGAGATGTCCAGCACTAAAGATTTTTCTTTTAGTTTGCTTAACCCAGCATTTGCCAGAATAATCTGGGCTCAGTGTGAGTGTGTGCGTGTGTGTGCGTGCACACACGCCTGTGTGTTCCACTAATATCTCACTGGGGCTACTGTTCTATACAACATAATTTTTAAAACACTAGTTTTATCCATCCTGTGTTCAGCTGCAGCAATACTTACAAAGGTCAACTTTGACCATGTGTCTTAGTTACTAAAGAAAACCAAACAAACTAATGAATAAAGCCCACCCTGCAGTGGCTCCTCACTACCTACACAATGGAGCCCACCTGGCTTGGCCTGGGTGCCCTGTGCTGACCTGGCCTTGCTGCCATCTGCCTGCTCCTTTGCCTCCCCTTTCCTTTTGGAGAAGGTAGGGATGCTCTGAGCTTTAGCCAGCATGGAACCTGTGCCCTTCTCCTAAAGCAGACCATGTTTTCCTGAGCCCACTTTAATCTCTTTTAAGGGTATAGATCAAACAATGTATATTTTCTGGCCTCTCTTTGTCTCCCCTTCCAATCTCCATACAGAGATCTGGACTTTCCTTAAAGTTTTTCATCAGGTCTCACTCTGCATGCAGTTTTCCTGCCACTTCTGCAAAGTATGCACTTTACTGGTACATAAATTTTGCTATACCAGCCTGGGTCTTTCATTTATGTATCATTTTATATCATCTTTTTTTCTTAGAGCTTACTTCACTTATTTATTCAATCTCTCCACAATATAATTGTATGTCATATAATTTTATATTTATTTTCATTGGTATTTATATATCTTTTCTGTAAAAATGGTGACTTTCTAAATAGATCTTCATTAATGTTGAAAGAAAGTTTTAAGTCTTTGTCTCAGCCAAAGGAGTTCCCCGCATAAATGAGGGAATGAAACACTTGCATTGTTGCATTAGATATTATTACAGAGAAAGAGAAACGCGTGTAATGGAAAATTGCTAACTTTGCCTCAGGGAGATCAGGATGATTCACTGAGAAAGTTTGAACTGGTTTAGAAAGCATGGTTCTGAGTCGTCTAGGAGAAGGAGAAAAAGTTAGAGTAGGGCATAAGAAGTAATGCCCACATCAAAAAGTTAGAAAGATCTCATATTAACAACCTAACATCACAACTGAAATAGTTAGAAAAGCAAGAAGAAATCAACCACAAAGCTTGCAGAAGACAAGAAATAACTAAAATCAGAGATGAATTGAAAGAAATTGAGACATAAAAAACTGTTCAAATGATCACTTAATCAAGGTTTTTTGAAAAAAATAATAAGATAGGCAGTAGTTAGACTAATGAAGAAAAGAGAGAAGATTCAAATAAACACAATTATAAATGATGAAGAGAATGATATCACTGATCCCACAGAAATAAAAATAACAATCAACAACTACTATGAACACTTCTACACACACAAACTAGAAACCCTCGAAGAGATGAATAAATTCCTGGACACATACACCCTCTCAAGACTGAACCAGGAAGAAATTCAGTCTCTGAACAGACCAATAATGAGCTCCAAAAATTGAATCAGTAATATAAACAGCCTACCAACCAAGAAAAAAAAAAAGAAAAGAAAAGAAAAAGAAAAAAGCCCAGGACCTGACAGGTTGACAGTCAAATTTTAACAGATGTACAAAGAAAAGCTAGTACCATTCCTACTAAAACTATTTCAAGAAATAGTGGAGGAGGGACTTCTTCCCAACTTGTTATATGAGGCCAGCATCATTCTGATACCAAAGCCTGGCAGTGACACAACAAAAAAAGAAAGCTTCAGGCCAGTAACCTTGATGAACTTCCATTCAATAATCCACAACAAAATCCTTGCAAACCGAATCCAGCAGCACATCAAAAGGGTAATTCACCACAGTGAAACCCCGTCTCCACTAAAAACATAAAAAATTAGCTGGGCATGGTGGCAGGCGCCTATAATCCCAGCTATTCAGGAGGCTGAGGCAGGAGAATGACTTGAACCTGGGAGGCGGAAGTTGCAGTGACACAAGATTGTGCCATTGCACTCCAGCCTGGGAGACAGAGCAAGACTCTGTCTCAAAAAAAAAAAAATTACAAAATGTAGCCAGGCGCGGTGGCAGGCACCTGTAGTCCCAGCTACTCGGGAGGCTGAGGCAGGAGAATGCCATGAACTCAGGAAGCAGAGCTTGCAGTGAACTGAGATTGCACCACCGCACTCCAGCCTGGGAAACACAGTGAGACTCCGTCTCTAAAACAAAACAAACAAAGAAACAAAAAACACTGCTCAACGAAATCAGAGAAGACACAAGCAAATTTAAAAACATCCCATGCTCATGGATAGGAGGATCCAATATGACTAAAATGGCTATACTGCACAAAGCAATTTACAGATTCAACGCTATTCCTATTAAACTACCAATGAAATTCTTTACACAGCTAGAAAAAACTATTGTAAAATACATATAAAACTGAAAAGAGCACAAATAGACAAGGCAATCCTAAGCAAAAAGAACAAAGCTTGAGGTATCATGTTATCCGACTTCAAACTAAACTACAAGGCTACAGTAAGGAAAACAGCATGATACTGATAAAAACAGGCACATAGACAAATGGAACAGAATAGAAAGCCCAGAAATAAACAAGGCTGCACATCTGTGACCATGTGATCATCGACAAAGCTGACAAAAGGAGCAATAAAGAAAAGATTCTTCATTCAATAAATGGTGTTGGGACAAGTGGTTGGGACAACTGTGGAAGACTGAAGCTGGATCCCTTCTTTATACCATACACAAATAAATAAATAAACTCAAGATTGATTGAAGACTTAAATATAAAACCTAAAATTATAAAAACCCTAGAGGACAATCCAGGCAATACAATCCTGGACATAGGAACAGGCAAAGATTTCATGACAAAAATCAATAGCAAGAAAAGCAAATACTGACAAGTAGGATCTAATTAAACAAAAGAGCTTTCGCATAGCAGAAAAAAAGAAAACTATCAACCAAGCAAACAAAGAACCTAGTGACTGGAAGAAAACATTTGCAAACTATGCATCTGAAAAAGATCTACTATCCAGCATCTATAAGGAACTTAAATTTATAAAGAAAGAAACAACCTCATTAAAATGTGGGCAAAGGACATGAACAGACACTTTTCAAAAGAAGACATACATATGGCCAATAAATGTATGAAAAAAACCTCAGCATCACTGATCATTGGATAAATGAAAATTAAAACCACAATGAGATGGCCGGGTGCGGTGGCTCAGGCTTGTAAACCCAGCACATTGGGAAATCAAGGCAGGCAGATCATGAGGTCAAGAGATCGAGACCATCCTGGCCAACATGGTGAAACCCTGTCTCTACTAAAAGTACAAAAAGTACCTGGGTATGGTGGTGCACACCTGTAATTCCAGCTACTGGGGAGGCTGAGGCAAGAGAATCGCTTTAACCCAGGAGGCAGAGGTTGCAGTGAGCCGAGATCATGCCACTGCACTCCAGCCTGGCGACAGAGTGAGACTCC
>NW_012098222.1:149947-169326 GCF_000951045.1 Mandrillus leucophaeus
GCAGAACTACCATTCAATAGATCTGCTCGCAATTCCATTACTGTGTATATTCCCAGAGAAATAGAAATTATTCTACCATAAAGACACGTGCATGCAAATGCTCATTGCAGCCCTATTCACCACAGCAAAGGCATGGAATCAACCTAAATACTATCAGTAACAGATTAGATAAAGAAAATGTGCCACATATACATTATGGAATACTATGCAGCAATAAAAAAGAGATTACGTCTTTTGTGGCAACATGAATGAAGCTGCAGGCTATTATTCTTAGCAAACTAACACAGGAACAGAAAACCAAATACCACGTGTTCTCAGTTGTAAGTGGGAGGTAAATGATAAGAACTTAGAAACTCAAAGAGAAAAACAACAGACATTGGGGTCCATTTGAAGTTAGAAGGTGGGAGGAATGAGAAAAGTAGAAAACATTGCTATTGGGGACTGGGCTTAATACCTGGGTGATGAAATCACCTGTACAGCAAACCCCTGTGACACGTGTTTACCTATGTAACAAACCTTCACAGGTACCCCCAAACCTACTATAAATGTTTTCAAAAGTTAATCCTTAAAACCTCTTAGCAAAAAGCATAAGCAAAAATCTTATAACATTAAATTTGGTGATAGTTTCTTGACTGTGACACCAAAAGCATAGGCCACAAAATATTAAAGAGATAAATTGGACTTGATTAAAATGTGAAACTTTTCTGGTTTTTTGATATGAAAAACACCTGTTGTTCATGGTTTTTGATCGAAAATAACCCTTCTCTACTAAAATTTGTTACAAACAGCATGAACAACAGAGTGAAAAGACAATCAGCAAGTGGGAGAAAAGATTCGCAATGTATCTGACTAGGTACATAAGGTATAATATAATAAACAGAATATACAAAGAACTTCTAAAACTTAACAACAAAACAAAACAACAACAACATTTATAAAAGGGCAGAGGACACGAATCTATATTGGGTCAATAAGTCTACAGAAAAATGCTCAGCATCACCGGTCATCAGGGACATGCAAATCAAAACCACAACGAGATATCACATTACATCTATTAGGGTGGCTATATAAAAAACAAAACAACAAAAATGAAAAAGAACAAGTACTGGCTAGGATGTGGAGAAAGTGGAACGCTGGTGCATGTCTGGTGAGAATATAAAATGGTTTATCAACTGTGACAAATAGTTTGGCAGTTCATCAGAAAGTTCTCCGTAGAATTACCGTATGTTCCAGCAACGGGTGGAACAGTTCCATGTGTTCCAACTACAGGTGTGTTCAAAATAATCAAATGCAAGGACTTAAGCTGCAACCTCTGCCTCTGGGGCTTAAGCGATTCTCATCCCTCAGTGTCCCGAATAGTTGGGACTAAAAACATGCACCACCACGCCCAGTCAATTTTTGAATTTTTACTAGAGACGAGGTTTCACCACATTGATCAGGCTGGTCTCGAACTCCTGAGCTTAAGTGACATGCCCGCCTCAGCCTCCGAAAGTTTTAGAATTACAGGTGTGAGCCACCATGCCTGGCCTCTGTTTTTCAATCTAAGAACTGCTGCCCGGGCGTGGTGGCTCACTCCTGTAATCCCAGCACTTTGGGAGGCCGAGGTGGGCGGATCACCTGAGGTCAGGAATTCAAGACCAGCCTGGCCAACATGGTGAAACCCCATCTCTACTTAAAACACAAAAGAATAGCTGGGTGTGGTGGTACGCACCTGTAATCCCAGCTACTCGGGAGACTGAGGCAGGAGAATCACTTGAACATGGTAAGCAGATATTGCAGTGAGCTGAGATCGTGCCACTGCACTCTAGCCTGGGGCACAAGAGCGAGACTTTATTCCCCCACCAAAAAAAAAAAAAAAAAACCTGCATGCAGAAATGTATTCAGGTTTTAAAATTTTATTCACTTATGCACTGATACTTTTACACTAATTTTTATAGCAGCATCATTTATAGCACAAAATGTAAAAACAAATCCAGATATCTTCTAAGAGATAAACAGGCAAAGAAAATTAGGTATATACACACAACAGAATATTATTTAGCCTTAAAATGAATGCAGTGTTGATGGGCGTGGTGGCTCATGCTTATAATCTCAGAGCTTTGGGAGGCAAAGATGAGAGGATCTCTTGAGCCTGGGAGTTTGAGACCAGCCTGAGCAACACAGCAAAATCCCATACCTACAAAAAGTACAAAAATTTCTAGGCTTGATCCTGTGTGCCTGTAGTCCCAGCCACAGGGGAGAGGACCATCTGAGTCAGAAGGATCAGTTGAGCCTGGGGAGGTTGAGGCAGCAAAGAGTCAGGATTGCATTGCTGTGCACTCCAGCCTGGATGACAAAGAGAGACTCCATCTCAGGAAAAAAAAAAAAAAAAAAAAAGCAATGCTGATACATGCTACAACATGGATGAACCTTGAAGACATACTATGTAAAATAAGCCAAATACAAAAGAATAAACATTTAATATCAAATTTTGTGTGTAAAGGAATGTCATATCAGGCTGGCCAGTTCTCAGCAGGAGCAGATTGTAGGGATGTTAGAATACTGGTGGCTCATTACGTTTACACACCAGGTCATGGCTGGCAAAGTAGGGAGGCAAGTGCTGCTTTGTTACCCATCTACCCCAGTGATTGTTCTGAGTCCTGGGGCTGTTATCTGGTGCCTTCCAAGGCTGAAGGTCTGTGTAGACATAATTCTATGCCTCATCTGGGGAGCAGAAAGTTGCATGGGGTATAAGGAGCAGCAGCGATGGCCAGCAATGGCTCTGAGGCTTCCAAATCTGGCTGCCAGTTACTGTCTTTGCAGAACTCCACACAGGAGACTGGCAAAAAAGTGTTAATGGGGTAACACTGTTTCCTCTGGTGAGGGGCAGAAGCTTGCTGCTGCCAACAAGGGCCAGCATTGAAATGAGGTGAGCGGAAGAACAGAAGGTTCTCCAAACCAGCCCATAGATGGCTGAGAAAGGGCCTCTTCACAGACACCGCCATGACAACTCTAAAGAGCTCTGTCCCATATATTAACACACATATATATACACACATATGAATACACACACACAGATATAGACATAGAAGTAGATATTTATTCTATTGCTTCTATTTCTCTGAATAAGTCTAATACAACCTGTAACTAGCAAAAGACCACATAAGTTATCAAAAATATACAACAAGAAAAGTCCAGAACCAGATGGTTTCACTGATGAATTGTTTTAAACATTAAAAGTTGTAACTCCCAATGTTTCTCACTCTAACAATTGCAATTAGTCAATGCAATATACCAACTCAGTAGAATGAATTTTAGAAAGGAACATGATCATCTCAATTAATAGCGAAAAAATTTGACATAATCCGAAACACTTTGATAAGAGCACTTAGTAAACTATATATAGACTAAAACTTTTATATGTACCTCAATAAAAGGTACCTATAAAAAACTCAAAACTACCATTACATGCAATGGTGAAAGACTTAAAAACTTTAAGTTTGCCAGAATAATTGAGCGATACAAGAAAAGAAACACTACAATTGGAAAAGCAATAAGCTTATTTCTACATAGAGATGTTATAATTATATATAATGTACACACATACATATAATTAAAATCCTAAGTAATAATAACACTGTTAAGACCAACAATCAAAATCTGCAAAGTTGTAGGATACAAGATCAATACATACACATTCATGGACTAGAATTAAGGGTCAGGAAATAAATCCATACATGTATTTTTTTAACGTAGACTTGACAAAGCTGCAGGAACTGTTGGAAACAATCTAGTTCATGTATTTTAGCCCAGTTTTTTATTTTTATTTATTTTTTTTTTAGGAGAACTAAATCAAACAGATTTTATTCAACTTTTTAGATGAGGAAAACAAATGATACAAAATAAGTCATAAGAAATGCTTTCTTATACCACTATCTCAAACAACTTTCAATGTTTTACAAAATACTCACACAGCAAATATGAAAAGCTTCAACACTCTTCCTTTGTAACTTGCTGCAATAAATGCAGCTTTAACAGACATACAAATTTCTTCCGTATCTTAAAAGTTGAATTACTAATTTTTATGATGTTACTCATATTTTTATTCATATACTTTTAATGACATCATTGCCAATACATAATTTTCTTTAACTTTATTTTTACATTAAGCCAACATCTGTCATGCAGCCATCAAAAATCTTACAGTAAATTACAC
Organism: Mandrillus leucophaeus; assembly: GCF_000951045.1. NCBI lineage: Eukaryota > Metazoa > Chordata > Mammalia > Primates > Cercopithecidae > Mandrillus > Mandrillus leucophaeus. Next base: position 154,143 of record NW_012098222.1, read on the forward strand.
AGGTTTGTAGTCCAATTTAGACTCCAGCTTCTTAGAATCAGCCACTTTTCTGACTGCTTTCATGAAGTCGTCCTGTACTACAAAATCATGATCAGCACGAATCGCGAACATACCTGCTTCAGTACAAACATTTCTCAGGTCTGCTCCATTAAAGCCATCTGAAAGCTTCACAATTGCTTCATAATCTATTTCACCATGCTTTGTAATGGAACCTGCGTGGATTTTCAGTATGTCTAACCTTGCTTGTTCATTTGGCGAATCAATATGTGTTTTTCTATCTAATCTCCCTGGACGCAGCAAAGCAGGATCCAGTGTATCTGGTCTGTTTGTAGCCATGATCATTTTAACTCTGTGCAGAGTATCAAATCCATCCATTTGATTCAGTAACTCCATTAACGTTCTCCGAATCTCTCTGTCAGCTGAAGTACCCTCAGAAAACCGACGACCACCAATAGCATCTATTTCATCCATAAAAATGAGGCATGGTTGACGGTCTCTGGCATAATTAAACATTTCTCTGATCAAACGAGCACTTTCACCAATGTACTTGTCTACAATAGAACTAGATACAACCTTTAAGAAATTGCAGTCCAGCTGGCTAGCAATGCCTCGTGCCAAGAGTGTTTTTCTCGTACCTGGTGGTCCATATCACAAACAGCCTTTTGGAGGTATGATTCCTACACGCTGAAATAACTCCGGGTTTGCAAGAGGTAATTCTATCACCTCTCTTAATTCCCAGATCTGTTCTGATAGCCCTCCAATCTCAGAATAAGAAACATTCCCAGGGTCCTCATGAGACATGTTATAAACCAATGGATCCACCTCTCTTGGCAAATATGTCATGATAGTGTAGTCATATCCAAAGCAACTCTTGTTCCTGGCTTCAGCTTACTTTTGTCAAGCTGTCGACGACAACCCACAACATATCTTGGTCCATTGGTAGCTTTAACAATGAATTTTTCTTCAGTTAACTGTGTAAGCACTTCACCCACAATCTGCCCGACACTTTGTAGGGCCTTCAGATCATTCTCAGACTTTTCCTACTGCTTGGTAAGTTCTTTTAATTGTTCCCTTAACTCCTTAAGACGGCCGTCGATCTCCTTGTGCTCAAGCAGCTTTTTGCAGTAGTCCCGAAGCGCCTCATCTCTAGGGTCCGCCGTGATGAGAAGCCGTCTCCTATAGGGGATGCCGGGAATGGCCGGTTTTTTTGTTTTGTTTTGTTTTGTTTTGTTTTGTTTTTTTGAGACGGAGTTTCAGTCTTGCTGCCCAGGCTGGAGTGCAATGGCCTGATCTCGGCTCACTGCAACTTCTTCCGTCCAGGTTCAAGCGATTCTCCTGCCTCAGCCTCCCGAGTAGCTGGGATTACAACCACGCGTCACCACGCTCGGCTAATTTTGTGTTTTTAGTAGAGACGGGGTTTCACCAACTGTAACCAATCCTTTACCGTGGGTTGCTTTCTCATGAACCTTGTAAAAGCCTTTCCTTCATGCCCCTGGGGTGAACCACAAATCACGGCTGGGTGCTTTCCATTTCACCAACCACTGCTGAAATAAACTGGTTAACATTTTAACAAGGACTCCCTTTAATTTCTAACAAGAGAGACTGGGGACCCCGCGGGGCACAGCTCCTGCCACACACACACCAAGTCGGGGTTCTGCCCTGACGACCCACCTGACATCCTTGAACAATCTGGGGAGTACTCGGGGCTGTGGGCGCAGAACAGGGCGCCGCGCAGAGATGGGACCGGACAGGACGGGGTGGGAGGCATCAGAGTATTCCTTTTTTCTTCCTTTAAATTACAAAATGAGGAAAGTGTTGTGCTCTATACAAAATTCAAAAGGTACAAAAGAGCGTGTTGAAAAGTTAGGTCTCCCTTCCAGACCACCATATCCCCAGGCACCCCACGGTTCCTTCCCTTTAGGAAATAATGTTGCTGGTTTCTCATATGACTTTTCAGAGATTTTATGCCTGGACAGTATTTACGTATGTGTGTACATTTTTTTAAGTATATAGTAGTATCTTGTGCACACTATTCTGTACCTTTCTTTCTTCACTTAACATATTCGGAGATTATGTCATCTCAGTACAGACCTCCCTGTTCTTTTTTTTTCAGCTGAGATATACATATCATACAATAAAATTTACCATTTTTAAGTGTGTAATCAGAAGCGGGTATGGTGGCTTATGCCTGTAATCCCAGCAGCTGGGGAGGCTGAAGTGGACAATCCCTTGAGGCAGGAGTTCAAGACCAGCCTGGGCAACAAAGCGAGACCTTAGACTATAAAAATAAACATAAATAAAATTGACAATCCATTGGTTTTTAGCTTATTAACAAGGTTATGTAACTGCCACCACTGTGGGGGAAGCAGTGATGATAAAGGGAAATCCTATACCCTTTAGCCGTCACTCTCTATTCTTTCCTCCTCATCCCCTTGCAGTCATGAGTCTACTCTCTGTCTCTATGGACTTGCATATTCTAGATATTTCATATGAATGGGATCATACAATAAAAAAAAAAAGAAATTCCAGGAGCACCAGAAATAGATTACACATGTTTTCTGCTTAATAATTTGAAGTCCTATGAAGGTTTAAAACATAATTCTACAAAAAATTTGACTGAGAAACTTTATGTGCAAAAAGTATCGTGTTAAATATTTTTTAAAAAGTCTAATTATTTTATGCAGGAATTTTCTTTTTCTTATCAGAACCTAATCTGAAAAATTTAAACTCTATATGCCAACAACCTCTACTGTAGGGTGGTTTACTGTGTGTACTCATTTTATGGATTCCTTACAAAAACTTTTCCCATAGGAAAATTAGAACATTGCTCAACATATGCTGAATTCCCAATTAGTACCTTATTTCTCACTTATTATTTTATGATTCTGTCTTTTTTTTATTATTATACTCTAAGTTCTAGGGTACATGTGCACAACGTGCAGGTTTGTTACATATGCATACATGTGCCATGTTGGTGTGCTGCACCCATTAACTCGTCATTTACATTAGGTATATCTTCTAATGCTATCCCTCCCCTCTACCCTTCCCCACAATAGGACCCGGTGTGTGATGTTCCCCTTCCTGTGTCCAAGTGATCTCATTGTTCAGTTCCCACCTATGAGTGAGAACATGCGGTATTTGGTTTTCTTTTCTTGCGATAGTTTGCTGAGAATGATGGTTTTCAGCTGCATCCATGTCCCTATAAAGGACATGAACTCATCCTTTTTTATGGCTGATTCTGTCTTCTTTAACATGCAGATTACCACGACTGTGTTTACACTTTCTGAATTGTCATATGTCTGTAATTTGTCTGTAATCTTAGCTTCAGAAGTTCTACAACAACATTCTCTAGGACTGGCACAGTGGCTCACGCCTGTAATCCCAGCACTTTGGGAGGCAAAGGCGGACGGATCACAAGGCCAGGAGTTTGAGATCAGTCTGGCCAACATAGTGAAACCCCAACTCTACTAAAAATACAAAAAAATTAGCCAGGCTTGGTGGCGTGTGCCTGTAATCCTAGCTACTCGGGAGGCTGAGGCAGGAGAATTGCTTGAACCCGGGAGGCGGAGGTTGCAGTGAGCCAAGATCGTGCCACTGCATATCAGCCTGGGCAACAGAGTGAGACTGTCTCAAAAAATAAATAAATAAAATTAAATAAAACAACATGCTCGAATGTATGTGTTATACATAAATTGTATAATTTACTAAAATATTTGTCTTGTATGTTTCATGAACTGTAGGCACAATGTTATTAGCATTTCCTTCCAGTTTCCTCAACTTTTACCTGAATAATAGCACAACTTCTTCCCAATTTTGTTTTAAATATCAATGTTTATACTGTATTTACTATACATAGTTATTGTATTTAGAAACGTAAGGTTTTTCTTCTAAAGGCTAGATTACAGCCTTACCATTTTGTAAGAAAAGCAGCAATGCGCTGGGCACAGTGGCTCACGCCTATAATGCCAGCACTTCAGGAGGCTGAGGGGGGTGGATCAGCTGAGGTCGGAAGTTTGAGACCAACCTGACCAATATGGAGAAACCCCGTCTCTATGAAAAATACAAAATTAGAGAGGCATGGGGGCGCATGCCTGTAATCCCAGCTATTCAGGAGGCTGAGGCAGGAGAATAGCTTGACCTTGGGAGGCGGAGGTTACGGTGAGCCGAGATTGTGCCATTGCACTACAACCTGGGCAACAAGAGAGAAACTCCGTCTCAAAAAAAAAAAAAAAAAAAAAAGCAGCAATGTATCAGTGTATCTGTAGCATAATTTAAAAGTTTCTCTAGTATTACTTGAATGCTTAGTTTTAAAAATTTTCTCATTAAAACTCTTTATGAGTAATTATTATGTGTTTCCTTTGAAATGTTGCTGCCCTGACTGTATTCAAAGGATTCAAACTTCGTGACGTGCATGGACGCACAGTTAGAGTTGAAAATTTAGTTATCTAGAATTCTGTTCTATGTTTATACAGGGTTTTATGGGTTAAAGTTTCTCTTCATTATGTTTTGTATTTATATTTCTGCATTTTTTAGAGTGGGCTCCTCATATCAGTTGTGTTTCTAGTTTCTACTTATTTATTATGGTTTTGAATTACAGCATTCAAACCAGAATTTTGGGGGTTAATGTTAATTTTAACTTTGTTTGCAATTTTGTATTGGTGTGTTTCATTTTTTAGGGTAGTCCACCTTACATAAATTTAGTTTTTAGTTTTAATTTATATATCATAATTTTGTATGACAATATTCAACTCTGTACACCTTAAGACAGTGTGGGGCAAAAGTCAACTATGAATCAGCCCTATGTCCTTTGTCAGTAAAATTATCTAAGTGTTTGTTTGCTTGTATAAATATTGCCCCTGTTTTGTTTATGATTGGTATGTTTTTCTTCTTGCCTGGTGGCCAATAATTGATTCTGTCTAGGTGAGTAGTCATGGAAATTGTCTTAATTTCAACATCTTTATCTTATATTATCTTAGTGTGAAAGAAACAGTTTTTTGGTTTAAAGATAATTATTCAGAAAGTTTGTAACTCTATCTCTTTTAGGTGTCTTATTTATTTATTTATTTAAGAAAGAGTCTTGCTCTGTTGCCCAAAGTGCAGTGGCACAATCTCGGCTCACTGCTGCCTCCACCTCCCAGGTTCAAGCAATTCTCCTGCTTCAGCCTCCTGAGTAGCTGGGATTAAAGGCATGCACCACTATGCCTGGCTAATTTTTGTATTTTTAGTAGAGATGGGGCCAGGCTGGTCTTGAATTCTTGACCTCAAGTGATCTGCACACCTCAGCCTCCCAGAGTGCTGGGATTATACCCATGAGCCACCCACACCCTGCCCTCAGGTGTCATTTTTAATTTTGATTGTGGTAAAAAATACATAACATAAAATTTAGAATCTTAAATATTTTTTCTTATACAGTTTAGTCATGTTAAGTGTATTTACATTGTTATGCAGCATAGCTGTAAAACTTTTTTGTTGCAAAACTAAAACTCAATAAACATGAAATAAATTAATAATGCCCATGTTTTTTACCACCTGGCTCCCAATTAAAAACCATTCCATTTTCTGTTTCTAAGAGTTTCAATACTTTAGATATTACATGTAAGTGGAATCATAGAGTATCTCTTTTATTGTGGCTAAGTTTACTTAGCATCCTGTCCTCAAGGTTTATCTTTATTGTGGATGTTACAAGATTGTCTGCTTTTAAAAGCTGAGTAGTTTTCCAATACTTTTATATTACAAATTGTATTTATTCATTCATTCAGTGAGGAAAGTTTGGCTTTCAAATATCAGCCTTTGTGAATAATGCTTCAATGAATATAGGTGTTCAAATAACTATTTACTCATATGTACAAGGTTAACATTTGTGCTACATTGTGTTTTACTGGAAAACTTGTCTGTCTTTATGCCAGAGCCAAACTGTTTTTATTACCGTAGCTTTGTAATGTGCTTTGAAATTAGAAAAGGTGAGGTCACTAACACTGTTTCTTTTTTAAAACATTTTTGGGCTCTTTATTGTCCCTTGAGATTCCATATAAATTTTTGGTTGCTTTTTCTATTTCTAAAAGAAAAAAAAATTGTTAATTGTAAAGGGATTGCATTGAATCCGTAGCTCACTAGGCAGCACGAACATCTTCACAATATTAAGTCTTACAATGTTTAAACATGAACATGCTCAAAAGTGAGTTAATTTCCATATGTATGTTGACATTTTTGTTTTCTTCTGTTATTGATTTCTAGTTTTATTTCATTTTTATCAGAAATAATAGTCTTTAAGATGTATATTTTTAAAAAATTGTTAAGTCTTCTTTTGTGGCCTACTAGGTGGTGTATCTAGGAGAATGTTTTATGAGCTATTGAGGAAATTGTATGTTTTGCTGTTGCTGTGTATTCTGTATATGCCCACTAGGTCTAATTTTTCTCTAGTGTTTTCAAACCTTCTGTTTCCTTATTAATATTTTGGCTAGCTATATTAATTATTATGAAAGTTTGAATTAAAATATTCTATTATTATTTTTATCTATTGTAATAATTATTTCAATGTTCGCTTTATACATTTGGGAACACTGGTTGAGAATTATATATATATATACACACACACACATATATAAAATAAAATTTCATAAGTTCTCAGTGAATGAGCCCTTCTATTATTATTTAATGGCCTTCTTTGTCTCCTGCAAAGTTTAGACTTAAAGTTTATTTTATGAACTATGACTAAAATGTATTTTGCCTAACACAGTTATGACCAGCACTGCTTTCATTCGATTACCATTTACATCAAAAGTCTATTTTCATTTTTTTATTTTGAGACGGAGTTTCGCTCTTGTTGCCCAGGCTGGAGTGCAATGGCGTGATCTTGGCCTGTCTCTTATACACATCTAGATGTGTATAAGAGACAGGACCAGCACTGCTCTCATTCAATAACCATTTACATCAAAAGTCTATTTTCATTTTTTTATTTTGAGACGGAGTTTCGCTCTTGTTGCCCAGGCTGGAGTGCAATGGCGTGATCTTGGCTCACAGCAATCTCCGCCTCCCAGGTTCAAGCCATTCTCCTGCCTCAGGCCCTGGAGTAGCTGGGATTACAGGCTTGCACCACCACGCCGGCTAATTTATTTTTGTATTATTAGTACAAACGGGGTTTCTCCATGTTGGTCAGGCTGGTCTTGAACTCCAGACCTCAGGTGATCCTCCCACCTCAGCCTCCCAAAGTGTTGGGATTACAGGCATGAGCCACCATGCCCGGCCCCCAAAAGCCTATTTTCATCTTGCTACTTTCAGTCTAGTTTTGACATTAGATCTAAAGTGAGTCACTTATGGAGAAGATAAAGTTGGGCTTTGTTTTATTAATCCCTCTATTCCATTTACATGTTTTGATTGAAAAATTAAGTCCATAAATATTAAAATAGGTTTTTGAAAGTGAAGAACTTACTTTTGTCATTGTTTTCTCTGATTTTATAGCTATGTGGCCCCCTTTACCCACTCTTTTGAATCTTCCTTTTTGTGTTGATTTTTGTAGTGACATGCTTTAATGTATTTTTGTGTGTGTGTGTATCTCTCTAAATGTTTTCTTTGTGGTTGCCATGGGGATTACATAAAATCTTTTTTTTTTTTTTTGAGACAGAGTCTCACACTGTAGCCCACACTGGAGTGCAGTGGCACGATCTCAGCTCACTGCAACTTGTGCCTCCTGAGTTCAAATGATTCTCCTTCCTCAGCCTCCCAAGGAGATGGGATTATGGGCGCCCACCACCACGCCCGGCTAGACTTTTTGTATTTTGAGTAGAGATGTGGGGTTTCACCATATTGGCCAGGCTGCTCTCGAAATCCTGAACTCGTGATTCACCCGCCTCGGACTCCCAAAGTGCTGGGATTATAGGCGTGAGCCACTGCTCCTGGCCCATAAAACCTCTTAAAGTTACAATATATTTTAAATTGGTAACAACTTAACTTTTTTTTCTTTTTTTTGAGACGGAGTCTCGCTCTGTCGCCCAGGCTGGAGTGCAATGGAGTGATCTCAGCTCACTGCAAACCCCGCCTCCCTGGTTCAAGTGATTCCACTGCCTCAGTTTCCCGAGTAGCTGGGATTACAGGTGCCTGTCACCATGCCCAGCTAATTTTTTTTGGTATTTTTAGTAGAGATGGGGTTCCACCATGTTGGCCAGGCTGGTCTCAAACTCCTGACCTCAGGTGATCTACCTGCCTCAGCCTCCAAAAATGCTGGGATTTCAGGCATGAGCCACCGTGCCTGGCCAGTAACAACTTAACTTTAGTTGCATATGAACATTCTTCCTCTTTCTGTCTGCCTCAACTTTATATTATTGATGTCACTAATAGCTTTTTATATTATATATCATTAACAAACTTTTTTGACTATTTTTACACTTTTTTAAAATTATATAACATATTACATATGTTTTAGGAACCATCATTTGAATTCATCATAATTTTATTTTTGTGCCTGTATATGTCTTTTCTAGAGAGTTATGTACTGTCATGTAATTTTGCAACGCTGTTTAACATCACTTTATTTTTAATGAGAAAAACTCTCTTTAGCATTTCTTCTAGTGCCGGCGTAATGGCGATATGCTTTTGTAGTATGTGGTCATCATGAAAGGACTTTACTTTTTCTTCATTTTGACAGTTTATCTGGATATAGTATTATTGCTTAAAAGTTTTTGTTCTTTTAGCACATTCACTATATTACCCATGTCCCTTCTGGCCGGCAAGATTCCTGCAGCTAGATTCACTGATTATCTCATAGAAGCACCCTTATAAATAACATAGCTTTTCTTTTTTGGCTTCTTTTTTGGCTTTCAAGATTATCTACTAGTCTGTGACTTTCAAAACTTTGCTTATAATTTTTCTCATTATGAATCTTTTTGTGTTTATCCTAGTTAAAATTTGTTGAACTTTTTAATTTTTATGTTTTTTTCTTGTTTGATCATTTCTCAGGCATTCTTTTTATATTCTTCAACTCCATAATTTGCTTTTTACTATTTTTTATCTTATTGTGTATGTTCTCATTTTCCTGATTTTATTTAGTTGTCTGTGCTCACATTTTGCTCACTGAGTACCATTTAGATAATTATTTTAAATTTTTTTAGGTAATTTATACATCTCCATTTCTTTAGGGTAGATTTCTGGATATTTATCCTATTTTTCTTATTGGGCCATAATACCCTAATACTTTGTATATATTGTAATTTTTGGCTGATTAGATTATATTACATTATATATGTCCATTAAACTTGGGCATTCAAAAAAATTACCAGTCACACCTTTTACATAGTGGCTTTGTCCAGAGGGAGTCTGATACAAACTTGTTGGCCAAGAAATTCTGAAGGTCTCTCAAAGCTTTTTTCAAGATTCATTTTCTTTTATTACCTTTGGTCTCAGCCAAACCAAACTGTCATTCGAAGTATACCACCATGTCTTTGAGCATTCTGTGTCACGGCAAACAGAAACCACTCTTTGGGGAAGGCCCAAAAGCCAGAAGTAGGAACATACATTCTACTATTCTTTTCCTTCTTTTTATTTTATTTATTTTTTTTGAGACAGAGTTTCACTCTTGTTGCCCAGGCTGGAGTGCAGTGGTGCGATTTCAGCTCACCGCAACCTCTGCTTCCTGGGTTCAACGGATTCTCCTGCCTCAGCCTACCAAGTAGCTGGGATTACAGGCATGCTCCGCCACACCCAACTAATTTTGCATTTTTAGTAGAAACAGGGTTTCCCCATGTTGGTCAGGCTGGTCTTGAACTCCCGACCTCCGGTGATCCGCCCGTCTCGGCCTCCCAAAGTGCTAGGATTGCAGGCGTGAGCCCCCGCGTCCAGTCACAAACATTTCTTCTTGTGAATGTGGAGGACATGCATGTGCCTGACAAAAAGTTTTAGACTTTAAAAAAAAATTTTATATGGGGCGGGTGATAATCTAACCACTGATACCTACAAGAAATCCTCATGAAATTTTGTCAGCTGTGAAGCAACAGCACCCAACAGTATTAATAGCCTGTATGAAGTGCATTTTCCACTGCACTTTTCACTGCATTTTCCACTGCACTTTCCACTGCAAAAAAGTCCTCAGTGCAGAGACGAGAACACACAGGCTTTGCAATTCAAATGGCTGCTGAACAGCACATGGGTCAGAACTAAGAACCTTCCACAGAGAGGGCTGCATGACATTCCCTCTAAATTACCTGAAACACAGTGGCTTCTGACATTGAGTGCAAGCACCTGGAGAAGCCTTATTGCCTCTCCATTTTGGAGACAGTGAACAGAACAAGACAGACAAGACAGAAAACTTGAGAAACAGAAAACCTAAATCCATATTTAAAATTACATCTAAAAGGTGACTCAAACATATCAGTTGGAAAGCTGGAAATAAAAGGAACAATGTGTTTTTATTTGCCCCACAGACATGAGATTGTCAAAAAATTCAAAGAATGTTAACATCCAGAGGAGGCTGGGTGCAGAGAAGTAGCTATATTCAGGGACTGTTGATAGCAATGTACTTGCGACAGACCTTGTGGAAAGTCGTCCGGCCGTAGCTATACAAATTTTACATATGTATATCCTTTCACCAAGTAATCACTTTCCTGGGAATCTACCATCAACAGGGGGTTAATGCATCTTATGTTCTAAATTGTGTCTCTTTGGAAGAGATGCAAAAGTACAATGAAGTTTCCGTAACTCCTTCTCATTCCATTCCTTATCCTGAATTAAACCAGGTAAACATTCTAAGGAATGCCTTGTTTGTCTTATCAGATCCTACTGCCTCAGTAATTGGAAACTCTTTCCTAACACCAGACTTCTGAAGAGTTTCTTTGATGGAAGGTCTAGCTTTCGTTTGTTTGATATAAAATTCATTTTCACTTTCTTCAGTTTCAGGTTCCAAAATCACTGGAATATTACTTGTGTTTCTTGTGCTGTTTCTCAGGTGAACCACTGCTTCTTTGGTGTTTCCTGCTTTGGTTTTCTTAACTTCAGCTTTCCTTTTAATTTCTTTTTCTGTTTCGCTTTCTTCACTTGACAAATCGGGTGAGGACGGATGAGAGGAAATACATGGAAAATCCCAGAGGAAAAGGATCCCATAAACATGTCACTAAGAAAAAGCCAGCCAATTCCAAAGGCCAAAATGGCGAGCGAGGTGATGCTGATCAGAAACAATTAAGATAACTGCCAAAGTGGGAACTCTTAAAAGGAAGCAACAGATGAGGGAATTTCTGGAACAGTTGCCAAAAGATGACCATGATGATTTTTTCAGTACAACACCTTTACAGCATCAAAGAATACTGTTGCCAAGTTTACAGGACAGTGAAGATGATGATGATATTCTGCCAAATACAAACAAAAATCTAACAACTCCATCATCAGTTATCTTTCCATTGGTAAAAACTCCTCAATGTCAGCATGTCAGTCCTGGCATGCTAGCTTCTATAAATAGGAATGATAGTGATAAATGTGTTTTTCCTATGCAAAAATATCATAAAAGTAATGGTGGTATTGTCTGGGGCAACATCAAGAAAAAATTAGTTGAAACTGATTTCTCAACTCCAACACCAAGAAGGAAAACCCCACTTAACACAGATTTAGGAGAAAACTCTGGTATTGGAAAACTTTTTACTAATGTTGTGGAATCTTTAGATGAAGAAGAGAAAGATTATTATTTTTCAAACTCTGATTCTGCATAGTAAAATGAGAAAATATGATTCCTGGGATTTTTACCATAAAGCAGACAGGGTGTTTGTATTTTCAACTGGAGTACATGTGTTTTCTTTGTAAAGTAGCTTCCTATGAAAATGTGGACTTTTTTGAAGGTTTCATGTGTTTGTGTTCAAACTAAAATATCCTTATTGCTGCAGCTTACTAAAAATGTAAAGAAAATTGTTTTTGCTTGTGTAGATATCTGTACATTTGTTTTTGCATATTAAAATATATAGAGATACATTTTAAATAAGCATCCAAGTCTGTTTACTTTAATAAAATCATTTCCCAAACAGTTTCTTTTTTTTTTAATTTCAAGAAAATTTTGCTACCATTTAAGTAAGTAAGGGAAGGTGAGAAGGATGACAGAGGTTGTACTGGTAGCTACTGAATTCATGAAAACTTTTAAGTTAGCATTTGCTATCAGTTATTATCCAAGCCAGAGTAGGATTTGTTACCAGTTGTTATCCAAGCCTAATGTTTAAATTACACATTGTTGGAATTAAATTACACATGTTGACATGCTTCTCTCCTGATTGTTTTTATTTTATGTGATTGGCATATCTATGAAACCTACGTAAATTTAGTTTATTGTTTTGCCATTATTTTACTAGGTAAAATTAGAGGACAGATTTTGTTCTTATTTACATATGCAGATATAGCTTAAATATTTTGACTAGATTAGACAGTTAATAGATCCACCATTAGGAATCAATATGTTATGTCATAATAAACATCCTTTTTCTTTCACTGAAATTTCTTTTAGAAATAAACTTATTTTCACTTGTTATGTTTTGAAACTTGACATAGGATATTTTCCCTCTGGCTACACATTCACCTACTCTCGTTCTCTGTTTAGATTATTCAAATAAAGTTAGTTAGCTTTAAAAAAAAAAATTGTGTCTCTTCTCCCAAATTTATATGTTGATATTCTAATATTTATATGTTGATATTCTAAGGCATATATAATGTAATCGGCCTCAAATTGTGAGTGAGTGTTTGGACATATGGTCCTTAAAGAGGTGACTATGATTAAGTAAGTTAAGTAAAGTGGACCCCAATCTGCTATGACTGGAGTCCTTTTAAAAAGAGTAAAGACACAGAGAGGCTCAAGGGAAGACCCTGTGAAAACAGAAATAGAAGGTGGTCATCTCATCTCAAGTAGAAAGAGGCATTAAAGAAACCCCTCCAGCCAATAGCTTGATGTTGAATTTCTAGCCTCCAGAATTATGAGACACTCAGTGTTCATTGAGACCTTCAGTCCGTGGTACTGGGTTATGGAATCCAAGCAAACTGTTCCAGCCAATCATGACACACAGATAATGTTTTCTGCATTACAGCCAAAATGAAAATAGAATGTTATCATGGCAGACTCCAGCAGCATTGAAAGGCTAAACCACTCTGGGAAATGACCTCCTTTTATAGAGCGTTAACAAAGACACAAAGACATGCGAAGGCACAGCTTCTGCCCTGAACTACAGGGATGAGTTCTCTGAGATGACACATTTCAGACAAATGCATGGAATGATGTAACCCATTTTTCATGTAACCTCTTCCCTATTTTTGTGTAAAAACCTCCGTAGTAATAGTGGTGGCTTTTAAGTCTCGGAGAAGGTCTGGCAGTACAGTGAAGCCACCTGCTACAGAAGATACCTGGCGTAAATAGTTAAAACAATACAAACTGTAGCAACATGAATAAATTCAGCCTAGTGTAAAGTAAAAACAACACAAACACCTTCTCTGATATTTCCACAAGTATGTCAACAGGGACTTTACACCTAACCAACTTGCCATTGGTACTAATGAAGGCCAGATTTCTGGGGGTGAGAACTTTGGGTCACTCAGAAAACAGCTCTAAGACAGAGTGAAGAGAGAGTCCATATTTGAGTCTGGGTCCTGGGCCCATCCTGGTCTTGTCAGGCCCCTGTCTGTAGAGACGCCCATGTGTCTGCTCTCACCATAGCTTGCTGTGGGCCATGCTTGGTGCTGTAGTAAATCTGCCCCTTCTCCAAGGAGATGGAGGAGTTTAACCCATCAAATAGCTGCCCATAGGTTTTAATGCAGCTCTGTAAAGAGAGTGCCCAGCAGCCAAGCCAAGACAACAACAAAAAGTTAATGGTCTGCCTTGTTTTCACCACAAGGTGACATTCCCATTAGAAATTCAGCTCCCCGGATCAGGCACATAGCATCTGCATAGATCCCCAGGCAGTGAGGAAACCAGAAGACAGCTTAAGGCCTTTGGATTCACATCAGAGTAGACAAACTTGGTCCCCCAACACTCAAATTTGTATTCCACCAGCCATGACCTGGGTGTGAACATGACAGACAGATCCACCAGGATTCCAACGCCTGACAACCTACCCCTGTCAGGAAGAGCCCCCTCCTTTCCTGCTCCTCCTGCAACACACGGTTATGGTGGGACAGGTGGGGTTGCCCAGTTTAGATGACATGAGAGGTCTGGCATGGACAGACTTGCCCTGGGCTACACTGTGTTACATGTGGGTACACTGTCTTACAAATGGACAGAGGCATCAAGGATGCGGGCTGAGCCAATGTCTATATTATAAGAAAAGGCCCTCACTTTGAGCCTTTCTAAGGCAACAGCTTAGAAATGTCACCATATAATGAGAACATAAGTGCTCTCTTAAGCATCTCCCATGAAATGAGATAGGTATAGGGCTGTCTCTAGAATGCAGGTGTCTGGTTTTCAAAGTTCTAAATTCTGTCAGATTCTGTCACAAGGGAAGTGTGTTAATTCTTCAAGGTTCCATCCCCTGAGCCCTATTCTTTCATAAATCTATGCAAAGGCCCACACCGCTGCTGATTACTCACCTTCCTCTCCCATGTCAACTCCTCACCTGTACACAATTAGGCAAACACAAGCCCCTTACCCCCTGAAAACATCTAAATGCAGGCAGGGCCCCAGGTTTGAGGGAACAGAGCTGGGTTAGAACATTCATTTTCTTTTCATTTCTGTGATCATAAAAAAGTTATTGTGTGTTTCAGGTCTCCCCAGCCGTGAAATATGCACAATGGGGATTATGCTAGCATTGACTTCCAAAAATATTCCTTCGGTATATATGAGATAGAATAAATAAAATTCAATCAGGTGCAGTGGCTCATGCCTGTAATCCTAGCACACCAGGAGGCCAAGGCACGTGGATCAACTTAAGGCAAGGAGTTTGCGACCAGCCACGGCCAACAAGGCAAAAATCCAGGAGGCTGGGACAGGCCAGTCGCTTGAACCAGGGAGGTGGAAGCGGAGGTTGCTGTGAGCCAAGATTGCACCATGGCACTCCAGCCTGGGTGACAGAGTGAGACCCTGTCTCAAAATAATAATAACAATAATAATAAGATTAGCTGGGCATGGTGGTGCATGCCAGTATTCCCAGCTACTCTGGAGGCTGAGATAAGGAGATCACTTGGGGCCTGAAAAGTCGAGGATGCAGTCAGCCTTGTCCACTCTAACATGGGCAATCCTGTG
>NW_012098222.1:169435-177136 GCF_000951045.1 Mandrillus leucophaeus
GGAAGGAAGAAAGAAAAAGGAGGAGGGAAGAAAAAAGAAAGAGAACCAAAGAAACCAGTGTGCAATGTGCTATGCATAGATGTTCTACATTTATTGATAATTAATGAAAGGGCTACTGACCATGGGGTCAATTTGATACAATGGCAAGGCTACACCAACCTAGCAGGGAAACTGCAATCTGGCTGGGCGCAATGGCTCATGCCAGTAATCCCAGGACTTTTGGTGGCCGAGGCGGGTGGATCACAAGGTCAGGAGATCAAGACCACCATGGCCAACATGGTGAAACTCCGTCTCTATTAAAAATACAAAAATTAGCCAGGCGTGGTTCGGCATGCCTATAATCCCAGCTCCTCAGGAGGCTGAGGCAGGAGAATCGCTTGAACCAGGGAGCCAGAGATTTCAGTGAGTCGCGATCCTACCACAGCACTCCAGCCTGGCCACAGAGCAAGACTTCGTACAAAAAGAAAAAAAAAGAAAACTGCAAACTGCAATCCAAGCTTGCCCACCACCCTATGTGCAGCTCATAGTGGATCTACCCATTTGTCAACTCTGAGATCTACATTCCTTCCATCCTTCCTTCCTGTCCTTTCCTTTTCCTTTTCCTCTTTCTCTCTCTCTCTCTCTCTCTCTCTCTCTCTCTTTCTTTCTTGACAAGGTCTCACCTTGCCACCTCTGTCTTCCAGGCTCTAGCGATTCTTGTGCCTTGGCTTCCCTGAGTGGCTGGGATCGTAGGCGCATGCCACCACACCTGGCTGATAATTGTATTTTTAGTGGAGATGGACAGAGTTTTGCCATGTTGGCCAGGCTGGTCCACTCTCATCTTCATTTTTTTAAATTCCTTTTTTTTGGAGACAGAGTCTCGCTCTGTTGCCCAGGTTAGAATGCAGTGGCCTGATATCAGCACACTGCAACCTCCGCCTCCTGGGTTCAAGTGATTCTTCTGCTTCAGCCTCCCAAGTAGCCGGGATTACAAGTTCCTTCCACCGCGCCCGGCTAATTTTCATATTTTTAGTAGAGACGGGGTTTCACCATCTTGGCCAGGCTGCTCTCGAACTCCTGGCCTCGTGATCCACCTGCCTCGGCCTCCCAAAGTCCTGGGATGACAGGCGTGAGCCACCACCCTCGGCCCCACTCATCTTTAAGATGACTACGCTGTACAATAAAGAAGGAAGGTAGGAAGGAAGGAAGGAAGGAAGGAAGGAAGGAAGGAAGGAAGGAAGGAAGGAAGGAAGGAAGGAAAATGTTTGTGGTGCCAATAATCTTTGTGAAATAACATGTAGAATTTTGCTTTAATGAAATAGTTTTAACTAAGTAGTGACATGATCTGCTTAAGTGTATTGACCCTACCAATCAGAGGCCTCCAAATCCCCACAATGACTTTTCAGTTACATTTGACAAGCATTGATTCTCCTATCATACATACAGGATAGTCAGAATTTCAGAATTCCAACTCTCCCTATGCTATTCGGGCACATTGCACAACATCTCTAAGACTCGGTATTTTTACTCTTAAGATACTACTAATAATAGTACCTAGTTTTTATGATATAATGTGTATCAAAAGCATTATACTTTCAGGCAGATAGCAATTTCTCAATAAATATTTGCTAATGTTTTAGTACAAACAGGAAAATTGGATTATGATATTTATGACACTGTTGATTCTTCTTCTAGAAACACTCATTTCTAAAACTTGTTTTCAAGTTAGAGCACTATTTTGTGTTCAAACTGAAAATACTTTATGCTCAGATTTTTTAAAAAACAGTATTGCATGAATGTTTTAATAAAAATATTTCTAAATGAGCTTGAGCAAGGACAGGGGAGATAAGTGAAATAAGGCTTTGTGGCATAGGAGACATTTGGTGGAAATCGTTCAGCTCAACTAAGATTTGAAAGAAAAAAAAAGAGAATTTTTATAAAAAATGTAAAGGCAGGATTTACCCTGATGATCTTGTGGAGAAAATACAGAGTCTAACATAATTCAAAAGAGACTAATCAGTCAAAGTAGCTTTTAAGGAAATATCTTGAAGAGAGAGAACATAAAATGAAGATCAGGTATGTAATTATTTTAATAATCTATTCATGAGATTAAAAAATTGTTTTTTTTTATTGGTCAAAAAAGGACAATAATTTCAAGAACCATTCTTTGTTCAGCCTAAAGAGGATTTTACATTTTGAACCAGCAATGTATTGCGCTACGTATGATAATATCCAAATTCGTGTTTATGTGAACCATTTTGTTCTCAATAAAAACACTTTATTCACACAACTGATGATTATCTGAATTTGATTTAGTGCTGAAATGCCAAAGGGGGACTAATAAAAACAAAATATTAGAGTTACAAGTGGCTTAAGTGGAAAATAATGATCATATTCAATTCATCATTACTGAAACAAGAAAACAAACCGAAAAATAAATAAGAAAAAAATTGACTACATGAACATTTGCTTCTCTCCTAAGAATCAAAATCCTTAATTTGCTGTGGCAAAAAAGCATCTGGGTCCATGAACCCATGCAAAAAGTCAACTGTTTCTGGGAGACAAGAAGCAGCAAAACACATCAGCTTTCAGAGAAGGTTAAGAAATCTATCATACCCTAACCCACCCTACCTGAGACCAGGCAAAGGCTCACTGTTTCTGGGGGAGGGATGGAGGAAAAATACTTCTCCATCAGGAAAGGAACAGGGATTGTTTCGGGGTCCAGGATTTTGCACTAATGCAGAGTCGTGCTACTGTGGTAAAGGGTTGGAAAATCTCCATCCAGTGACCACAGACAAAGGTGCATTGTTCCTATGGAAGGAGAAATAAGACTTTGTCCTTATTGTGGGGTTGAAAACTTGCAATGATATAAACCAAAGGTTTTCTACCACTGATTTGGGAGGAGGGCAAGGTATTATTTCTTCCTCAAAAAACAACACAGATAAGTGACAGTTTGACTCCCACTAGAATAAGAGTCAGGAAGTGCTGGCCGGGCGCGGTGGCTCAAGCCTGTAATCCCAGCACTTTGGGAGGCCGAGGCGGGCGGATCACGAGGTCAGGAGATCGAGACCATCCTGGCTAACACGGTGAAACCCCGTCTCTACTAAAAAATACAAAAAACTAGCCAGGCGAGGTGGCGGGCGCCTGTAGTCCCAGCTACTGGGGAGGCTGAGGCAGGAGAATAGCAGGAACCCGGGAGGCGGAGCTTGCAGTGAGCCGAGATCTGGCCACTGCACTCCAGCCTGGGTGACAGAGCAAGACTCTGTCAAAAAAAAAAAAAAAAAAAAAAGAGTCAGGAAGTGCTAAAAATACCCCCTCTCTGAGTGTCTGATGATGAAACTGGCTCAAAAATAACATGAATCATCCCTCTGCCCCCAACCTGAATTTTCTGCCTAGTCACACACATACACATACACAAAATGATGTTCTACAGTTAGAGAGGAACAAGTGGAGAGAGACCCTATCTATGACACAGGTGGTAAGGACTACCGAAAGCTAACTGTGGAACAGGACATTGGCATATGCCCTCCAGAGCCTAAGGCCCCACACAAGGCACACGATATAGCAGCCTACTGCTGGAGAAATTTGACTTACATGGTTCACTGAATGTTTCAGACACCACAGCAAGAAGCAACCTTTGTTCCTGTACACACTAATAACATGACACAAACCAAAATGAAACAGAAATATAAAACAATCTGGACATAAATAATTGTCTCATCTATTGTTTTTCTACATCTGATGATTTGCATTTTTTAGAAACTGAGAGACACACAAAAGCAAGTTAGAAATTTGAGTTATGAGTTACAATATTTTCAAAAGATAAAAAGTCAACAGAATCAAATTCAGAGGTAATTCAGATGGTGGAACTAAATGCAAGTAATTTAAAACAATAATGATCAAAATGTTAAAGGATCTAGTTTAAAAAACACGATGTGAATGGAAAAATGAGGAATTTCAGCAGAGATGGGAACAGTAAAAGGCAAAAGCTAGAAATAAGTGAAAGCATGAGAACAGAGATGAAGAATTACATCAGCGAGCTGATTAGCAGACTGGTCATCAGAGTTAAAGAAAGAAGCAGTAAATTTTATACTGGGTCAATACAAATTATTTGAATGGTAGCATGAAGGAAGGAAAGAGAAAAGCAAAATAAACCAATGAAGCAAGCAAATAAACACCCCAGTGAATCCAAGAATTCTCTGGTAATATGAAATTAACTAAAATACAAAATTTTTAAATAACTGGAAAAAAGTCAACCCCCAATCTTATATTCATTAACTATATAGCAAAAATAACAATTAAATGAAGACATTTTCAGATTAACACTGGAAGAGTCCCTTGTTAACAGGTCTGCACTAAAATAAATGTCAAAATGATTTCTTGAAGCAAAAGGAATATGGAAGCAGATGAAAGTTGAAACTACACAAAGAAATAAAGAGTGCCAGAAAAGATATAAAGATATATCACCCAATGATTTTACAGTGCTCTAAAGATAATTGTCTATTTTGTTTTAAAAAGAGTAACTTTATATTATGGAATTCATAATATTTGAGACTATAATGCATGACATAAATAGTACAGAGGAGAGAGGAAACAAATATACATTTTAAGGTTTTTATACCACAGTTGGTATAATACAAATTATAGGTTACTTTAATAAGCTAAAATAGGTATTGAAATCTCTACAGAAACCATGAACATTTTAAAAAGATGGTATGTACATTAATGTTTTCATAGAACTTCCAGCTTTTATTTATTTGTTTTTATTTATTTAATTGTATTTATTTATTTATTTTTGAGTCTCACCCTGTTGCCCAAGTTGGAGTGCAATGGCATGATCTCAGCTCACTGCAACCTCTGCCTCCCAGGTTCCAATGATTCTCTTGCCTCAGCCTCCTGAGTAGCTGAGATTACAGGTGCCCACCACCATGCCCAGCTAATTTTTGTATTTTTAATAGAGACAGGGATTCACCATGTTTGCCAGACTTGTCTCAAACTCCTGACATCGTCATTGGCCCACCTCAGCTTCTCAAAGTGCTGGGATTACAGACCTGAGACACTATGCCAGGCCCCAGCTTTTAGTTTTTAAGGTAGTTGTTGTGTTATTACATGTGAAGTAAGGTTATTCTTAAATATCCATGTTTTGAGAATTAATGATAATGACAAATTATCTCAATCTAAATAACATTTTAATATTAAACATTTAAATATTTTTATTATTTTTACTTTTAACAGAAGTCATTCTAACTGGTGTGAGGTGGGATTTCATTGATGTTTTGTTTTGCATTTCTCTGATGATTAGTGATGGTATATATGTGTTAATATATTTGTTGGCGACATATGTGTTCTTTTGAAAACTGTCTGTTCATGTTCTTTGCCCACTTTTTAAAGGAGTTATTTATTTTTTGCTTGTTGATTTGTCTAAGTCTCTTATGGATTCTGGATAATAGGCCTTTGCTGTATGCATAGTATGTGAATATTTCTTCCATTCTGTAGGCTGTCTGTTCAATCCCTTGATAGTTTCTCATGCTGTGCAGAAGAAGCTCTTTAGTTTAACTAAAACACACTTGTCAATTTTCATTTTTCTGGCAATTGCTTTTGAGGGCTTACCCATAAATTCATTGCCAAGTGCAATGTCCAGAAGAATATTTCCTAGGTTTTCTTCCAGGATTTTTATAGTCAGAGGATGTAATCTTATGCCAATGGGTCTCAATAATCAAATGACTCCACAGTGAGAATCATTACTCTGAAAAATCGATTTTGTTATAATGATGGAAATTTAAATATCTGAAAGTAAAAACAGATGCCACCTTTTTGCTAGAACTCTACAAGGCAAATTGCTATGAGAGAGGCAGAGGAAACACAACATATATATATATATATATATAATCTCCAAAATATAATTTGCAATGAAATAAATGAAAGCACATTATAAATAAACTTACCTGATTTTACAAACTAACCTGTAAAGGGATTTCTGCTAATTTTTCTATTGCCTGCATTGCCCTTTCTTCTAGATCTGATTTATATTTTTGTATTTCACCAATGTCTCTTCACCAATGTGTATTTCCCATATGTTTCTTAAGATTTAATATTCCTTCTTCCGACATTTTTATCCTCCTCAAGTTTTTTACATTCCTGTTGTACTTTTTTCATAGATAATAACTCCTGTTGAATAACTTGATTGTTTTTAGTCAAATAGACATATTTGAAGATACAGCTTCCAGCTCTGCTGTAAGATCATCAAACTACAATAATAAAATCATATATCTTGATAATGAAGGAGGATGAGGATAATCTCATACAAAACCAATAACAAATTTTCAAATACATTTACTTCCAATAAAATGTTATCTATAATATAGATTCTTTAAATGTTAACCCTTAAATTACTCAGAAATTCAAGAACAAAGTAAAAGCCACCATGAGTCACAAACATCTATTCTTTACTATCATCATCTTTGCCACAGAACTTTTACACTTGATCTTTCTTTTATTTTTCTGATAATTTGCATTTGTTCCTCCATAAATGGCTCTAAGTTAACTCTTATTACAAAGTTTCAAACCCCCTTCTCTCATTATTATGCCCCAAAATTGTCAAAAAAGGTATCAGAGATATTACATTAAGTTATTTAGGCCAAAGTCAATAAATGGCTCTTAGAATAAGACTTTGAAAATAATGTAATACTCTATGCTAGGCATGGTGGCTCATGCCTGTAATCCCAGCACTTTGGGAGGCTGTGGCAGAAAGATCACTTGAGGCCAGGAATTTGAGACCAGCCAGAGCAACATAGTGATACCATAATCTCGACCAAAAAAAAAAAAAAAAAAAAAAGATGGCCGAATAGGAACAGCTCCAGTCTCCAGCTCCCAGTGTGAGCGACACAGAAGACAGGTGATTTCTGCATTTTCAACTGAGGTACCAGGTTCATCTCACTAGGGAGTGCCGGACAATCGGTGCTGGTCAGCTGCTGCAGCCCGACCAGCGAGAGCTGAAGCAGTGCGAGGCATCGCCTCACCTGGGAAGCACAAGGGGAAGGGAATCCCTTTTCCTAGCCAGGGGAACTGAGACACACAACACCTGGAAAATCGGGTAACTCCCACCCCAATACTGTGCTTTAAGCAAACAGACACACCAGGAGATTATATCCCACACCTGGCCGGGAGGGTCCCACGCCCACGGAGCCTCCCTCATTGCTAGCACAGCAGTCTGCGATCTAGGCAAGGCAGCAGTGAGGCTGGGGGAGGGGCGCCCACCATTGCTGAGGCTTAAATAGGTAAACAAAGCTGCTGGGAAGCTGGAACTGGGTGGAGCTCACAGCAGCTCAAGGAGGCCTGCCTGTCTCTGTAGACTCCACCTCTGGAGACGGGGCACAGCTAAACAACAACAATAACAACAACAACAACAACAAAAAGCAGCAGAAACCTCTGCAGATGCAGATGACTCTGTCTGACAGCTTTGAAGAGAGCAGTGGATCTCCCTACACGGAGGTTGAGATCTGAGAACAGACAGACTGCCTGCTCAAGCGGGTCCCTGACCCCTGAGTAGTCTAACTGGGAGACACCCCCCACTAGGGGCAGACCGACACCCCACACCTCCCACGGTGGAGTACACCCCTGAGAGGAAGCTTCCAAAGCAAGAATCAGACAGCTACACTCGCTGTTCAGCAATATTCTATCTTCTGCAGCCTCTGCTGCTGATACCCAGGCAAACAGGGTCTG
>NW_012098222.1:181941-192518 GCF_000951045.1 Mandrillus leucophaeus
GGCAGCACTATTCACAATAGCAAAGACTTGGAATCAACCCAAATGTCCATCAGTGTCAGACTGGATTAAGAAAATGTGGTACATATACACCATGGAATACTATGCAGCTATAAAAAAGGATGAGTTCGTGTCCTTTGTAGGGACATAGATGCAGCTGGAAACCATCATTCTCAGCAAACTATCGCAAGAACAGAAAACCAAATATTGCATGTTCTCACTCATAAGTGGGAATTGAACAATGAGATCACTTGGACACAGGAAGGGGAACATCACTCACCGGGTCCTATTGTGGGGAGGGTGCGGAGGGATAGCATTAGGAGATATATCTAAAGTAAATGACATGTATACATATGTAACAAACCTGCACGTTGTGCATGTGTACCCTAGAACTTAAAGTATAATAAAAAAAAAAAATTAGCCGGGCATGGTGGTTGGCACCTGTAATCCCAGCTACTCAGTAGGCTGAGCTGGATAATTGCTTGAACCTGGGAGGCAGAGGTTGTAGTGAGCCGACATTGTGCCTCTACACTCCAGCCTGGACAACAGAGTGAGACTCTGTCTCAGAAAAATAAATAAATAAATAAATATTTGCATCTATAAATAGACATTTGTGTTTTCTTCTGGTGCTTTTCTCCTTTTGTATATTTAAAATTTTTAATCAATACTCCAGGAACTTATTTTTGTGACATAAAAATCTAGCTAGTTTTCTCCAAACAGCATGAATTATTCAGCATTGATGAATAATTCATCTTGTTTTACCAATAAGAAACATCACCATTATCAAGTGATAAATTCTTACATGTATTTGGGTATTTCTGGATTTCCTATTCTGTCCTATTCATTGATGTCTTTTCAGCTGTTAGTAAACAATTTGTGGAAATAGCACATGCACATTTTGCTATCTGGAAAAGCAAGTCTTTTTCCATTCTGTTACAAAAAAATAATTTATCACAATAATAAAATACAGCATGTGCATTTTAAAAACGCTAAAACTTCGCTATTTTTATTTAGCTTACATAAAAGTGATAAACACAGAAAAAGCTCACATCTTCAGAAAAACGAATCTTCCTATTCAAGGACACGAACCATACTTTCCATTTCAGTTTCCTTTTACAGTTCCTCAGTAAAGAACATATTTGCGAAGGGTACATCAATATAAAATCCATGTTGGATTTTATTTGAAAAATATTTAGCCCAGAAGCTGATGTATTATGGGACTTAGTTCTCAATATACACCTTTCTATAATGTATAGAACATTGTTTTAAAATGTGTACATTAAAAATAATCTGCTGCATCAACTTAATTTTGCGAGTTAAATCACTTTAAAACAGACTATTGGTGTTCTATAAGAGAAATAGTAACTGGATTGGAATTCAGCTACAGTTTTGCTTTTGTGTTGCTGTTCATAAAGGGCCTGTGCCCTGTCCTCTCTGAGGTTTCCACACCCAGGGAAGTGTGGGGCCTGTGGAGGCGAGAAAGCCAGTCTCCCCACTCTCCCGCCAGGAGGGTATGTCTCCATCATCCCCCCACGTCCTGCCTCCTCCCAGCCCAGGCCCGGTTACCTCTTTGCTTGTCCCTCTTGTTCACTTCAGTGCCCCTGAGCATGAAGATGAGATCCTTTCTGGGGACTTTACCCCATCAGGCAGCTCTGTGGAGCTTGCCCATATCTTCTTGACAGACGTGGTACCGGGGCTCCATGAAGGCGCTGTCGTCGTAGTCTTCCCAAGCGCCCACGTTGCTCTTGCCGCTCCTCCTGCAGCAGGGGAAGCAGTGGCAGCACCACTTGCCCATCTTGCTCCTGAGACCAAACGGCTTCTTCATAGAGGAGGCAGCAGGCATTGAACAAACCTCAGCCACCACCTGCTTTTAACAGCCAGGGGAGGCAGGTAGTAGTGAGCAGATCGCGTCTACCAACCAGTTTCAACAACTAGCAGGAAACTCTGGGTTTCCAATCTGCTCTAAGAGAAAGGTCAATCCCAACCAAAACCTGCCAACCCCAGCTGGGGAGCCCAACCCAGCCCACCCAGGGAAAACCCACACCTGCCCGGGAAAGCCCACGCCCACCCGGGGCGACCCAACGCCCACCCCAGGAAAGACCAAGCCCCCCACACCCAAGGAAACACCCAGCCCAGTCAAGGGAATACCAAACCCAGTAAAGACAAGGTCAAGCCCAGCAAAGGAATGCGAGGGAGGAAATGCCAATCCAAGCAAGAAACTCCAGGCAAAGCGACTAAGGCCAAGCCAAGCTACGAACGCCAAGCCAAACTAGGAACACAAAGCCAAGCCTAGCCCGTTACAGGCAAGCCAAGCCGTTGTGCGCGTGCGGTGTGCGCGTGCGGCGTGCGCGTGCGTGCCTCAGGCTGCGTCATTGCACGTGGCGCAGACAGTGGCTATGTGTGCAACCCGCGTGCGCAAGTCTTGGCGCCACAAATGTCAGTGACAGCTTTGTGTTATCGGCAAACTTTATGGGAGTTGGCCGAGCATTCAGGCCACTGAGGAGAGGCCTCTGGTGGGAAAAAGCCTCTTGAAGCAGGACTGGGGCTAGGGCGCCTGGAACTTGAGGATGCTGAC
Source organism: Mandrillus leucophaeus (assembly GCF_000951045.1). Taxonomy (NCBI): domain Eukaryota; kingdom Metazoa; phylum Chordata; class Mammalia; order Primates; family Cercopithecidae; genus Mandrillus; species Mandrillus leucophaeus. The sequence goes on from NW_012098222.1 coordinate 184,514, forward strand.
AGACTCTTCTGAAGAAAGCCCCCAGGACACGTGGTGGTGCTATTGCGGGTGGCCGCCGCTGCGGCTCAGAGCTCGGGTTGGCAGAGCTGGATGCAAATGGCCTCAAAATCGCTGAGCACAAGACGCCCAGGGAGCCCAGGGCCTGCCTAAGGGCCTTGGACACCGCTCCTCCTTGGTCCACACCCCGAACACAGGACCATCAGCGACTGGGCACTCCGGGTCACAGAATCACGGCTGGGCGGCCAGCTCCTGCTCTGGTGCCCCCTGCCTGGTGTCCAAGCCAGGGTCAACAGCTGTGGGGCTTCTGGCCCGGGGTGCTTCGCTTCACTGGCATGCAGTAGGGGTGAGGTGCAGGCCGCTGTCTCCAGGCCTACAAGAGGGGGTCTGGAGGAGCACGTACCACCGATGGGGAGATGCAAGAAGGTAACCCCCATGTGCAGATCCTGGGAACAGGACACTGCCAGCACCAGGGAGCAAGACCCGTGCCTCCTGGAGGCCTCTGAGCTGGACCCAGGCAAGGGCACCTTGACCCTCCTGCCGGGACCCTCCTGCTGTGCAGGCTTATGCAGTCAGGCTCCAGGCTGCTTCGCCCATACCGCAGGTGCTTTGATGTGGAGGAAAAATGGCTTCTGGCCGGTTGCGGGGCTGACGCCTGTAATCCCAACACTTTGGGAGGCCGAGGCAGGCGGATCACGAGGTCAGGAGATCAAGACCATCCTAACACGGTGAAACCTCGTCTCTACTAAAAATACAAAAAATTAGCTGGGCGTGGTGGCGGGCACCTTTACTCCCAGCTACTCAGGAGGCTGGGAAGAGGAAGAGAGATGGATTCTAAGCCTGGGACACCAACCTGCTCTTGCCAACAAAAACAGAGGGGAAGTCAATTACAAATGCAAAAAAAAAAAAAGTTTTTATTTCAGTGGGACAAATACCTAGGCGTGCAGTCACTGGAGTAAACTTCACTGGGGCATGCTGTGTAATTCTTTGTGTATATTGCTGAGTTCTACTGCTAATGTTGTTAAGAATTAGTATATCTATGTTCAAGAGAGTTACTGGACTAGAGTTTACTTTTTTGTACTATTTTGATATCACAGTAATGTTAGCTTCATAAAAATGAATTGTGAAAGATTCTCTATTTTCAGAAATGATTGTGTGTATTAGTGTCAATTCTTTAAGCAGTAGGTAACATTCTTCAGTAAAACCATTTTGTCCTGGAGCTTTCTCCTTCAGCAGTCTTTAAAATTAGAAATTAAATGTCTTTAATTTTTAGGGCTATTAAATTATCTATTTTAGATTGGGTGAATTTTGTGGTAGTTTGTGTTTTTCATGAAATTGGCCCATTTTCTCCAAGTTGTCAAATGTATGTGAGTGGAGTTGTTCATGACATTCCTTTATTATCATTTTCATGTCTTCAGGGTCTGTAAAGATAGCCTATTTCATTCATAAAATTGGTAATTTAAGACATCCCTTTTTCTTTGTCATTATTAGAAAAGATTTGTCAATTTTATTGATATTTTCAAAGAACCAACTTTATTTATTTGCTTTTCTTTGTTGTTTTCTTTTGGCTGTTTCATTTATTTCCTGCTCTTATCCTTATTATATTCTTATATTTGTTTTGGTTTCATTTTGCTACTATATTCTACTTTCTTGATATGATAGCTTGAATTTTTATTTGAGAAATTTCTACTTTTCTATTATACACATTTAGTGAAATACCTTTTCCTCTCAGCACTGACATTAACTGTGTTAAATCAAGTTTGATATGTTGTTTTTTTAATTCAGTTCAATATATTTAATTGTTTCCCTTGAGACGTTCTCCTTAGAGGTGTGCTTGCTGTTTAGCACTATTCTCAATAGCAAAGACATGGAATCAACCAAAATGTCCATCAGTGATAGACTGGATGAAGAAAATGTGGTACCCATACAACAGGGAATACTATGTAGCCATAAAAAGGAATGAGATCGTGTCCATTGCAGGGACATGGATGGAACAGGAAGCCATTATCCTCAGGAAACTAATTCAGAAACACGAAGCCAAACATTGAGTGTTCTCACTTGTAAGTAGGAGCTGAACAATGAGAACACATTGACACAGGGAAAGAAACAACATACACTGGAGCCCGTGGATGGAGGAGGGAGAGCGAGAGCATCAGGAAAAACAGCTAATGCATGCTGGGCTTACTACTGAGATGATGGGTTGATAGGTACAGCAAAGTACCATGGCACAAATTTACCTATGTAACAAAACTGCACATCCTCCACCTGTACCCCAGAACTTAAAATAAACAAAAATGTAAAAAAAAAAAAAAAAAGAACTAAAAAAGTGTGCTGTTTATTTTTCAAGTACTTAAGATTTTGCTGTTATCTCTTTTATTTATAATTGATGCCATTTTTGTTGGAGGATACATTCTACACGATTTCAGTTCTTTTAAAAATCTTAATGTTTGTTTAAATCCAGGATACAGTCCATCTTAGTTTATGTTCTGTGGGTACCTAAACGTTCTGCTGTATTCTGCTGCTAGGGGGTGGAGCACTTTTTTTTTCTTTTTTTTTTTTTTTTTTTTTTTTTTTAAGGCAGATTCCTGCTCTTTTGTCCAGGCTGGAGTGCAATGGTGCGATCTTGGCTCACTGCAACCTTTGCCTCCCGGGTTCAAGGGATTCTCCTGCCTCAACCTCCCGAGTAGCTGGGATTACAGGCACCCACCACCACACCTGGCTAATTCTAGTATTTTTCGTAGACACGGGGTTTCGCCATGTTGACCAGGTTGGTCAACTCCTGACCTCAGGTGATCCACCCACCTTGGCCTCCCAAAGTTCTGGGACTACAGACTTGAGCCATCACGCCCAGCCGGCATTGGAGCACTTTATGAATGCCAGTGAGATCCTGTGGATTGATGGTGTTGTTGAGGTTTTTTTTTTTTTTATAACATTGATAGTATTTAGGTCTAGTTTTTCTACCAATTATTGAAAGATGCTTGTTGAAGTCTCCAATTGTAATTGTTGATTTGTGTATTTATTCTTTCAGTTCTATCAGATTTTGCTTCACATACATTGTAGCTCTGTCATTGGTGGTATATACATTTAAGTTTGCCAAGTCTTTTTCATGAACCGAATCTTTTTTTCTTATGTGATGCCTTTCTCTGTCTCTCCCAATTGTCTTTGCTCTGAAATTAATTTTAGCTGACATTGAGATAACACTCCTGTTCTCCTTTGATTAATGTTTATACAACATATCACCTTTCCTCCTTTTACTTTCAACCGATCTATATTGTTATTATTATTGTGTGCTAGTGTAGACTCTCATTGCTTCATCTTCTTATGAGTTTTAAAGAAAACTCCTAAGACTGGTTATAAATAGCAAAATAGACCAAATGGTAATAACCACATACCCACTAAATCTTGTCATGTGATATTCCTGTATATCATACTTGCACCTTCTCTGTTCAGTGATTGTGACACTTCAAAGAATTTGGCAGGTTCAGCACAGTTTCTTATATACATAACTAATTGCCCAACCTGTCTCAAGTTTCCAGTGAAATCTTAGCTCTATTTATGAAACATATATTTTGGATAGCAAACTAAAATTTATTTTTTTACTAAACTCCGTATCAATTCCTCTGTAACAGCCACTGTAACTCTTTCTTTCCTGGTATCCAAAAGACACAACCTTGGCTGGCTCTGATTAACATTTGCTTAGACATGCTGATAGGCCCACTAAATTATGCAATTATGACAATAATATTAAAAAGCTTAGAATTCATCTGTTTTCAAGCCCAAGATTCTATGAAAACTATAGAACATTTACCAATTAACTTTGTATTAGGCACTTCACACATTTGTCATGTTCTTATTTAATCCTTGTAATCGCACAAATGATCTTCTGCAGTAGGCATCATCTTCTCTTCTTAACAGCTGAAAAACTGAACTCAACATCACGTAGCTGGAATTAAGCTGGACTTTTACTGACACCCACCTTTGTGCCAGTCTTCGGGAGATTGTACATCTGACTAAAATGTTTACACTTCTCTGAATCCACTCCATGTGCAGTGTCCTTTTACTATGGCTCGGTGACCTAGGTTTACTCCTGGGGCTTGCTTTGACCAGTGGAACTTCAGCAGGTATTACACAAGCAAAGGCTTAAATGGAGTTTGCATAATTAGACTTGATTTGTGCCTCTTTCACTACCGCGAGACAAACATATCTCAGCTAGTCTCTTGGTTGCAGGAAGATGAAAGAAAGGTGGTGCAGATCCTCATTAGATAATTTGCCCAATGCAAGCCAGTAAAGAATAGAGCTCCCTCCAGTCAGTAAACTGCAGAAGCACAAGTTCAGTCAGGCCCAACTAGGTTCAACCTAGATCAGCTTGGTCTTAGATGTTTCCAGATACTTGAGCTGAAAGGATAAATGATTATTTGTTTTCAGTTGTGGGGTGGTTTGTGATGCTGCGGTTGATAACCAACACAAAATTGTAAACTCTTTCCCCTGCTTTTTGCAGATGATGAAATGAAACACAATGTCTGATAGGAGAAGCTTACAGAAGTGTTGAAACATCTTTGCTGTCTGTGCATAAGAAAAGTTCAACACTAATGTTAAGAGGCAGGAAAGAGTGATTTTAAGTGGCTTGTTAGTTTTTCTGTCTGAAAACGGTACTTGATGTTCTCTATTAATTTAGGACAAAAGATGAGAACCAAAAGGAAAGGACAGAATACTATCTATGATGTACCGTAGGAACACACCAGTATACTTCTGAGTATATAAATGTCAAGAAGAAGTGTTCTGATTCACTCCTCTCTGTATGCCCTGCTGGAAGAGGTAAAATATAACAGGCAAGACTCACTTTTCCAGTTAAAGTAACCGTGGAAATTTTAAGCGTTCCATCATGGATTAACAAACCATACCCCATAAGCCAAATCTAGCCTGCTGTCACTTTTTATTAAGTTTCACTGAAGAAGACAGCCATATCTGTCATTATATATTGCCTACTGCTGCTTTTGCTCTACACTGGCAGAGGTGAGCAGTTGAGAGACACATTACAGCACATAAAACTTCACATACTTACTATCTGGTTCAGTTTAGAAAATGTTTGCTGACCCTTGCTGTAGAATGCTGTAGAAAGGCATGGCTGGAAGATGTTAGACTACAGCAGGAAAGTACAGCTGATCATGTGAGGAAATCATGTAGCTATAGTTGTGGCTGTGGTTGTAGTACTGTGATTGTGCTTAACAAATGGGAAAAGAGACATGATTTCAGGGAATTCCCACTGGAGTCCATTGTGAAATCTGAGGTCAATGCTTCTGTCATTCACCTGTTGTAGAAAATTACTGAATGGCTTATCTACTTTTAAAAAAACCTTCTTTTGATGCAGCATCTTTACAACATTAGTGTCGTCTCAAAGATTTGACTTGATTTCTAGGTGGAAATTGGAACGAAGAGAAATGGGACACTCTGGAAATGTAGCCAGGCCCAGATGTATTTTCTATAAAACATCATGTGTGTGTGTTTAAAAGGTATCAGTCAGATATTGCCCCCAAAATACATATGTTTGGATCAAGCACAAAGTGTAGACATAACTACAAGGCATATGCTGTCAGACCATATTTCAGAGCACTCTAAATTGTTTGTTGTGTGCATCCTCCAGCTCTGACAAATCCCCAAGGACCAAATAAAGACTACACTCCTCTCCACTTCAAAGTTCCTCTGAGTTTTACTGTTCAAATTACGGTAGTGACTGCTTTCCCCTTCTCTATTTGCTTGTCCTTTGTCTGTCTCTTTTTTTATTATTATTTCTTTCTTTTTTGAGATGGAGTCTGTCTCTGTCACCCAGGCTGGTGTGCAGTGGTGCAATCTCGGCTCACTGCAAGCTCCACCTCCTGGATTCACGCCATTCTCCTGCCTCAGCCTCCTGAGTAACTGGGACTACAGGCGCCCACCACCATGCCCAGCTAATGTTTTGTATTTTTTAGTAGAGATGGGGTTTCACCGTGTTAGCCAGGATGGTCTCGATGTCCTGACCTCGTGATCCACCCACCTCGGCCTCCCAAAGTGCTGGCATTACAGGCGTTAGCCACAGCACCCGGCCTTGTCCTTTGTCTGTTTTCAAACTCCTCCCGGCTGTGTAATCACTTATTCTCTCTCATTGATCACAACCTTTCCCAGTCCTGACTATGCCATCTCCCCATTTTTGTTATGGTGCACTGGTACATTACAAATTCAATCAAACTGCTTACGACATTGCAGCTTTTGCCCAACACATCCCAGTTTCAAGGTTGAAAGATTTCTGATATTACCTCTGATACCAGTTCTTTCCCATTTATCAACAGTATCCGGACTAATGCAGTAGTGTTGCATTAATTAAAGGAAGCATGTACTACTACTGCTCTTTTTGCCAGTCTGACACTGAATCAGGAGTCTAATGCCTGCTCATGTTTTAAGAACCATTTATCACCCATGGCATCCCAAAGCAGCCAGCTGTCTGAGCCAAGCCTCATTTGCATTTCATCAACCACAGGCTCTCTTTCCCCATCTCACTCTCATGTCCTTGTGCTGCAGCCTTAATTTTTTAAAGCACATTTTTCAAAGAAGGAGCTTAGCTAAAATTACATGCTCCATAGAAAGTTGATTTCAATACCACACACAAGTCTCCATACTGATTGTGGTCAAAATGAGTAACACAGACTGTGCCTTGAATTTGTTCTTTCTCTTGGTCAGGTGATGGAGAGATGGGGAGCACTGTAACCACTACCTCGCTCCCAAAATTGGTACAGAAATTTTATTGATATTTGAGTTTGACAGTAAATCTAAAAATTCAATTTCATTTTCTGATTATGAAAATAATTTATTAGAGTAACAAATGAAACATATTTGATTTCATTTCATAATTCATTTTGCACTTGGCCCTCTGTTCTTCCTACTCTCTCCAGTTGAACGTTATATAACTTCCCTACCCACCAAAGCTTTCTAGACACATCTTGACAATGGCCCACATTTCCCAAACCAATGAAAACTCAACTAATGAAACTGCAATTTGAAGCTATTTCAAAATAAGTTCAGCATTGATCTTCATAATTTCAAAATCTATTTCTTTAATGTACACATTTTATTTTTTACATATGTCTTTACTATATCCCCCTTTTCTATCTATTGATCCAAATTCTAATACCGTTTGAGAAAATTTAGCTTTTTCTTTCCAAGGAAAAAGTAATACTTCTCCCTTTCCTTGAATCATTTTTAGAGTAAACACCTTTTCAGAAAGCTTATGCAGAGTGTGTGTGTATGTGTGTGTGTGTGTGTGTGTGTGTGTGTGTGTTGGGGGGTTGTTGGTTGAGGTATGTATGGAGAGTGGGGTGGATGAGATTATGTTAACTCACTGTGCCATAGACTTGTCCAACCTCAATGTTTGACCTAAATCAAATCCCTGGAGATAATTTTTTTAGGGGCAATCATCCCCTTTTATGTTCTTGCTTTTAAACTCAGATGGTCAGCAACAGTGGACACCTGTCTCCTACTGAGACCATTTGATAAAGGTCATTTAACAGTTTTTCCTGATAATACCCTTTAGTCACCATGGGGTTGGTTTCAGATTCCATTCGGTGACCTAGAAACTTGAAAGCTCTATATCCATAACTAATGCTTTGGGATTTCTGGTCCTCAATAGGGAATTATTGCAACGAGTTTCTTTTTGGAAAGTAAATGACCTTTTGGAATTTTTATTAAATTGAATGGGGAAATAAGAATTTTGTATGTATTAAATCTAGTTCACATCTCAAGCACATTTTAAGATGAATATTACTTAAATTTTAATCAACCATGTATCAGAGCACAAGAACAAATACTTTCCAATATACTATGTAAAAAGAGGTTTTACCTAGGTAATACCATTCAGGACATACGCATGGGCAAGGACTTCACGTCTAAAACACCAAAAGCAATGGCAACAAAAGCCAAAATTGACAAATGGGATCTAATTAAACTCAAGAGCTTCTGCACAGCAAAAGAAACTACCATC
>NW_012098222.1:193308-213260 GCF_000951045.1 Mandrillus leucophaeus
CTGACGAGTTGATGGGTGCAGCACACCAACATGGCACAAGTATACATATGTAACAAACCTGCACGTTATGCACATGTACCCTAGAACTTAAAGTGTAATAATAAAAAAAGAGGTTTTAATTTGATTATTAAGTGTAATTTATTGTTATGTATTTGATAATCTTCCTAATTCATTGTCAAAACACCTTACATTTTCAGAGCTATAAAATGTGCTTCAGTAAGAAAAGTTATGTTCTAAAATCCCTTTTAATGCAGTGAGGACACTCTAAATTATTGCATAAACACTGTACACTTATTTTCCACTGACTTGAAAATGCCATATTGGTACTTCTGAACTAACATTCATTTTTCAAACAGTAAACTGGTTTTCTGTAGCTTCTATGCTGTCATATATTCACAAGGATTCATAAAAGAAATATTTATTCTTATACATTTTTTCATATCTCTTAGTACCTTTATTTTCTCTTTATTTTCCATCAGATTTGTGAACTAAGACGTTAATGCTTGAAGCTGAAACTTTTTCCCTCAGCTTTTGTACATGTAAATCTCTTTTTATATTACAACTCTTCATGCCATGTTCAAGGTTATTAAAATATGTTCACATTTTTATAGACAGATTGTTTTGCTAATAACATTTTTGTGAACACTTTCCCTTTGACCACTTTAATTTGCTTTCATATTTTTTCATAATCCTTACAATATCATGAATTTTGAAAACATGGAATAAGGGCTTCTGACTTTAAGAAGAATGGGTTTAATGAAATCAGATAATTTGGTTTCTGAGTATATTTTGCCCCTCTTTAGCAAAACCATCATAATATTGGGATAGAAGATGTCTGTTAGTTGTATGGATGGATTGTTTTAAACACTGGCTGGATATGCATATATAGTCATTTTTATTTTTATTTTTATTTTTTGAGACGGAGTCTCGCTCTGTGGCCTAGGCTGGAATGCAGTGGCGCGATCTTGGCTCACTGCAAGCTCTGCCTCCCGGGTTCACACCATTCTCCTGCCTCAGCCTCCCAAGTAGCTGGGACTACAGGTGCCCGCCACCATGCCTGGCTACTTTTTTGTATTTTTAGTAGAAACGGGGTTTCACCGTGTTAGCCAGGATGGTCTCCATCTCCTGACCTGGCGATCTGCCCTTCTCAGCCTCCCAAAGTGCTGGGATTACAGGCGTGAGCCACCGCCTCCAGCCTATATAGTCATTTTTTAGGATAGAATTTTAATTTTAGAATAGCTTTAGATTTCTAGTTGGAAACATTAACAGCAGCATAGGCAAGCTGAGGAAAGAACGTCAGAGCTTGAAGACTGGTTCTTTGAATCAACTCAGTCAGAGAAAAATAAAGAAAAAAGAATCTTAGTCAATGAATAAAATATCTGAGAAATATGGGATTATGTAAGGAGACCAAAACTACAACCCACTGGCATTCCTAAGAAACAAGGACAGAGAGTAAGCAACTTCAAAACCATGTTTGAGGTTATAGTCCATGAAAATTTCCCCAATCTCACTAGAAAGGTTGACATGCAAATTCAAAAAAATTGAGAGAATCCCTGTGAGATACTATGACCATGCATAAGGCACATAGGTCATTAGATTCATTGAGGTGAAAGCGAAAGAAAAAAATCTTAAAGGTAGCTAAAGAGGCAGATCACTTACAAAGGGATCCCCATCAGACTAGCAGCAGAATTCTCAGCAGAAACCTTACATGCCGGAAGAAATTGCAGATGCTATTTTCAGCATCCTGAAAGAGAAGAAATTCCAACCAAGTATTTAATACCCCAACAAACTAAGCTTCATAAACAAAGGAGAAATAAAATCGTTCCCAACAAATAAACACTAAGGGAATTTGTTACCAGTAGACAAATCTTATAAGAGGTTCTTAAGAACATGCTAAACATGGAAGTGAAAGAACAATACCTGCTACCACAAAAGTTCACTTTAAACACATAGCCCACAGACACCATTAAGCAACTACATAATCAAGTCTACAAAACATCCAGCTAACAACATGATGGAAGGATCAAAATCTAACATATAAATACTAATCTTAGATGTAAATTGTCTAAACACCAGACTTAAAATGCATACACTGGCAAGTTGGATAAAAAATAAAAGGCCCAACCATCTGCTGTCTTCAAGAGACCCATCTCACATGTGGTAAACACCTAAAATCAGTGAATTAACACAGTAATGATACAACTTTTCAGTAACATTTGTCGATGTCAAAATAAAGGATGAGTTTCTAAATTTAACGTTTTATTTTTGGAAGCAACAGTTGCAATTCAGGACATACACACAGGTGGTCTTTGGTATATCTGAAGAACAAAGAGGAGTTTGGGGGTTTTATTTTAAAAAGAAACATTACGTATTGTTTTGAAAGAAGGCTCATGGGCACTAGAGAAGCTTTTGGGAGCTGGAAAGCTCTGATTGGTGAGTGATGGTGGCAGGTAAAACTGGTCTTGGTGTCAAAGCAGGAAGTTTCATCAGTCACTAGGTAAAACTGATCTTAGGCTGACAGCAGGCCATTTCAGCAGTTGGACTTGTGGAAAATAAAATTCTTGGAGCAAGTGCTATGTTCCCTTAGTGCTTTTACCCCCTGGTCCCTAGAGTCTGATTTAGTTGAGCATGACAAGAATTATACAATTTATAAACTTTCACACATTATTTGATTCTATTTTTAAACACCTATCTAAAAACACTTCACTGCACACATTATATACATGTGTTGAAATAACTTGATAAAGCTAAGTGTTTAACCTTAATGGTAAGTCGTATGTTTAAAGAAGTATATGTAGACACTTGATCATTTAGTTTACAGTTAGGTAATCATATAATCACTCAATAGGCACTGTTAACAAATCATTTTTAAGCAACATTATTATAGTCATCTTTTATGTATGTATGTATGCACAAACACTTCACCATACATTACAATGCTCTAAAATACCACACTTCAGCACATTCAAGCTTTACGTCAATATGGCACCCAAAATGTTTAAAGAAGTATTTTCAAACACTTCTTTACCTAGTTTACAGTTTGGTACACACTTAAGTTCACTCATGTACCCTACCACCACATTGCAGAAAAAAAGAGCATCATTTCCGACTTACTGTTCTGGAATTCAGTTTTCTCTTCCTTTTTGACCCCTGGCGATTCTCCCTTACTGTCTTGCAAGTTTAGCTACATACTAAAAATGAGTTTATAAAGCAAAAATTGCCAAACACACTAAGGGTCAATTTAGCATGAATTGGCAGATGCAACAAACAAACAAAACATCTGGTATCTACTTGGAACTTCTCAGCTTTTCAAACTTCACAAGAGACAGAGTTGTTTAATAGTCAGAGCTACTTAAAATGGAATAGGCTGCCTAGATACCTCCTGAGCTCCCTGTCACCACAGGTGGATGAACAGAGGAGACAGGACTTCCATTTGTTGGAAATGTAGCCCAAGGTTTTGGCATCAAAAAGGAGAAAAATAAAGAGCTCTGAGCTTCTGAGACTGTTACTGTCTGTTTCCTGGTAGACTGTGAGTTTCTGGTGGGCAGGGACCACATTGTTTTGAGCTCTTTGTCCTCTGTACCCAGTACATGTCTGCAGTGAATGAGGGAATATCATAACAGCATTAATGCAGTGTGAAGAATGCTATAATATAAGTATGAACAAAGAGGAGGAAGCATGGCCCTGTACTGGGCACTGAGGGAAACCCAAGATGATTGAGACATGGGTGTTGCACTCTGGGTACAAAAGGTCTGATCTAGGGGATAAGATGATCTGCAAATACTTATTACTAGCAGGTGCATGGAGTTAAACTTTATAATACAGGTACAGATAGCTTAGGGAGCCAACTTGAGAAGATTCTGGAAAGCATCATAGAGAAGAGATCTAGCAGTTAGGCCTTGACAGACAGGAACTGGCAAGAGGGGGTCGCTCCAGATGAGTCAGAAGAAAAGGCACAGAAGTGGAAATATCCAATTTCAGTTTGGCAGTAGTGTGTCGGCAGAGTGTAGGGAAGATCAAAAAGATCAGCAGAGAGCAGTGCTCTGAAAACTAGGCTGAGTCATTCTGCATCATCCAGCAGACCTGGGCATCTCCACATTTCCACCAAACTACTTGATATCAGAGTAGGGGACTTACCCAAAGCAGCCTGACATGAGCTCAGAGTCTCTCTACAATCTCATTGTAGCTAAGCAAGGAGGTGAAAGATTACTTTATGGCGAATTACAAAACACTGCTGAAAGAAATCAGAAATGACACAAATAAATGGAAAAACATCCCCTGCTTATACATTGGAAGAAGCAACATCATTAAAATGACCATACTTCCCAAAGGAACTTACAGATTCAATGTTATTCCCATCAAACTACCAACATCGTTTTTCACAGAATTAGAAGAATTATTCTAAAATCCATTTGGAACAACAACTACAGCAACAACAACAACAAAAAATCCCTGAAGAGTCAAAGTAAGCCTAAGCAAAAAAAAGAATACAAAACAGAACAGAAAACAAAACAAAAAAGTGGGAGGCATCACACTACCCAACTTCAAACTATGCTATGGGGACACAGTAACCTAATACTGACTGGTACAGAAGTGGACACAAAGACCAATGGAACAAAATATAAAAGCCAGAAATAAAGCTGCATACCTACAACCACCTGATCTTCAACAAAGTCAACAAAAATAGGCAATGGGGAAAGGACTCTCTATTTAATAAATGGTCCCGAGTAACTGGCTACGCATACGCAGAAGAATAAAACTGGATCCCTATTGCATTAGTCAGCTTTCTCTAGAGGGACAGGACTAGTAGGATAGATGTACATATGAAAGGGAGTTTATTAAGGATTGTTAAGTCACACAATAATGAGGTGAAGTTCCACAATAAGTCATCTGCAAGCTGAGAAGCAAAAAAGCCAGCCCTAGTCTCCAAACCTAAAAAGTAGGGAAGCTGACGGGGCAGCCTTCAGTCTGTGGCTGAAGGCCCGAGGGCCCCTGGCAAACCACTGGTGTAAGTCCAAGAGTCCAAAAGCTGGAGAATTCGGAGTCCAGTATTCAAGGACAGGAAGCAGCCAGCCTGGGAGACAGATGAAGGCCAGAAGACTCAGCCAGTCTAGTCCTTCCATGTTCCTCTGTCTGCTTTTATCCTAGCTGCACTGGCAGCTGATTAGATGGTGCCCACGCAGATTGAGGGTGGGTCTGCCTCTTTCAGCCCACAGACTCAAATGTTAGTCTTTTTTGGCAACACCCTCACAGACACACCAAGGAACAATACTTTGCATCCTTCAATTCAGTCAAGTTGACACTCATTATTAAACATCACACCTACCTATCATCACATACAAAAATTAACTCAAGATGTATTAAAGACTTAAGTGAAAGATCTCAAACTAATCAAAATCCTATAAGAAAACCTAGGAAATATCCTTCTAAATATAAGCCTGGGCAAATAATTGTGGCTATGTCCTCAAAAGCAATTGCTACAAAAACAAAAATTAACAAGTGAGACCTAATTAACTAAAGAGCTTCTCCACAGCAAAGGAAACTATCAAGGAAGTAAACAGACAACCCACATAATGGAAGAAGGTATTTGCAAACCATGCATTCAACAAAAGTCAAGTATCCAGAATCTATAAGTAATTTAAACACTTGAACAAGCAAAAAGCAAATAACCCCATTAAAAAGGCGGCAAGGGACATAAACAGCCACTTCTCAAAAAAAGACATACAAGAATATTCATGAAAAAAATGTTTATCATCACTAATTACCAGAGAAATGCAAATCAAAACCATAAAGAGATATCATCTCACACCAGTCGGAATGGCTATTACTAAAAAGTCCAAAAATAACAGATTGATGAGGTTGTTGAAAAAGGAATGGGTATATACGGTTGATGGGAATTTAAATCAGTTCAGTCACTGTGGAGAGCAGTGTGGAAATTTCTCAGAGAACTTAGAACTACCATTCAACGGTAGTTTGTTTTTTTTTTTTTTTTTTTAACAATAGCAAAGACATGGAATGAACCCAGGTGCCCATCAATTATGGGTGGAATAAATAAAACGTGGCACATACACACTATGGAGTACTACACACCTATAAAAAAAGAATGAAATCAAGCCCTTTGCTGCCACTTGGATGCAGCTGGAAACCATCATCCTAAACAAATAAATGCAGAAACAGAAAATCAAATATCACATGTTCTCACTTATAAGTGGGAGCTAAACATTGGGTATGCATGGTAATAAAAATAGGAGCAATAGACTTTTGGGAATACAAGAGCAAGGAGAGAGGGAGGGGTGTAAGGGTTAATAAAAACTACCTATGGGTTTCTAGGTTCACTACCTGGGTGATGGATTCACTCGTGTTCCGAACCTCAGCACCATACAATATACCCAGGTAACAAACCTACACATATACCCTGATTGTAAATTAAAGTTGGACAAAAAGACTCAGGCATGTAGTTCATAATTATAAACACTTGTTTTAACATAAATGCATATTTTTCTTTGTTGAATATTAGAGAATATAGCTCCAGGAAAAAGTGCTACATTTTTCCTGTGGCTTTAGATACCACTTGCCAACAAGCCAGTTTGAGAGTCAAGACAGAAAAGTACAGGATTTTACTGTTTATGAAATTCTTCCACATGTGTTCTAAAAGCACATTATGGTTTGGATATATGTTCCGTTGCACACAAGCTCTGGGAAGTGCTTGTACCAAGGCACATGCATCAGGCTATGCCAGTTTCTCTGGGAGCAGCAGAGTTTGCTCAGGGGGCCATCATATGTAAATTTCCAGAAGCATTAGGAGCTTAAGAGTAATTTGGGGAATTGTTTTATTTTCTTAAAAGTATGAAGTTCCATTCTATGGGGGAAAATGGCATTCGATGCTCTTTTTTCTGTTGTGAATATTTTTCCCTCACTCTCTCTCTCTCTCTCTCTCTTTCTCTATGTATGCATATGTGTGTGTGTATAGGTTCTGTCCATCCGTCTGCCTTTCTGTCCCTATTTGTTGATATTGTGTGTGGGGTGAGGAAGAACTGGATAGGGCAGAATTACAAGAAAAAAAGAGGGACTAAGAGAGAAGATGCTGTTATCTCCCCTCTGGCAGCTCTTTTGATCTTTTTTAATCATCTGTGGGAGGTGATTGGCTAATCTGATATGTTATCTAATAAATGCTCCTGGGAAATGAGTGAGTTAAACCACTGCTCGAGCAACGTCTTCTGCAGTAGTCAGAGGCCGTGCAGTGGGGAGATGAGGGTATTGGGTGTTAAGCCAGCTCGAAGCTCTGTGGAATCTTGTACAAATCTAGGGCACTGTACTCAGGATCTGAGGACAAGAATAGGGCTAGAGTAACTGTCATAAATGCTGCTTAAATCAATTAAGAAACACTACATTGTGCTTAGGTGTTTTCTTTAAAATATATCATTATTAGAACTAGTGCTTGGTGATATTGCTGCAGGTGCAGCTGTATAATGTGATAAAGGGTAATGAGGGGAAAGCTTGCTCATGACCAAGGACCCATACCACAGAACCCCAGCACACTCCCATTGACCTGACTGTAGGATCATGTCCCAAGGGGGTGACTAATTGTCTTGCAAGTTGACTCTGCAAATCTAAAAGTAGAAGACGAAAGCAGGAACATGACTGCGGGTAAGCACCATGGAAGAATAGAACGCCAAACTAGTAGAAGGTAGACATGTCCTCACCTGACAGATGAGGAAATCCAGGCCCAGGGAGGTTTACAGTTTGAGTCAGAGACGCTCATTGACCATGGCCAGACAGCAAGTGAGGACGAGCACTGGGGCTCACACCGAGGTCTTGATGCCACTGGATTTGGCCAATGGACCAGGGCTGTAGCTGCTGGGCTCCTGTAGGAACTTATGAATCCTTCATTCACTGCCATGTGACCTGATCAATTCTTTTCTCTATCTGAATCTCAGTCATTTAATCGATAAAATGGGCATTACTTTAAGGTGGTATGAAGTGAAAGGTCACATAAAAGGCCCTCATGTCAAGATGAGAAGCTGGACTGTGTTTGCAGGCAGAAGCTGTTGGTACCACTTGTAGGCAGTTTCTCAGGACTCCAGCCAGGTTGGATGTAGTGAAGACGACTTCCCAGAGGAGGTGACTGTTTTCTAGTCCAGGTACTGGGCTGATTCTGGTGCCCACTGCCTTGCCTTGTTTCCTTCTCAGGACTTTCATGTTCCCAGTGAGGACTACACTAAGCAGCAATTACGGTAGGAGGCCTGGACCTCACAGGAGAGCGAGCTGACTGGCTTCTGCCCTGAGCACATGGCCAAGTCAGATACGAGCAATATCGTTTTAATCAATCTGGGTGCCCCATGCTGCGTGAACAGCATCCCTCAGGCCTTGTTCGTGGTTTTTAAATAGACGCTGATTTTGCACTTCCTGTCTGCCTTTGGTTCTCTGCATTATGGTCAATGGTAGATGGTAGAAAGGAGTGAGAATGTGGGCTGGAGACAGTGGGTCTTGCTTTGCATTGCTGACATGATCCCCTGAGGTCTGTGGGCACATGAAGGCCCCAGAGGGCCTCAAGCCATTGTCAAGGCAGTAGGTAGCAACGGGATAAGAACTCAAGATGGGCACAAGGGTAGGTGGGAGGAGGGTCCTCACTGGCTGCTTGACATCACTGACTTTTCTCCATGAGTCCATGGTGGTGGACTGCGTCTTCCTGTGTGGAGCTCCCATTCATTCTGGTTTCAGACATGTTTTTGTTGAATGCAACAAACGCAGTATTTACTATCTATGGCTACATATTCACTTTATGGCTTGCTTAAAAATCACTCAAAATTTCAGCTTTGATTCTGTGAAAGTAAGCTTTGATCCAGGTTTATAGTATGACCTCAAGGCAATTTCTCCTCTCTGAGCTTCAGGTTCAGCAGAGGAGGTTGGCTATGATCTCTGACGTCCTAAGCTGCTGCTCCTTGTTCTTCTCAAACTTCCTGGTGAAGGATTTGTTTTTTTCTAATTTTGGTCTGCTGCAGACCATTACTTTTGTAAAATACAATAAAATGACTTACCAAAAAAAAAAAAAAATGACCCTGTGTTTATGTGGCCATGGTAGTATCACAATGCTTTACAGGCTTCTAAATGCTTCCTCCATTTCTGAACTTACATTGCCTTGAAACAGCTGAGTGGCCCACACTTTGAGAAGTGCTATTCTGTGCGGTGGGCTGTTTGGAGAAATGCATGACTGATCTTTCCAGATTGTCTAGTGAGAAGACAAACAAAGCTGGGATCTGGAAATCAGCTTGTTCCAGGGAATATGGGCATGAAGAGGATCTCCTTCCTGTCTCCCATAGGACCACACCTCTGCCATCAGAAGCCAGTGTACACCACCATTTCCTCTTCTGTCAGCATAATTCTCATACTGATGCCTGCCTTTCTCATTTGAAGGCAGGGGGATAACTTTGGGTGACTCTAGGGCCAGGGTGCTGAGCAGGGCTGCAGGAGTGGACTGGGGGTGGAGTTGGAGCCAGATGCACTGCTCTGCATAGGTCTGAATGCCCTGTCCCAGGGAAGCAGGGAGAAAGTGGTGTGGGTGGAATAACTCACGGTGGCTCTAGGGCCAGGCCCCTGAACAGGGGCTGCGGCAGTGGACTGGGACAGAGGTGGAGCTTGCTGCTTTGCAGGGGTGTGGATGTTCTCTCCTGGGGAACCATGGAGAAAGGGGTATGGGGGCTGCTGTGGTTGGAATGATGTTGACACGAACTCCGTGGCAGACCTGAGCCCCAGCCTTAGAACCCTGGTACCACAAGACCTTAGGACACACTAATCTTTGGCTCCTGGGGCTATGGGATGTCAGAGCTGGAAGGGACTTCAGGGGTTACCTTGTTATACCGCTTATTTTTCAAACCAAGGTCATTGCTGTGTTTCCAATCCCAGACACTCTGGGCCAAGTGTTCACTTTCTCTTCCTCCGGGTCCCATGCCTCCAGCCTCACTTTGAACTAGAAATGCCTGTTCTGCCTTTGGCCTGGAGACCATGGGTGAGTAGAGGCTCCTTTGGGGCCTTTGCTTACCCTGGGCACTCCTGCTTTTTTTGTGAAGCTTCAAACACTCTTGGCTTCATTTGAGAACAACTCACAGCCTTTTATTTCCAGGCTGCAGTGGCTCTTTGCCTTCCTGGATCAAGCCTCCCGCTGCCAAGTGTGTGCAGCGGGAGGAATGGGTGGAAAGGTAGCTCTGGTCAGGCCCCCACAGTGACACCCTCCCTGCCCCAGGACCCACCTGCATGTGACTACAAGAGCCTGCCTCATGGAAGCAGCTATTAAGCCCTTGTCCATGCTAGCACAGGTTCATGATGGAGCCTATGGGGCCATGGCAGGGCCCCCTAGAGCCCCATTCTGTGCTGTGCTGCCCAAATCTCTCTCCAGTGATTCCACCTACTGCATTAAGTCTGGGGCCTTCACGTGCTGTAAGTATCCTTCATCTACTGTCAACTTTGAGCACCCACATTGCCAGGCATCCCTGGGCTGTTGAGGGTACAGAAGTGAATGAAGGTGGTGAACAAGAAGGGGGAGACCAGGGACCCACAGGGACACCACTGCCCTCTCTGTGAAAGCGTTGTGTGGTCTCCAGGGCTCCAGCTTTGACTTGAACCTGGTCAACTACTTCCTGTTCCCTGACAGGCTGACAGCAGAGAGCTGCTGCTCCAGCGAGGTGGGTGCTGTCCCTAAGGGTGTTGAACAGACAGGGGCCTGAGCCAGCAGCCACACTACCTCACCCAAAGATTGCTGTGCTTCCCCTTCGATGCGGAAACTGCAAGATCCTGGGTGACATCGCTGCCCACTTGCCGGTGCCAGGCCAGAGCTGTGAACTAGCACTGAACCAGCACTCTCTGGAGTGTCCCGGGAGAGCTGTCCCAACCACTGCTAAGCCCGCAAGGGTGCTGCTGCCCAGCCCCTATGGGAAACTGCCCACACAGGTGGCCTTCTCCTGCTGTCTACTGCAATGTCCCGTCCCTCTTATGCAAGGAAAGTCTGTGTGCTCTTTTACCAGCAGTGGCCCAGGGAGGGGCCCAAGGCTGAGCCGGGCTCTCCCAGAGTCTGGACCACGTCCACCCTCCACACGGCTGGATGGAAGCCATTTCCAAGGACAGCAACATCCTCACCTGTGGGAGAGCAGACCCACCAGATTCCTGGATTTGATCTCCTGGGTGGAGATGCATCCAGTCCCAGCCAAGCACTGGGTCAATACAGTATTTCCCTTCACTTTGAGTCTTTTTTTAAAAATCCATCCATCCGTTCATTCATTCATTGCTCAGTGTCGGAATATATTGGTGATCCAAACAGACCTAACCCCTTACTTCAGAAGAACAGACATTGCATAATGAATTATGTAGTTATTTAGTAAGTGTGCTGTTCTACGAGTGTGAATGGCCAAGTGTCAGTGGGAGGTTAGTTCTAGCTCCTAACTGTGCCTGTGACTCTACCCTTTAGAGTTAAGGGTGGTATCAAAATATTTAACAACTGGAACAGCACAGGCTTTGGCCAGCAGGATGAGTTTTAGCCATGGACAACCAGAGCAGTACCTGAGGGCTGAGCGGGGGCAGTCCAGTGACCTTCTTGTGCCTTGACCCTGCTATAGCCCCTTTTCTACGAAGAGAAAGACCCTTGTTCTCAAACAGTATGAAACCAGCCTCTCTAGAGCCTTTGAAAGCTGTTGCTCTTCCTGTATGCTGTACCCTTGATTTCCTCACTGCATCTGGGCAGCCTGATAGGGACCCGTGCTCCTCCTTGGTAAGGCGAGGACATACCCGTCCCCCTCACTTGAGATACAGCATGGAGTGAGAGCCCTGTGTGCTGAAGGACTTGCCTAGTTCTGAGGCTGGGAGGACCTAGAGGATTGAATGGAAGAGGGAGGAAGGGTGCACAGGATGCGGCCTCCCAGTGGCATACTGTGGAGGGGACTCACCTCTCAGGTGCACCTGAAACCCAAATAACTGGAGATGTTTCAGACCCAAGAATTCTGGACTGCCCACAAACACCTGTTGCAGATGCCACATTCCTCTTTCCTCGCACCTAAGAAGCTGGGGAGGTTGAGAGGGGGTTGTCACATCTCCAGAGCTGGACTTGGAACGGGTCAGGGCTAGCTGGGAGGCAGCCCCGTTTCTCCGGAACTCAAACCCATCTCCTTCCCATGGGCACTATCCCATCCAGGAGCTGGAGAGGAGCACACAAGCAGCCACACTGGCAGGGCCGAGGACTAGCTGTCACACAGGACCATGGTGCACCCACCATGCCTACACCCAGCTCCTTACCACAGGCACCATCCCATCCTGGAGCTAGAGAAACGCAGGAGCAGCCACGCTCACAGAGCCCAGGATCAGCCTTCACCACAGGTTTCCCACTCCAGAGCCTGCACCCGGCTCCTTTCCTGGACCCCACCCTATCCTGGAGTTGAAGCAGAGAAGTGGGGCATGTACAGAGCCTGGGAGCAGCCCTTACCACTGGGTCCCCAAGCACCATGCCTGCAGTGCCATTTGGGAGAACATGGAAGGTAAAAAGGCACCAGGGACCTCAAGGGCTGCCCCACTTGTGCAGTGGGTGGAGGGGTGGAGGGGAGCTGTGAGATGTCAGACCTCAGGGACCTGTGCCAGAGGCCCAGTGGACACAGACACAGATGAAGCCCTCTCAGAACCCACCACTAGACACCCTTCTGAGAAAGACGAATTGGCAGATGCTAGCACAATGTCCAGTTTACAGATTAGGAAAACAGATTCTGTGATAAAGAGAATTTATTTTCTTTCTGAGCCAGGAAAACGACTTATTTCCTACTTAAGATGAAGTGAACAGACTGGCACAGTGGCCTTCCTGGGTTATTGGAGAAATGATTCTGAAACGCTTTTCTTGTTGACAGTGTGTGTCTGTGCCTACCCAGGGCAGCCAGGTGCTCAGGCTCACCCCAAGGTGGGACTTCAGTGAGTATGGGCTCCACTCCCAGAGAGACCCAAGCAGCCCACCCTGGGCTGTATTCCTCATGCACTTCACTGTTGTCCTGCTCCAGTGCCTCAGTACAAAGGAGCCTGCCAGCACGAGGCCTGTCCCGTGGCCACAACAGAAACGACAACCACTTAAGCACACTCCTGTCACCCCAGGTCTGCTCACAGGGTAAATATACATAATAAAAGTTGTAGAAAAAAATGGATTAACTTCAGTGATTAGGCACCAACAGTGATTTGAAAAATGAAACGTCAGTTTTAAATGGTACCAAGTCAAGAACTTAAGACGGGGCTTCTCGCCCATTTTCTCTTAAGGAGAAACCAAACATTCTGTACAAAATGATTCTAAACAGCAAGATACAAGTAGCCAACAAATAAACACAAGAACACACACTGCCAGACCGAATATGCCAGCCTGACTCTGCAGTGGGCTCTCAGCAGGCAGACGGCCATTGTCCCAGGCCCCAGAGGCCTGGTGTATACCAGAATGATGCCCTTAGTGCTCTGCAGGTCAGCCTCCCCTCCCCTACACTTCCTAGATCAAGGCCCAGGCCCAGAACGGCAGTGCTCACTTCCCTGTCCTGCATCTCCCTGGAAGTCACAGTCATGCCAGTGGTGCTGTGCCAGGGCCTGGGACTGAGATGACAGCCTCACAGCATGCTGAAGGACCACAAGGCAGACTGCAACTGAGCCTATGATCCCACAACCAGAATGGTTGTGCTTCTGCCGTAGGAATGCGGTCTGTTTGACTGGTTTGAACTAAAGAAGTTGTCCATATCAAGCCAGGGAGGGACTGGCTAATTGGCCAAAGCTCTGGTGTTGCTCATCCCTCGTGATGCAGAGCCTCCAGAAAGAAGTAACAGAGCAAGGAGCTCCCCGAGACCAGGAGAGCCTCAGCCTAGGAAGGGGCCAGAAAATATCAAATCCAACTACCCACTCCACAGATGGAAAAGCAAGGTCCTAGGGAGATGTCCTTGCCCCTGCTTCTCATTGTTCCCACCTGACTGCTCTCTAACTTTGCAGGTGGTGGGGGTGCGTGAAGAAGGCTCCCCTGGAGAGCCCAGCAGGACAAGCCCCCATGTGAGTTGCACTGGCTGAGGTGTCCCTTTTTGGGGTCTCACCCATGGCCAGGCCACCAGGGGAGGTGGACTGTAACCTCATGAGAGGTCCAAGGACCCCTGTATTAAGCCGAGTTGACTTTTCCTTCTGGGCTGGTGGGTGGAGGGGTGGATACATGCTAGACATGACTGGAGTTCAGGCTTGGGAATAGAGCTCTGCTTCCAATAGGCCCGTGTCCTCTTCTCTTGCCCTTCTTTCCATCTCCACCCTAATCTCACCCTCAGGGTTTTGGTGGTCACAGGAACCAAGAGCTAGAAGGAACCCCTCTGGAGATGGGACTTCAACACCTCAGTCTCTGAAGCCTCCACCAGGTTCATGCACGCCACGCACACTCAGAACACGCAGCACTTTCTCAGCAGCCTGGGATCAACAGGGAAGGTGACTGGGCTGGGAACTGAGATCAATACTGGGCCCCACTGTAGTCAGCTGGGGACAGGGAACAGCAGTTAAGAGCTGCGCTGTATGGGGTCTCTTACAGAGGACCTTACAGGGACACAGTCAGGGCTGGGCCAGTCATCCAGCACCCTGCACACTCTGCCCAGTGTGGCCACCCGGCCATCACCATTCCAACTGTGGGAGCACAAAGGCCCGGCCCCTGCAGTTCTGAGCAGCTGGACCTGCACTCCAAAGTCCCTTTGGTCCCTCAGCACAAGGCTTTTCCAGTCTGTCGTTCCTTCTTCCTCCACTGCACCCTGGCCCTGCCCTCCTTCCCTGTAAAAATCTGACCTAACTTCCTCTCAAGCCTAACTCAGGCACCCCTTGTCCTAAAAACCACCTTCTCTGCCTCCACTCACTGACGAGTTTCCACTTTCTGGGCACCCCATCAGCATCTTCAGCCCATCTTGCCCATCACCACTGTCTGTGTCCTTGTCCTTTCCCTCACTGATGTGACCTTGTCAAGTTTGGGAAAAGGTCTGATAGACTCCTGTGTCCTCAGTGCCTAAGCCCGGGGCCTGGCCACCTGAGCCAGGGGAGAGGGCTCCTGCTGAGGGGTAGATCCCCAGAAGCTGACCAGGCCCCTGGTCTGGTGAAGTGTGGCACTCACAGGTGCTGACAGGGTGTGGAGGCCGCCTCCATCAAACCCTGTGGGCAGTCAGTTTTTGGAGGAGGAAAGTCTATTCACCCCAAGGTAGGTTGAAGTGTCTGCTCTGCCCTGTTCATTCTGAAACTCTTAAATGTTTTCCCTTCCTTTTGCCTTTCCCTCTCTGCCTCTCCCACCCGGGAGCAGCTGCCATACTCTGGCCTCAGTCTGAAAGTGGGAGACCCTGCAGGTAAGAGCTGCCTTGCTGGGTCTAAGGATCTAATTCCATTGCTTCTCAAGACCACCTTTAACCTTCCTTCTCAACTATCCCAACGTCTGATGGCCTTGCCTCTCCCCTGACCAAAAAATGCCAGGGCTGAAAAGGTCCATGTCTACTGTGGCCTGCGGGCCTTGGGTCCCAGGGTCAGCAGGGTAGCTCCTCATGTTCCAGGATTGAGGGGAACAGCCCAAAGGCTAGAGGGAAGAGGCTGAGGACCGTGAGCGAAGTGTGAGTGTGGAGATCTGTTGGGAGCCTGGGTCTGAGGAGCAGGAAGAGACTGAGGATGCTTGCTGGCAACCGCTCCTAGCAAGGGGGTGAAGGTGGGGACCACAGCCAGCCAAAGGCAGACGTGGCCCCCGAGTAGGCAGAGGATGTGCCTGGATCAGACCTCTGCTCTCTGGATAAGGGATGCGGTCCCTGATACCACAGAGCTGTAGAGTGTGGAGGAGCAGCTCTGAAGCACTGTCCTGGCCCCGCTCTGGTTTTGGTGGCCCAAGTCACAGCTTGGCACCCCTGGGAGGCTCCAAGGACTGCCGCAGGCACATCTGTTCATGCATGGTCTTCTGCAGGGCCCAGGTCTTCTCCAGATCCACCTGGACATAGTCCACCTTCTCGCCGGACGTGACAGAGCCTCTGGATGACTGAGGGACAGAGGGTGGAAGTGGGAATGGGAGTGTCTGTGAGTTCCTGGTGAGGAAGGACAGGCTGAGGAGGGGGCTCTCCCAAACTGTCTCAGGGGGAAAGGAACCTCTGCCTCCTGCTCTCAGCAGCCTGTGGGGCCTGGGCTTTAAAGCCTCAACTCCAGGCTAACCTCTCCTGCTGCTGGATGCCACAGCCCTGCCAGCACTTCTCATCTCCCAGCTCGCAGGAAGAGCCAGGCCCTTCTCTGGCCCAAAGATTGGTCAAGGCCTTCCCCTCTAAACACTCATCCAGGGCAGGAAATTTCCCAGGTGTCAACAAGCACCAGCCTAGGCCTTTCCAAGGGTGCCTCGGTGAGCCCTATCTCCCCAAAGGGGGCAATGCACAGAGGTGGAGCTCTCCACCCTGCTGTCTAGACAGGCTGGCTACTGTCTAGTAGTAGACAGTGCTTTACTGTCTACCAGTAGGTGTGCTTTCTCGGGAGGCTTTCCGGGGCCCCGAAGTCCCTTCTGACGCCCCCGCATCAATGGCCGAGCTCTGGAACCCTCCCACACAGTGAGTTCTCCTCATAGAAGAGTTTGGCCTGGAGCCAGGTTGCTGAGTCCTGGATCTCTCCTGATTTATTCCGCAACCTCCACAGATCAGGTCTCCACACCGTCATCTGTCTGTCTCTACAGGGAGTCAGGGCAGGCTGATGAAGGCACCATGCTGAGAGGGAAGGAACAGGAGCCCCAAGATCCAGATCAGAGCACCACTGAGCCTAAGAGCCAGGCACTGGGCTGGCAGTGGCAGCCCAGCAGCCCGGTGCTGCTGGTGCTGAAAGGCCTGGCCCCACAGTCTCTCCCCCAGGACCCAAGGACTCTGCCCAACCCCAGCTCCACCCCAGGCACCTTGCTCGGCTGGAAGTCCAGGGCTACATAGTGGATGGTACCAGTGCTCCTTGGCAGGGCTGAACTGCTGGTGCCACCAGAAACAGGAAATGCAGATGCCGCGTTCTGCTGTCACAAGGAGGAAAATCCTACAAATGAGTTTAGGACACAGACAGACGCAGCACCCAGTGGATCACACCTGTGGGTGTAGCTGCGACCCTACTGGGTCCTACTCTGAGCCATGCACTGGGGCACTCTCTGCTCATTCAAACCCTCTCAGCAGTCCTGTGAGACAGGTGTTACTACTGTGCCCCTCCTTCATACACTAGATGCTGCACCCAATCAGTCCTCTGAAACTCCCACCCATGGCCCAGAGTGGGTCCATCCTACAAAGCAGCTGCCTCCCCCTCCAGCTCCCAGAGATCAGCAGTGCCCACCACCCCAGGCGGCACGGAGCCTACTCCCTTGGCAGCTCTCCAGGAGACACACGGGGTCCCCTAGCCTCCTCCCTAGAAGGCTGCCACCTTGCTGGGACATTCCTGAAGTGTGGCTCTGGTGAGAAAAGCGGCCGCCCTGGGCTCTGGGTTTTGGCTGCTTTGCTGGTTGGCTGGCTCATTCTTCCGGTATCTATGCAGCAACTATCAAGTGCTGGTCATGATGCCCTCTTCAGTGCCAATCTAACGGGTATCCTGTGGTCCACCTGCATCTCCACGTCTCTCACAGCCCTCACCACGGTGAGGCATGTACATTTGTGTCTCCCCATGGCCAAGAAGACACCTCCAACTCTGCCTCTTCCAGGGCAGGGCACCACGTGTATCACCATCATGAGGGCGAGGCGGGCTGCCTCTGCTCTTCAAGTTCCAGACTTCCTTAAGGGGAAACCATCATATTCCTAACCCTGATGATTGCCTGATACGCCTGTGCTCAAGAAGGCTTGCAACAGGAGACCAAATCACACCTGACTGGGCTGGGGTGAGTCAGCTGGGGTAGCTAAGCTGGGAACCAGGGACGTGAGTGTGGGTCCCAGGGGACTCTGATAGGAGGCTTACAGTGACCCCCAAGGACTCACCAAGAAAATATCTCTCTCTCCACTGTCTTCTGAGTCTGTGCTGGTGATGCTCTGCATGGAGATGGGGTATTGGGAGGAGCTGGAGTAAAAGGTGTGGCTGTCGTGGGAAGAAGGCAAGGAGCACATCCTGGGTGGGGCTCAGGGCTTCTGTCAGGGCTCCAGCCTCCAGCTGGGCCCTGACTTGAAGCATCCAGACCTCACACTGTTACCAGATCAAGAACTGATGGGGCAGGGATCATTATTCCCCCTTTACAGATGAGAAGGCCACCACGCCTCATGAGACAGAGTCAAGATCAGCTATGTCCAGATCAACATCAGCATCCAGTTTCCTGACCACAAGCCAATGGCCATCCCCCTCACTCCTCCACCAACCCGGTCCCAAGCTCCTGTTTCCACTGACAGACACTCACCTGGTCCCAGACCAGGACTCTGTGACAGGTGGCTTGAAGGAGAGCTCACTGATGACCCTGTTGTTTCTCAGGTTGGATGGTGTTGGATTTGCTGGAGCAGGAAAAGAACCTTCAGTCATCAGCCAGGTCTGGTTCCCTGTGGCCAGAATGATCCCCACCCAGGTATCCCACTCCTTCCTTGAACCCCATGCTGGGCCAAGGCCACAAGGTGAGGTCATAGCAGCCTGGAACCTGAACTCTAGCCCTTCTTCCTGGTCTACACGTGGAGGGCACAGACCAAACTTCACTGGACACCTGCTGTGAGCCAGGGCCACTGTCCCAGACACTCTCCTTCCAAACAAACCCAGGAAGTAGGAGTTACTATCTTCATTTCACAGAGAAGAAAACTGAGGTTCAGAGAATTCATATGACTTGCCAAAGTCAGACGTTCCACATCCAGGATCCACCTGACCTCTAAGCGAATGAAGAGTCCCTGGACATTGTCAAGAGATAGAATGGGGAAAGACTTACCTTTCCGGTTAGGCTTGAGGCTGCGGTTGACAGGGGGCAGCTGGACCTCATGTCCCTGGCTGACGTCTTGGTGCACAGAAAGCTCCGTGAGTGGGAAGCCAAGCAGGTTAAAGCAAACAGGACATGAGCCCACAGTGGTGCAGACACCCTGAGAATCGCTGCCTGCTTGCTCCACAGCCACCAGGGTAGGGAAGCCTGGGTTCATGGGCACACAGCTGTCCTCAGAAGCAATGCTGTCCGACAGGCCCACGAGTGCTTTTCCTGGCTAGGAAGGGGAAAGTGAAAGAAACACAGCTATCACCAGCAAGAACAAGATAGGAATGAGAATTTCTAGACAAGGCCAAAAAGAGTCATGACTGGGTGTTTTGAACGAAACTCTTGATCACCTTGGCTGAGGGCTGCTGTCTTCAGCAGCCACCAGAGGCCCAGACAGAAGAGCTCCAGCCAGGAACCCCATGCATGGGGCCCCTCTGGGCAGCCTCAGGGGTCAGACTTTGGAGCAGCTTCCATGACACAGTCACACGTAAAAGTGGAAGAGTTTTCAGTTCTTACAGGCCCTGGGAGGTCAGGGAGCACAGAAAAAGAGAGCAACAGGAGAGAGGGTGGCAACTGGCAGTGTATCTTGCGGAATGGGGTGTGGATCACTTAATTAAGGTTGGAGTAAATGCCTGGATGATCCATTTAAAGGGAGCAGCAAGACAGTGGCGAGCCCAGTCTGCTGGCTGGGGGAGGTGAGTCTAAGTTCCTATCTCTGGCCACTGACTGAAGCCACATGGGTGTGATGTAGAACTGGAAACCATCGGGGTGACTAAGTCCTCTGCCTCTGTTCTGAGAAAGTTAAACCTGCATTCAATGTGGATGCCAGGGCAGCATACAATTATAAGCCTTCACTACATGGGGAGGGCTACACTTTGAAGCTATCAGAGTGACCCTGGAAAGACTCTGAAATCAAGGTAGAGGCAAGAAAAAGTGAGATGTCTGGGCCCTTCTAGCTCTCAGGACCCCGTGGGGTCCAATTACAATTTGTGACAAATCTATAGGATAAAATATCTTTAGTGGCTGGGTCCATTCTGGT
>NW_012098222.1:213715-215223 GCF_000951045.1 Mandrillus leucophaeus
AAGTGCCTGAAGGCAGTACGCTTGTGAAAAGTCATCACCATTCTCTTAATCTCAAGTACCCAGGGACACATACACTGCGGAAAGTTGCAGGGACCTCTGCCTAGGAAAGCTAGGCATTGTCCAAGGTTTCTCCCCATGTGATAGTCTGAAATATGGCCTTGTAGGAAGGGAAAGACCTGATCGTCCAACACTCATGAAGGGTCTGTGCTGAGGAGGATTAGTATAAGAGGAAAGAAGGCCTCTGGGCAGTTGAGATAGAGAAAGGCATCTGTCTCCTGTCCGTTCCTGGGCAATGGAACGCCCAAGTGTAAAACCCGATTGTATGTTCTATTTACTGAGATATGAGAAAACCGCCTTAGGACTGAAGGTGGGACGTGCTACCGGCAGTGCTGCTCTTTATGCACTAAAAAGGTTTATGGAGATGTTTGCATATGCATATCAAGGCACAGCACTTTTCCTTAAACTTATTCATGTCACAGAGATCTTTATTCACATGTCTTTCTGCTCACCTTCTCCCTCCTATGATCCTATTTGTCCTGCCACTTCCCCTTTTCCAAGATGGTAAAGATAACGATCAATAAATACTGAGGGAACTCAGAGACCGGTGCTGGCGTGGGTCTCCTGGGCCCACTTTTTCTTTGTCTCTGTGTCTCATTTCTTTCCTCAAGTCTCTCATTCCACCCAAGGAGAAATGCCCACAGGTGTGGAGGGGCAGGCCACCCCTTCAGGCAGGTCAGCATCTTAGGCCCTGATCAAGGCAAGGATCATATCAGATGTCTTGGCTCTGCAAGGTGAGGTGTGGGGCGAGGTGCACTTCCGCAGACAAGGAGATTCCTCTCCCCCAACGGCTGTGATTAACAGACAAGCTATCAGGGAGGTACAGGGAGCTTGGGGCTCACTCAGGCTTGTGGGTGACCATCAAGCTGCAGGCAGAGCTGTCACAGAGTTGCGCAATGCAGCAGACCTAGGTACAGCCTTCCTCCAGCTCCTGCCCCATCTGCCCTCTGCCTTGGTTACCTAATTCCCACCATCTTTATAAGGGGCCTGAAGCCAGGCTTTGTTGCTTGTCTGACACCTTGGAGAACTGTGGTTACCCTTTCCAGGTGGCAGCCTGGAATCCATCCACCTCACCTGACTCTGAGTACTGCCCTTGCCTTGAGGCTCACATGGAAGCACCCCTTCTCCAGAGGATCTCCTGGATAAGGTTGCTGAATCAGATCACCCACCACCCCGGTAGCCTGTCGCCTCTGCCTACCCATACCAAAGGCTCACAAGGAAGCACTCCTGCTCCAGGGGACCTCATGGGTTAGAGCACCTGCTTAGAGCACCCAGAACCCCAGCATTCTGCACCCTCTGCTACCCACAGGGCTGGTGAGCTTTGTGATCCCATCTACTTAAGTATTCACTTTCTTCCAGACCTGGATACCTGTATCTCACTTATCCAAAAACTGAACCCATGATTCTGAACTGAGGCAAGAACCCAGGCGGGCTCCTAGGAGGGAGATGCT
>NW_012098222.1:215273-226880 GCF_000951045.1 Mandrillus leucophaeus
CCTCTGCCTTGGTTACCTAATTCCCACCATCTTTATAAGGGGCCTGAAGCCAGGCTTTGTTGCTTGTCTGACACCTTGGAGAACTGTGGTTACCCTTTCCAGGTGGCAGCCTGGAATCCATCCACCTCACCTGACTCTGAGTACTGCCCTTGCCTTGAGGCTCACACGGAAGCACCCCTTCTCCAGAGGATCTCCTGGATAAGGTTGCTGAATCAGATCACCCACCACCCCGGTAGCCTGTCGCCTCTGCCTACCCATACCAAAGGCTCACAAGGAAGCACTCCTGCTCCAGGGGACCTCATGGGTTAGAGCACCTGCTTAGAGCACCCAGAACCCCAGCATTCTGCACCCTCTGCTACCCACAGGGCTGGTGAGCCTTGTGATCCCATCTACTTAAGTATTCACTTTCTTCCAGACCTGGATACCTGTATCTCACTTATCCAAAAACTGAACCCATGATTCTGAACTGAGGCAAGAACCCAGGCGAGCTCCTAGGAGGGAGATGCTATCACCCTTTGGGGGATGTGCTTTTAGTTCCATGGAGTGTGACCTTTACCTCCCTGAGCCAGCCTGGGGACCCCTGGTTCAGTCATACTCACCAGGAAAGGACTGACTCCCTCATGCATGCACTCAGCAGGCCGGCCGGCATTCCCTCCACCATGCCGGGGGTACTTGCAGGAGGAAGCTATGACAGAGGAAGGAGATCCACATGTGTCACAGCTGATCCATGTGTTGATGCCTCCCACACCCTCCCCAGTGCTGCTCAGGGTCTCACTGACGCTCCAGAGGACACGACTCTCAACCCCAAATGACAAGGTGTTACCTCTAACACATCCTTGCTCCCTACCACAACTCCTCCTGGGTTTCCAGGTCCAGCTCCAGTGTTACCCACAGAGTGTCTCTCCTAGACATCTACCCACAGGATACACTTCTCCTTCAACTCCTACGGCACCCACCACCCATCCCCTTCACCCACCTGCCACCTCCAGGAACAGTAAAGAGGGCTTGTACTGACTTGTGCACATCGCTTTCATTTCATTGTGTACATAAATGTGAGCTGTGAACAGCAAACCTGTTTTATATATGTCTCTATCATTTCAATTTCACAGCACAAGGGCCTTGCTCAAATTGCTGAAACACTGAAAAGACTGCAAAGACTTCTAACCCAGGATCCAGGACCTCAGGGTGAGGTTCACCTTTGCCACTTCTGACTTGCAACCCTGAATAAGCCTAAGTACCACGGGCCTCATATAAAACAGAGAAAACAAGGCTTTGCCCCACCAAACTCCCTCATAACAGGAAGAACAAACAAAGGCTTTGCAAGATGTAAGAATGGATGCAAAAGGAAAGGAGTTACTATTGATCTATTTCTTTTTCATTGAGGAGAGGAGGTTATATGCAGATATAAAATACTCTCAGTGGAAAACAAATGACAAAAAAATCTAGGTATTTCAAATACAAGTTTAGACTTCAAACAAAGAGATCCAAATATAGGTTGAAAAATATTTTGAAGATCTCGTTTTGTTTCAACTGTGAGTCCACGCTGGTTTGGCTCTAGTTTGGACTGATCTCCTCAATTTCTATTTTAAGTCTTTGCTTTGATTTACACATACATACACGATTATTTAGAATTCCAAACCCATAATATGCTGTACTGCAACGAAGAATGTTCTGTCTCCCTTAGTAGAGGCCGAGTCTGCCACAGTCTTGCCACTGTGGGTGTCTACTAACAAGCCTCCAGTGCTGGGGGACACAGCGGTCTCAAGGTCCAGACAGGAGATGAACTTGACTATCAGTGACCTGAGTGGCTCCCAAGTCTCCCTTGGCCATGGGAGACCAAGGACTAGCTAACCACTGAGAACCCGGTGCCACCTCCCCTCTCCCTCTATTTCTCGGTGAGGGCTCATACTGACCTTGGCAACATCGGCTGTTGTCTATTGCAGGAAGGGTATTCCACCTGGGGATGGCAGCGTCAATGGACCACCTGCTGCTTTCACTGACTGAAGGTCTCTGCTGAGGGCTGCCCCACTGACATGCTTCTGCCTGACTTGCCTTGGGCAGGGGAAGGGAGCCAATGGGCCTGGGAGTGGCCATGGCCGTGGCACAGAGGTTCTTGTCTAACGTGACTGTCCTAGGGATCTGGTGCGCTGAGAGTGGGATGGCCAGAACACCACTATTGTTCACCAGGTGGTCCCCAAACTCCTGGCACAGGGTGCTTCTGGGTGCCTTGAAGGGGTACACACCCTCATTATCTGCCTCAGAGCCTGTGAGGCTGCCTCTGGTGTGGCCATGGGAGGCCAGGCTCCAGGGGGTTCTGCAGGTGCTGCCTCTGAATTCTGTATTGTGCTGGCTCGGCTTGGAAAGGCTATGGAAGCCATGGATGTGACCGCTGACTCCATCGACACTGTATTCACAGTGCTGGGCAAGATTCTGCACAGCTGTGCTTCTCCTCAAGGGGAATGGGGCCCTGGAGCCCTGCGAGAAGCTGGCACTCCTAAGACAGAGAAAGAAGGGAAGGGGCAGGGGTGAGAGGAGGCCAGGACTGCCCCAGGGAGGCAGGCGGGGAAGTTCACAGCCCCATGTAGTGAGATGGTATGGAGAAAACACAGGAAGAGGAATTGGGCAGACCTGAGGTTTGTCTAGTTTGGGAGTTCACTACCTTGTGGCCTTGAGCATCTTCCCTTTCTTAATTAGTGTCTCCGTCTATAAAATAGTGATTAAAAACTCACTTTGCAGATTGCTTAGAAATCAGACTCTATTATATCTAGAGCTGGTATATCTATATCTGGGCTGTGATTAGCAGGGTGATCAGTTTCACCCCCACAAAACAGACAGCAGCAAGCCAGGTACACTGACTATTGGTTCCCTGCTGTGAGCATTCCAGAATGTGCATGTCTGAATGCCCCGGCTGAGAAATGGTGGGGAGAGCTTTGAAGTGGGTGGCAGGAAGCAGCAAGCAAGTCATCTCATCTCTGAGTCTCAGTGTTCCCCTGTAAAGTAAACCAGCAGCTCATGGGTGTCAATGTGGTTAAGTTATAAAAAGCTATTCAGAAGTAAGCAACAGATTCATCTTCTACCAGGTATTACGGTGGTTAGAGAGGCAAATAGAGGGAAAAGTTTCTCTCCCCAGAAACCTAAAC
Organism: Mandrillus leucophaeus; assembly: GCF_000951045.1. Lineage (NCBI taxonomy): Eukaryota > Metazoa > Chordata > Mammalia > Primates > Cercopithecidae > Mandrillus > Mandrillus leucophaeus. The sequence goes on from NW_012098222.1 coordinate 218,414, forward strand.
ATCTAAAGAAAAAATGGTTTCCTGTTTGGCAACTACATTTGGGATGGAAAAAGGTCTGAAGCCAGGCACAGTGGCTCACACCTGTAATCTCAGCACTTTAGGAAGCCCAAACAGGCAGGTGGCTTGAGTTCAAGAGTTCGAGACCAGCCTGGATAGCATGGTAAAAATCTCTCTCTTCAAAAAAACAAACAAAAAAAAAATTAGCCGGGCATGGTGATATGCACCTGAAGTCCCAGTTACTTGGCTGGGAGGCTGAGGTAGGAGGATGGTTTGAGCCCAGGAGGCAGAGGCTGCAGTGAGCTGAGATCATGCTATCGCACTCTAGCTTGGGCAACAGATCCAGACCCTACCTCAGAAAAAGAAAAAAGTTTTGAATTATTAAAATGTAGGTTTTGGGAGATAAGGCAAGTAGTAAAAAGAGAATCAATGAATGAGAAGGGAGCTGTGTCATGTTCCAACGCTGCCACTGATAAGCTCTGTGTGCCTTCCTGATTGCCCCAGACATGACCCGGAAATCACAGTGATTTCCAAGTGTCCATCTGGCTCTGCAGCTCTACAGCCTTCGGCTTTATGAGAGTGGTTTGGAACTGGGTTCTATGTTCTGTGTGGGTGCTCTGGGAAACTGGAGGATGTAGTTTTGAGCAAGTATGGATCTAGGTCTTCTTCCCTATCTTTTATATTATTATTCCTCCTAGGATTTAATGTAGGGAAAAAAGTAAGACTGGATCCTTATAGCAGTGGTTCTCAGCCTCTTCATGGCCACAGGCATCTTTAAAAAGCTGAGCAAAAGCTCTTGGGGTATCTCCCCAAAATGAGGCATATCTCACACACATGCACATTTGCAAGCTGTTTCTAGGGGTCATAGCCCTCTGAGACCAATTCGTGGAACTGCCTCACTGGTGTGCTCTCAGCCTATGAAGCGCTTTCCCTTAGGGACGTGGCCAAAGCTGGCCCAGAAGCTTAGAAAAATGAAGGGAAGCAGGTGTTCAGACCAGGCTACCTCCTCTGTGAACATGGGCCACCAAGCTTCACACCCTTCCTCCCTGGGCCTCTGCATTCCTTCTCCCTTTCTATTCCTCTCCACACACAAGACCAAGCCAACAGCATGGGCCTCCATAACTGAACACGTGTCTCTAAAGCATGCTGTGCTTCACCAGCAGACACGAGAGTGGAGGAAGACGCAGGATCCTCATGTTCATATTTGTCTTTGGTGCCTTTCACTTGGTCTTTTGGAGTTTCCAGCTCTCTGGTAGATATGCCACCTGGATTTGCTCCTGTGATGTTGGCTCATGCCTCACTTTCCATCTAGGCCAGGCACAGCAGACACAGATGCCACCTGCCCTGCAGGACAGGCGTCGCAGCAGTGGAGGAGGTGTCATGAACGCACACGACCGCAATCAGATGGGATGAGCACACGGCTACCGACAGATCTGGATGAGCCCTCCCTGGTGGTGGTCAAGACCACCAGGAAAGCCTTCTGCAAAGCCTTCCATCTGAGTGAGCCCAGAAGAATCAGCAGCAGCTGGCCAGACAAAAGTTGAGACAAGGGAAAAGCTGTTCCACTTGGAAACAGCAAGATGCAGAACGCAGCCTGGCCGTTCAAGGGGCTGCAATCTGCTCAGGCTGAGAGATGACAGTGGAGGGGCCAGGCCAGCACTGAAGGGATCAGGAGCTTCGGAAAGACGTCAAGGTGGGGATGGAGTGTGGGAAAGCACCTCAGGTGTCCTGCGGTAATCTCACACATATTCAGAATAAGCCCATCATCTTCCTCCTGAAATCTACCTCTCCTGATTGTTCTGTCTTACGATTGGCACCAGCCTCTCAAACCCAAAACATTGGAGTTACCCACACTCTCATTCACTCACCGGTCAGCCTTAGTGAGCCCACCCCACTCATTTCCTCCTGATCCTTCTTCTGGACCACAAAAGGTCTCATAACAAGTCTTCCTCACATCTTCCCAGGGCCTCTCCAGTCCTCTGCATCCTGCTATTTACCTTCCTAACCTCCCAGCTTGAACATCTTCACCACTGTCACAGAGACTTTAGGACGAAGTCCAAACTCCCAGCTTTACTCCATTCCATCTCTCCAGTCTTTTCTCCCTAGTTACACTTCCCACCTAGGATCCACTCAAACCAGACGTTACTGTGTCCCCAGCGTGCTCCTCAGTGACACTTCTGGGCTTTGTCCTGTTGTCAGCTGTCCCTGGATGGCTTTTGAGGTCCCTCTGGCAAGCTCCTACTCCATTTATCCTTCAAACTCAGCTCAAAAGGCACATTTTTAAAAGCCTCTCTTATATCCTCTTCCTCCAAGCGTAACCACTCACCTGCATAACTGTTCTTGGAGTAGCAGCAAATTGCTATCTGCATCACACTCCATTGTTACTTATCTCCTCCACCAGACTATGATTTCCCTGAGGAAGGAAACCCTGTCTTACTCATCTTTCTTTCCTCAGCACCCAGGTTAGTGCTTGTCACACAGTAAACAATGAATAAATGTTTGCTGAAGGAAGAAGCCAATGAATGCAAAAGTAAATAAAGAAAAGTGGGGTGTTGCCATCCTTTTTCCTGAGCTTGGCCCAAACACTTTGAACCAGCAGATCCAAACTCTTTCGCCTTAAAACCCACTTTCTTATGTCCCAACATCTGCCTGCCCAGGTCCTTTACTCCAGCTCAGATACTTCTCAACCCTGAGCATGTCCCACATGGTCTAAACCCCATCCCTGGGTTTGTATGCCTCATCTTGCCTTGGAATGCTTCTCTGATGCATCAAAATGTTCCACCAAGTCCAAAAGACTTTCCATCTACAAAAGAATTACTGGTCCCTAATTCTCCCTCCCATTTTAAGCACACCCTCCTCTGTGCCCCCATAGCACCTGGGCTCCCATCAGGATATGCACTCGCTCTGTCTTGTGTGTGTTACCAGTGTATGAGTCTCCCCAATCCCAGCAGACCCTGTGCTCTTCCTCCCTGTTCCCACAGCACCTGGGCTACCATCAGAACATGGATTTGTCTTGTGTTGCTCTGTCTTGTGTTGGTTTCTGGGTCTGTCTCTCTCTACTCCTAGCCAACCATGTCCTCCAAGACAGCAGAGGGCCACATCCTGTCCCCTGGAATTATGCCTGGCTTATGGTAGATGACACTGATGCATTTTGAGCAGGACTAATCATCACTTCAGGCATCAGGTAAAAGGTAATCAAGTGAAGCCAACATGCCCGAAATTACCTACCCAAAGAACAGGAGCACTGTGCCAGCACCCAGGGCTCTGGACACCCTGCTCAATCCCTGCTGCAGTGTGCTCCCCTTGGGCAAGAATCAGAAGGAGAACTCTGAGGACTCAGAGGTCCTGGGGACTCCATTACTGACATGCACACCCATGTGAGGCCAATGTTACTATGATGTCCTGCATTGCTTCTGTTGGATGGATACCTGGGAGCAGTGGATTTGGAGAGAGGCTTCTCTTCCAGGACTGCAGGCTGACAGAAGCCGCATAAAACAGGTAAGACCCTGTGTCAGGCACATGACATGTGATGCCACTTTAATTCTTCCTAATAGGTCTGAAAGACACCTGTTACCCCTGCGTAGCAGATAAGGAAGGCAGTATATGGCCAAGTTGGTACAGGGAGACACTAAAGCACAAGTGCACAGGGTGCTTCCTGGAGTCAGCAAGCACTTTGGGAGGAAACACTCACTCCAGCCAGCAGCACACTGCACCTGCCCTCCTGTCCTAGGCTTCTGGCTGCACAGAGGCTGTGGCATGTGGGGCTGTCACACCACCTCCTGCATATTCTTTGGTGTCAATATCAACCCAGAGCTCTCCCCTGACTTTTAAAAATGGTTTCCTAGTTTTTGTAGCCACTTCCTTTTGCTCTTGGTCACTACATTTAAATAAATAAATAAACACTGTAAAAATCTAAATGATGGGTGGCTGCTAAGATGGCCAAATAGGAACAGCTCTGGTCTGCAACTCTCAGCAAGATCAACGCAGAAGGCGGGTGATTTCCGCATTTCCAACTGAAATACCCGACTCATCTCACTGGGACTGGTTAGAGAGTGGGTACAGCCCACAGAGGGTTAGCCAAAGCAGGGTGGGGCATCACTTCACCAGAGAAGCTCAAAGGGTTGGGGAATCCCTCTCCTTAGCCCAGGGAAGATGACAGGGACTATGCTGTGAGGAATGGTACATTCTGGCCCAGATACTACACTTTTCCCATGGTCTTCACAACCCACAGACCAGGAGATTCCCTCGGGTGCCTACACAACCAGGGCCCTGGGTTTCAAGCACAAAACTGGGCAGCCATTTGGGCAGACTCCGAGCTAGCTGCAGGAGTTTTTTCTACACCCCAGTGGTGCCTGGAATGCCAGAGAGACAGAACTATTCACTCCCCTGAAAATGGGGCTAAAAGCCAGGGAGCCAAGTGGTTTAGCTCAGCAGATCCCACTCCCATGGAGACCAGCAAGCTAACATCCACTGGCTTGAAATTCTCACTGCCAGCACAGGAGTCTGAAGTCAACCTGGGATACTCAAGTTTGGTTGGGGAAGGGGCATCCACTATTACTGAGGCATAAGTAGGTGGTTTTCCCCTCACAGTGTAAACAAAGCCTTCAGAAGTTCGAACTGGGCAAAGCCCACCATAGCTCGGCAAAGCCACTGTGGCCAGACTGCCTCTCTAGATTCTTCCTCTCTGGGTAGGACATCTCTGAAAGAAAGGCAGCAGCCCCAGTCAGGGGCTTATAGATAAAACGCCCGTCTGCCTCGAACAGAGCACCTGGGGGAAGAGGCAGCTGTGGGTGCAGTTTCAGCAGACTTAAACATTCTGCCTGTGGCTCTGAAGAAAGCAGCATGTCTCCCAGTACAGCTCCCGAGCCCTGCTAAGGGACAGACTGCCTCCTCAAGTGGGTCCCTGTCCCCTGTCCCTCCTGACTGGAGACACCTCCCAGCAGGGGTCAACAGACACCTCATACAGGAGAGCTCCAGCTGGCATCTGGCAGGTGCCCCTCTGAGACGAAACTTCCAGAGCAAGGAACAGACATCAATCTTTGCTGTTCCGCAGTCTCCGCTTGTGATAACCAGGCGAACACAGGGTCTGGAGTGGACCTCCAGCAAACTCCAGTAGAGCTGTAGCAGAGGGGCCTGACTGTTAGAAGGAAAACTAACAAACAGAAAGGAATAGCATCAACAAAAAAAATCCACACAAAAACCCCATCTGAAGATCACCAACATCAAAGATCAAAGGTAGACAAATCAACGAAGATGAGGAAAAAATAGTGCAAAAAGGCTGAAAAACCAGAACACCTCTTCTCCTCCAAAGGATCACAACTCCTCGCCAGAAAGGGAGCAAAACTGCACCGAGAATGAGTTTGATGAACGGACAGAAGTAGGCTTCAAAAGGTGGGTAATAACTCCTCTGAACTAAAGGAGCATGTTCCAACCCAAAGCAACGAAGCTAAGAACCTTGATAAAAGGTTACAGGAATTGATAACTAGAATAACCAGTTCAGAGAAGAAAATAAATGACCTGATGGGGCTGAAAAACACAGCATGAGAACTTCATGAAAAATACACAAGTATCAATAGCCAAATCCATCAGGCAGAAGAAAGGATATCAGAGATTGAAGATCAACTTAATGAAATAAGCATGAAGATGAGATTAGAGAAAAAAGAATTAAAAGAAATAAGCACAGCCTCAAAGAAATATGGGACTACATGAAAAGACCAAGCTATGTTTGATTGGTGTACATGAAAATGACAGAGAAAATGGAACCAAGTTGGAAAACACTCTTCAGGATACTATCTGGGAGAATTTCCCCAACATAACAAGACAAGCCAACATTCAAATTCAGGAAATACAGAGAACATCACCAAGATACTCCTCGAGAAGAGCAACACCAAGACACATAATTGTCAGATTCAGCAAGGTTGAAATGAAGGAAAAAATGCTAAGAGCAGCTAGAGAGGAAAGTTGGGTTACCCACAAAGGGAAGACCATCAGACTAAGAGCAGATCTCTCTGCATAAACCCACAACCCAGAAGAGAGAAGGGGCCAATATTCAACATGCTTAAAGAAAAGAATTTTCAACTCAGAATTTCATATGCAGCCAAACAAAGCTTCATAAGTGAAGGAGAAATAAATTTCTTTACAGACAAGCAAATGCTGAGAGATTTTGTCACCACCATGCCTGCCTTACAAGAGCTCCTGAAGGAAACACTAAATATGGAAAGGAAAAATCAGTACCAGCCACTGCAAAAACATACCAAAATGTAGAGACCATCAACTCTATGAAGAAACTGCATCAACTAACAGGCAAAATAACCAGCTAGCATCATAATAACAAGATTAAATTCACACATAACAATATTAACCTTAAATGTAAATGGGCTAAACGCCCCAATTAAAAGACACAGACTGGCAAATTGGATAAAGAGTCAAGACCCATCAATGTGCTGTATTCAGGAGACCCATCTCACATGCAAAGACACAGATAGGCTCAAAATAATAGGATGAAGGAAGATTTACCAAGCAAATGGAAAGCAAAAAAAGCAGGGGTTGCAATCCTAGCCTCTGATAAAACACACTTTAAACCAAGAAAAATCAAAAAAGACAAAGAGGGCATTACATAATGGTAAAGGGATCAATTCAACTAGAAGAGCTAACTATCCTAAATATATATGCACCCAATACAGGCACACCCAGATTCATAAAGCAAGTTCTTCTAGACCTACAGAGAGACTTAGACTCTGACACAGTAACAGTGGGAGACTTTAACACCTCACTGTCAATATTAGATCGATGAGACAGAAAATTAACAAGGATATTCAGGACTGGAACTCAGTTCTGGAACAAGCATACCTAATAGACATCTACAGAACTCTCCACCCCAAATCAATAGAATATACCTTCTTCTCAGCACCACATAGCACTCACTTATTCTAAAATTGACCACATAATTGGAAGTAAAACACTCTTCAGCAAATACAAATGAATGGAAATCATAACAAACAGGCTCACAGACCATACTGCAATCAAATTAGAACTCAGGATTAAGAAACTCACTCAAAAACGCACAACTACATGGAAACTGAACAACCTGCTCCTGAATTTATTTACTGGGTAAATAACGAAAATAAGGCAGAAATAAGTAAGTTCTTTGAAACCAATGAGAACAAAGACACAACGTACCACAATCTCTGGGACACAGCTAAAGCAATGTTCAGAGGGAAATTTATAGCACTAAATGCCCACAAGAGAAAGCTGGAAAGATCTAAAATTGACACCCTAACATCTAGAGAAGGAAGTGCAAACAAATTCAAAAGCTAGCAGAAGACAAGAAATAACTAAGATCAGAGCAGAGCTGAAGGATATAGAGACACAAAAAGCCTTTCAAAAAATTGATGAATCTAGGAACTGGTTTTTGGAAAAGATTAACAAATTAGATAGACCTCTAGCCAGACTAATAAAGAAGAAAAGAGAGAAGAATCAAACAGACACAATAAAAAAATGATAAAGGGGATAACACCAGTGATCCCACGGAAATACAAACTACCATCAAAGAATACTATAAACACCTCTAAGCAAATAAACTAGAAAATCTAGAAGAAATAGGCAAATTCCTGGACACATACACCATCCCAAGACTAAACCAGAAAAAGTAAAATCCCTGAAGAGACTAATAACAAGTTCTGAAATTGAGACAGTAATTAAACACTACCAACCAAAAAGAGCCCAGGACCAGATGGATTCACAGCCGAATTCTAGCACAGGCACAAAGAGGAGCTGATATCATTCCTTCTGAAACTATTCCAAAAAATTGAAAAAGATGGACTACTCCCTAACTCATTTTTTGAGGCCAGCATCATCCTGACACCAAAATCTGGCAAAGACACACAAAGAAATAAAATTTCAGTTCAATATCCCTAATGAAGATTGATGCGAAAATCTACAATAAAATACTGGCATATTGAACTTAGCAGCACACTAAAAAGCTTATCCACCCTGATCAAGCCGGCTTCATTCCTGGGATGCAAGGCTGGTTCAACATATGCAAATCAATAAATGTAATCCATCACATGAACAGAACCAATGACAAAAACCGCATGATTATCTCAATAGATGCAGAAAAGGCCTTCGATAAAATTCAACACCGTTTCGTGCTAAAAACTCTCAATAAACTAGGTATTGATGGAACAGATCTCAAAATAATAAGAGCTATTTATGACAAATCCACAGCCAATATCATATTAAATGGGCAAAAGCTGGAAGCATTCCCTTTGAAAACTGGCACAAGACACGGAAGCCCTCTCACCACTCCTACTCAACATAGTATTGGAAGCTGTGGCCAGGGCAATCAGGCAAGAGAAAGAAATAAAGGGTATTCAATTAGGAAGAGAGGAAGTCAAGTTGTCTCTGTTTGCAGATAACATGATTGTATATTTAGAAAATCCCATCGTCTCAGTCCAAAATCTCCTTAAGC
>NW_012098222.1:226930-229516 GCF_000951045.1 Mandrillus leucophaeus
ACCAGGGCCCTGGGTTTCAAGCACAAAACTGGGCAGCCATTTGGGCAGACTCCGAGCTAGCTGCAGGAGTTTTTTCTACACCCCAGTGGTGCCTGGAATGCCAGAGAGACAGAACTATTCACTCCCCTGAAAATGGGGCTAAAAGCCAGGCAGCCAAGTGGTTTAGCTCAGCAGATCCCACTCCCATGGAGACCAGCAAGCTAACATCCACTGGCTTGAAATTCTCACTGCCAGCACAGGAGTCTGAAGTCAACCTGGGATACTCAAGCTTGGTTGGGGAAGGGGCATCCACTATTACTGAGGCATAAGTAGGTGGTTTTCCCCTCACAGTGTAAACAAAGCCTTCAGAAGTTCGAACTGGGCAAAGCCCACCATAGCTCGGCAAAGCCACTGTGGCCAGACTGCCTCTCTAGATTCTTCCTCTCTGGGTAGGACATCTCTGAAAGAAAGGCAGCAGCCCCAGTCAGGGGCTTATAGATAAAACGCCCGTCTGCCTCGAACAGAGCACCTGGGGGAAGAGGCAGCTGTGGGTGCAGTTTCAGCAGACTTAAACATTCTGCCTGTGGCTCTGAAGAAAGCAGCATGTCTCCCAGTACAGCTCCCGAGCCCTGCTAAGGGACAGACTGCCTCCTCAAGTGGGTCCCTGTCCCCTGTCCCTCCTGACTGGAGACACCTCCCAGCAGGGGTCAACAGACACCTCATACAGGAGAGCTCCAGCTGGCATCTGGCAGGTGCCCCTCTGAGACGAAACTTCCAGAGCAAGGAACAGACATCAATCTTTGCTGTTCCGCAGTCTCCGCTTGTGATAACCAGGCGAACACAGGGTCTGGAGTGGACCTCCAGCAAACTCCAGTAGAGCTGTAGCAGAGGGGCCTGACTGTTAGAAGGAAAACTAACAAACAGAAAGGAATAGCATCAACAAAAAAAATCCACACAAAAACCCCATCTGAAGATCACCAACATCAAAGATCAAAGGTAGACAAATCAACGAAGATGAGGAAAAAACAGTGCAAAAAGGCTGAAAAAACAGAACACCTCTTCTCCTCCAAAGGATCACAACTCCTCGCCAGAAAGGGAACAAAACTGCACCGAGAATGAGTCTGACGAACAGACAGAAGTAGGCTTCAAAAGGTGGGTAATAACTCCTCAGAACTAAAGGAGCATGTTCCAACCCAAAGCAAGGAAGCTAAGAACCTTGATAAAAGGTTACAGGAATTGATAACTAGAATAACCAGTTCAGAGAAGAAAATAAATGACCTGATGGGGCTGAAAAACACAGCATGAGAACTTCATGAAAAATACACAAGTATCAATAGCCAAATCCATCAGGCAGAAGAAAGGATATCAGAGATTGAAGATCAACTTAACGAAATAAGCATGAAGATGAGATTAGAGAAAAAAGAATTAAAAGAAATAAGCAAAGCCTCAAAGAAATACGGGACTACATGAAAAGACCAAGCTACGTTTGATTGGTGTACATGAAAATGACAGAGAAAATGGAACCAAGTTGGAAAACACTCTTCAGGATACTATCTGGGAGAATTTCCCCAACATAACAAGACAAGCCAACATTCAAATTCAGGAAATACAGAGAACATCACCAAGATACTCCTCGAGAAGAGCAACACCAAGACACATAATTGTCAGATTCAGCAAGGTTGAAATGAAGGAAAAAATGCTAAGAGCAGCTAGAGAGAAAAGTTGGGTTACCCACAAAGGGAAGACCATCAGACTAAGAGCAGATCTCTCTGCATAAACCCACAACCCAGAAGAGAGAAGGGGCCAATATTCAACATGCTTAAAGAAAAGAATTTTCAACTCAGAATTTCATATGCAGCCAAACAAAGCTTCATAAGTGAAGGAGAAATAAATTTCTTTACAGACAAGCAAATGCTGAGAGATTTTGTCACCACCATGCCTGCCTTACAAGAGCTCCTGAAGGAAACACTAAATATGGAAAGGAAAAACCAGTACCAGCCACTGAAAAAACATACCAAAATATAGAGACCATCGACTCTATGAAGAAACTGCATCAACTAACAGGCAAAATAACCAGCTAGCATTATAATAACAAGATCAAATTCACACATAAGAATATTAACCTTAAATGTAAATGGGCTAAATGCCCCAATTAAAAGACAGAGACTGGCAAATTGGATAAAGAGTCAAGACCCATCAATGTGCTGTATTCAGGAGACCCATCTCACATGCAAAGACACAGATAGGCTCAAAATAATAGGATGAAGGAAGATTTACCAAGCAAATGGAAAGCAAAAAAAGCAGGGGTTGCAATCCTAGCCTCTGATAAAACACACTTTAAACCAAGAAAAATCAAAAAAGACAAAGAGGGCATTACATAATGGTAAAGGGATCAATTCAACTAGAAGAGCTAACTATCCTAAATATATATGCACCCAATACAGGCACACCCAGATTCATAAAGCAAGTTCTTCTAGACCTACAGAGAGACTTAGACTCTGACACAGTAACAGTGGGAGACTTTAACACCTCACTGTCAATATTAGATCGATGAGACAGAAAATTAACAAGGATATTCAGGACTGGAACTCAGTTCTGGAACAAGCA
>NW_012098222.1:232191-252872 GCF_000951045.1 Mandrillus leucophaeus
TGAGTGAACTCCCATTCACAACTGCTTCAAAGAGAATAAAATGCCTAGGAATAGAACTTACAAGGGATGTGAAGGACCTCGTCAAGGAGAACTACAAACCACTCACTGCTCAAGGAAATAAGAGAGGACACAAACAAATGGAAAAACATTCCATGCTCGTGGATAGGAAGAATCAATATTGTGAAAATGGCCATACTGCCCAAAGAAATTTACAGATTCAAGGCTATTCCCATCAAACTACTTTCTTCACAGAATTAGACTTTCTTCACAGTATTAGAAAAATGTACTTTAAATTTCATATGAAACCAAAAAAGAGCCCGTATTGCCACAACAGTCCTAAGCAAAAAGAACAACCTGGCAGCATCATGCTACCTGACTTCAAGCTATACTATGAGGCTATAGGCACCAAAACAGCATGCTACTGGTACCAAAACAGAGATATAGACCAATGGAACATAACAGAGGCCTCAGAAATAACCACACATCTACAACCATCTGATCTTTGACAAACCTGACAAAAACAAGCAATGGGGACAGGATTCCCTGTTTAATAAATGGTGTTGGGAAAATTGGATAGCCATATGCAGAAAACTGAAACTGGATCCCTTCCTTACACCTTATACAAAAATTAACTCAAGGTGGATTAAAGACTTAAAAGTAAGACCTAAAACCACAAAAATCATGGGGAAAAAAAACTAGGCAATACCATTAAGCAAACAGGCATGGGCAGAGACTTCATGACTAAAGCACCAAAATCTATGGCAACAAAAGCCAAAATTGACAAATAGGACTAATTAAGCTAACCAGCTTCTGCACAGCAAAAGAAACTATCATCAGAGTGAACAGGCAACCAACAGAATGGGAGAATATTTCTGCAATCTATCCATCTGGCAAAGGGCTAATACCCAGAATCTACAAAGAACTTAAACAAATTTACAAGAAAAATCCAAACAATCCCATCAAAAAGGGGCCGAAGGATATGAACAGATGCTTCTCAGAGGAAGACATTTATGTGGCCAACAAACATATGAAAAAAGCTCATCATCACTGGTCATTAAAGAAATGCAAATCAAAACCACAAGATACCATCTCATGCCAGTTAGAATGGTGATCATTAAAAAGTCAGGAAACAACAGATGCTGGAGAGGATTTGGAGAAATAGGAACATTTGTACACTGTTGGTGGGAGTGTAAATTAGTTCAACCATTGTGAAAGACAGTGCGGCGATTCCTCAAGGATCTACAACTAGAAATACCATTTGACCTAGCAATCCTATTACTGGATATATACCCAAAGGATTACAAATCATTCTACTAGAAAGATACATGCACTCGTATGTTTACTGCAGCACTATTCACAACAGCAAAGACTTGGAACCAACACAATGCCCCTCAATGATAGACTGGATAAAGAAAATGCAGCACATATACACCATGGAATACTATGCAGCCATAAAAAGGAATGAGTTCACACCTTTGGCAGGGACATGAATGAAGCTGGAAACCATTATTGTCAGCAAACTTACACTAGAACAGAAAACCAAACACCGCATGTTCTCACTCATAAGTAGGAGGTGAACAATGAGACCACATGGACATAGGGAGGGAAACATCACACACCAGGGCCTGTCAAGAGGCGGGGAGACAGGGGAGGGATAGCATTAGGAGAAACACTTAATGTAGATGACGGGTTGATGGATGCGGGAAACCACTATGGATGGCATGTGTATACCTATGTAACAAACCTGCGTGTTCTGCACATGTATCCCAGAATTTAAAGTATAATAAAAATAACTAAATAAATATAAAATAAAATATAGTGTGGGGTAGAAAAAAACTAAATGATGCCCCTTAAAAAAGTAGAAAAGTAAGAAAAAACAAACCCCAAATTAGAAGGAAATAAATATTACAGTTCAGAGCAGAAATAAATAAAATTTAGAGTGAATAAAATAAAATATCAATGAAACAAAAACTTTGTTTTTTTGAAAAGATAAACAAAATTGAAATCCTTTAGCTAGATTAACAAAAAAATGAGTCAAGCCTTAAATAAAATTAGAGACAAAAAGGAGACATTACATCTGATAAGGCAAAAATTCAAAGGACCATCAGAGATTATTATGAGCAACAATATGCCAAAAATTGGAAAACCTGGAAGATACGGATTAATTCCTACACAAATACAACCTAGCAACGTTGAATCATGAAGAAATAGAAAACCTGAACAGACCAACAAATCGCAAGATACATGCAGTAATAAAGAAACTCCCATCAAAGAAAAACTCAAGACCTGATGGCTTCACTGCTGATTTCCACCAAACATCTAAAGAACTAACATCAATTCTTCTCAAGCTATTCCAAAATGTTGAGGAGGATGGAATACTTCCAAACTCATCCTATAAAGCACTATCCTGATACCAAAAACAGACAAAGCTACAATAAAAAAGGAAACATCCCTGATGTTTATAACGATATATTATAAAGATAATTCATCTTGATCAAGTAAGATTCATCTCAGGGATGCAAGGTGGGTTCAACATATGCAAATAAATAAACACGATACACCACATGAATAGACTCAAAAACAAAAATCATGTGATCATTTCAAAATATGACAAAAAGTTATTTGATAAAATGCTACATCCCTTCACAATAAAAACTCTCAACAAACCAGGTATAGAAGGAACATACCTCAAAACAATAAAAGGTTTTATATGCAAAACCCACAGCTAGCATCATACTGAACAGGGAAAAATTAAAAGCCTTTCCTCTAAAATCTGGAATAAGACAAGAATGCCCACTTTCACACTGTTATTCAACATGGTACTAGAAGTCCTAGCCAGAGCAATGAGAAGGGAGAAAGGGCATCCAAATTGAAAAGGAAGAAGTAAAATTGCCCTTGTTTGCAAAAAATATAATCTTATATTTGGGAAAACTTTAAAATGCCAAAAGGTTGTTGGAATGGATAAATAAATTCAGCAAAGATGCAGAATACAAAATCAATGTGTAAAAATCAGTAGTATTTCTCTATGTCAACAGCAAAGTCTAAAAAAGAAATTAAGAAAGCAATCCCATTTACAGTAGCTACAAAAAAACACTTAGAAATAACCTTAAAGAAGTAAAAGATCTCAACAACGAAACTATAAAATGCTTATTAAAAAAATTTAAAAGGACATGAAAATGGAACAATATCCCATGATCATGATTATAAAAATTAATATTGTTAAAATGTTCATACTACCTAAAGAAATCTGCAAAATCAATGCCTATCAAAATACCATTCAGTATTCTCTATGGAAACAGAAACAAAAATTCTAAAAGTTATATGAAACCACACAAGAATCAGAACAGCCAAAGCAACCCTGAGCAAAAAGAACAAAACTGGAGGAATCATATTACCTGACTTCTGTCAGGGAAAATCTGAGTGTTGGGAAAAAAGCTGAGGCAGGGCTTGCATGTCTGAAATAATGTAAAAGAGTCTTGGAACATGTCCAGGGTCCAGGGTCTAAAACCCCTCTTGGCCTTTGGAACACCAAGTTCTGTGCCAAAGGGTGGAAGGCTGCCCTGCCACACTATAATCTAAGTCCAAGGCATAAAACCCCTCGTGGCTTGGATAGAATCCAGGACTCAGGGCATAAAACCCCTAGTGGCCTCTGGAAAGTGTCTAGACTTGGTGGCTCCTTGCTTCTAGCCCTCCCAGGCTCATAGATTGATTGTATCTTAAACTAGAAGAACATGTTTCCCATTATCTCAAGTAGCAGAACATGTTCTGTATGCTTCAAAGAAAATGCTAAACCATCATAGCTATAGATCATGCCCTTGACGCATCGCTACCTTTCAATCTCCACATCCTCACCACCTGTTTCTTTGTTTGATCACCAACAAATAGCATAGGCTCCCAGAGCTTGGGACCTTTGCACCCTCCATACTAGCATTGGCCCCCTGGTCCCACCTTCACTCTTAACTTGTCTTTTTTCAATCCTTTGACTCCGCCAGACTTCGTAGCCCCCATGGCCTGGTGTTGGGTCTTATCATCCCAACACTATCTAAAGAAACCTGCAGAGTCAATGCCTATCAAAATACCATTCTGTATTCTCTACAGAAATAGAAACAAAAACTCTTAAAATTTTTGTGAAACCACACAAGAATCAGAACAGCCAAAGCAACTCTGAGCAAAAAAGAACAAAACCGGAGGACTCATATTACCTGACCTCAAAATATACTACAAAGCTATAATCAAAACAGCATGGCACTGACTTAAAAATGGACATACAGGCCAGTGGAACAGAATACAGATTCCAGAAATAAATTCATGCATTTACAGTCAACTCATTTTCAACAAAGATGCCAAGAGTATACACTGGGGAAAGAATAGTCTCTTCAATAAATGGTGCTAGGAAAAATAAATATCCATGTGAATGTATGAATGAAACTAGAGCCCTATCTCTCACCCTATACAAAAATCAACTCCAGACTGATTAAACATGTAAATGTAAGACCTGAAACCATGAAACATCTAGAAGAAAACATTGAGAAAACACTTCAAAACACTGGTCTAGCCAAAACGTTCTTGCATAAGACCTCAAATGCACAAGTAATCAAAGCAAAAACTGACAAATGGGATTATATCAAGCTAAAAAGCTTCTATATAGCAAAGGGAAAAATTAACAAAGTGAAGAGACAATCTATGCAATCAGAGAAAGTATTTTCAAACTATTCATCCATTAAGAAATTAATAGAATATATAAGGAACTCAAACAACTCAATGAACAAAAAATCAAATAATCAGATTACAAAATGGACAAAAGATCTGGACAGACATTTCTTCAAAGAAGATATCCAAATGGCCAACAGGTAAATGAAAAAATTATCAACATCACTAGTCATTAGAAAAATGCACATCAAAACCACAATGAGATATCATCTCCCCCAGTTAAAATGGCTATTATCAAAAAGATAATAACAAATGCTGGCAAGGGCATGGAGAAATGGAAACACTCTATATATTCTTTGTAGGAATGTAAATTAGCACAGCCACTATGGAAAACAGTATGAAGGTTCCTCAAAAAACTAAAACCAGAACTACCGTGTGATCCGGCAATCTCACTGCTGAATAGATATCCAACATCTGTATTATCTTGAGGTTCACATCTATGTCTTCCAATTAGAACTGGTTAAATTCTACTGGTTCTCCGTAAGCTGAGAAATTGTGAATAGCATCCTGAATGTTGTGCATGTTGTGTTTTGTGTAGACTGTGGGTTGCCATAATCCTTGGGAGAATGTTGATGTTTTGGATTCTGCAGAAAATCAAGCTGGTTAGGTTGAGACTGCAAGTTCCATCTCTCCTACATGTGGCAGTTCCAAGCTGTGCTCAGTTCATATAGCTCTGTTACAGTGTTTTGGGACTTTCCACACATGTGTAGCTCAAGGTGAGCATAAGACTTTGGTGGTTTCATGCTCAGAATTAGCAGATCCCTTCTCCAGCTCACTCTGCTCTAGAATCCTTTCCAGCTCCACCGGGCTCTTTTCTGGTTCCTCTACCTAGAAAGACGGGGTTTCCAGGAAAGTTCTAACCACTGGCCCCACTGTGTTGCTTTGTGTGGGCGCACCCTGGAGGCAAATCCATAGAAGACAGAAAATTGACCTCTGCATATTCACTGCTCCAAGTTTTTCTCCAGTCCACTCTCTGCCTCCTTTCATTTACTTCCCAGGGTCTTTGGGTAATCATACTTTGTATGTGTCCAGAGTTTTAATCTGTGATCTGGGAAGGATATCCTGCAGTGGGTCTGCCACCACAGTGGAGCTGGAATTTCTAAGTCCTTTTCCAGAGTCCCTGTATCTCTCCCAAAATCCATCATCTCTTCACCCATTACGTACATTTTTTGCCCATAGATTTAAAAAGTTAACATACTTATTTTAAAGTCTTTGTAGGCTAGCTCCAAAATCTGGGTCTATTCTGGTCTGTTTCTATGTACTGAGTTCTCTAAACTGTGGGTCAACTGTTACCATTTACTCATACGGCTAGTAATTTTTCATCACACACTGAATATCTGGGATCTGTTCTAGGAAAAGCCACGGAAATTGAATCTCAGTTATCTCAAGAGTCAAATCTGTTCCAGTTCCTGCCAGAGTTTTAATTGTTCTTCAGTGCCTTCAAACAATTGTTTTTTAATGTCTCAGTTTCTAACTGTTCAGTAATTTAGTATGATGCAAGCTATGCCACTACCATTAAAAACAATATCATCTTTCAGGACTTAAGAAAGCTTCCTTCCTATTTTCCATCTCCCCTTGGAATCTGGCAAACAGTGTTTGAACTTTTCTGAAGAAACTACCCTGAAATATTGCTCATTGCCCTCTCACTCCCTCATCCACACAAGCGAAAACAAAGCGAGGACAGCACAGCCTGGCCAAGGGCCTGTGGCAGTGCTGTTCCCAAGCTGTAGACAGTTCTTTCTCCTCCACTGTGCCATCTCACTACAGCACACGACCGTCAAACACTGATCATGTACTGATGCAGACGTACTACATGCCTTGCCTTGTGTCCTCAGAGCATCTTAACACAGAAATCCGTAACACAACCTCCATAACATCCAGAACATCTTAACATGGAAATCCATTAACATGAGGCAGACAGCCCCAAATGCTGGGAGAGAGAACATAAAAAACTGCTGTGGTGATTCAAAGAAACCAACTCCTGCTGGTCAGACTAACAGGAATTTCACAGAGGAGGAAGGAATGCAGAAAGTGGACCCTCACTGCTCATGCAGGCAGAGACATTTATGTGTCTGTCTCCTTTTGCTTCAGCTGTGTCATTGGAGTGCAGGTGGTAGTGGCTGTTAGTATACCAAGCCTTCTACATAAAGTGTGTCCTGCAGATGAGCTGCACTGGTATCCTCAGTCCGTGTCAGCAAGGCTCACTGATGAAAACAAGCATCTCAGCAAGCTCACTAAGTGTTCTACGTGCATGTGAAAGCGTGAAGGGCACCAACACGAAGCACTGTGTCTTTTACAAGAACGACTGTAAGACCTCCCTTCTCTCTGTCCACGCACTCATACATGCAGTAGAGGGAAAGGGGCACAGGGAGAACCACAGGTAACATGGACTGAGCTTCTGCCACTGTGCACCTCATGTGTGTTCTGCCACCTTACACCCATCCGCCCTTGAGTTAGTCATTTCCATTCTGAAGATAAGGAAGTTGAAGGTCAAAGAGGTTAAATAAGTGGCCTAAGATAACAAGAAAAGTGGCAGAACCTGAATTTGAAGCCATATCTGGCTGATGCCAAACCTGTGCCATGCTTTCCGTTGCACTGTACTGCCTATCCCTGGTCTGGGACTCAGGAGAGGCAGGTACTGGTGTGGTTCTGCCACTAACTAGTTCACTGATCTTGGTTAATTCTTTTATCTTTCTAGAACACAGATCTTCATGTATCAGTTGATGAAGGTGGAACTACTGAAAGTTCACAAATGAAGGAATAGCGTTGCTTCAGGAAAATGGCTGATGGAACCAGCCTTCAGATTGAGTGTTGGAGCCCCTGCTGTGTTACAGAAAAATAATTAGAAAACCAGGAGTGCAGCAAAGTGTGAGACAAAGAGTTCAGGACAGATGTGAGGGCACCTGGGTTCTAGTCCCTCCTCTACCATTTGATAGCTGTGAGCCTCAGCTGCTTCACCTATAAAATGGACATAAATGATCTTTCTAGCTATCTCTCATATGTTTGACTGGTTCCAATGAGATTATGTACGAAAATATTCTCGGAGATGTCATGAAGTAATCTATTAACACAGGCATTTATCTGTCTGCCTTCATTTTCACAGCATGATTTAGGTATTTCTAAACTAACAAATCAAGGAATATGACTGTGATCTGTGTGCCATGGTGGCAACTGAGTACCAGCTCTGGTCAAGCCCATCCCCTCTGCACATTTGCCGGCCCTTACACTGGGAATTACAGGTGATAAAACTGGTGCAGGCTCTGCCCCTGTGAGACATCCAGTGGTGTCAGAGAAGCAGAGGTCATGGTTCCAGAGCAAGGAGTCCCTTGTGAAACCATCTGTGGTGATGGACATGCTGCCTATCTTTGCTAGTCACTTTGCTGGCTACTATAACTGAGAAACTGAACTCGAAATTTAATTTAATTTTAATTAGTTTAAATTTAAATAGCCATGACTGCAGCTATTGGGGAGCAGCACAGCTTAGAATTCAACTGAGCTGTGGATCTGTTCATCAATCTTAAGGTTTCATAGCTGTCCTCTTAAGGCCAACACATAAACTGACTTTGTTATTTGCAGTTCTGAAACTCTAGCCACTAATCCTTTTTTCCCCAAAATCAAACAAAATTTTCATGGCATGATTTTCTATAATGGTAGGTTTCTTAGGAATCCAATTATCACTTTGTAGCAACATAAATAAAACCAATAAAATGTGAAGGCTACATAAACAAAAAATTAAATTTTGTTATGTATGTTTGCTAACCTGAAAGATACAATATTTTATGTCCTTCTCTTTGAAATTTAAAAAAAATCAGGGACTGAAAAGAACAAGACCTTGTGGGGGTCACTCCCCGCACTGGCTGTAGTGGTCCCCTACCTTGCATGTCCTGCTTTCTGGCTGGCGTGCTGGTGCGAGCAGAGACACCCCTGAGGTGCAAGGATGGGCCAGATGGGCGGCACATGGTGAGACACAGGGGGTCCAGATGCAGGTTCTCGTTCTTGGGGGAGGTGCTGATGGGAGCGGCTGGGCTCAGCTGCAGAAGAGCAGGGGCCGTGACTGGCTGAGGAAATGTTTCCCAGGGAGCCTGTGAATGAAACAGGAAGGAAAGGCATCCTTGTCCTAAAGTGGGCTGCTAGAGGCAGAAACACATGCAGGCAGAGGTGATAATCCAGCCCCAGCACCCTTCCTCTCACACGCCCGCCCCTGTGTCCTCCCAGAGGAGGGCTGGGGCCTCCTGGCTATCCTGGCTGAGGAGCAGATGCTCTGCCTCTTTCCTACCCTACAGCAGCCTGGAAGCCTCATAGTGCCCTGGGCCATGACTGTGCCACTCCCAGATGGTGTGACTCCCCACAGTCCAGGAGTGTGGTCCAGGCTCCCAGGCAAGACAGCTCTTGCAGTGGTGAGTGCCACCACCTCCCTCCTCCACGGTGGCTCCTCTATCATGGCCTCCCTCAAAGCTAAGGCTGTCTGGGTCAAGTGAGGCTTGCCAACTGAAGCCGCATTCTTGGAAACCCCGCTTTCCTGCCTGTCCTTCCACAGCATCTCAGACTCCTGATGTGTTGGCAAGGAAGACAGGTATCATGGACAGGTGGTACTTTGCTGCACCCCAAGCCCAGCACACTGTTCATCTGACTTGCTCCCTAGGACCTGTCCACACTCCTCAACAGAACCTACAAGGCCTTTCGCAGTCTGACCTGTTTCCTGCTTTCCTACACCCACAACCAAGGTATATGGCAGCATTGGTTATCCTGCACACACCACCCTCTTTCAGGCTTCTTTGTTTTGGCTTATGCTGTTCCTTCTGCCTGGATTTCACTTCTGCTCAAACTCACATGCAGACTTTAAGACCCTGCTCAAATATCATATTCTCTCTGAAACTTCCTGGACCAGCTTTCTTCTGGGTGTCACAGCACTTGGCCCATGTTCCCATTATATGCATGATCCCATCATAGGCACTTCCTTGCCCAGTCCATGGGTTTTTGAGAACCGCAACTGATGTTGTTACCTCCACGGCCCAAGCATTCACCTAACAGAGGCCAGGTACGTAGACAGTTTTTAGTTTGTGTTTGCAGAATAAATAAAAACATACTTTCAGCAATAAAAAATCCCAACAGCAAAACTTGTTCAAAATAAATGAAGGTCTACAGGTGTAATTTCAAATGATGTGATCGCTAGTGGGGTTATGTTTGGGTGGTGTTGATGGTGGCCTTCTAAGCGTTCTTCAAGTCATATCAGAGGGGACAGAGTTCTCTTTCTGCCTCCCTGATATCTGGCCTATTTCTGGCTGTGCCACCTCATGGCCTGTAGCAGGAACCCCAGCTGGCTAATGCCCCTGAGTGTCTGCTGCTCTCCAGCTGTTTCTGATGCTGGGCAAGACAAGTTCTGCCAGTGAGCAACAGAAACATCTGACAGGGCTCTGGGAAAGATAGCTCCACTGACAGCTATGTGCACTCCAAGATGAGCTCCCATGCAGGTCTCCTGGTGAGTGGGATGTCTGCTAACAGAATCAATGGCCTTGCAGCTCCAAAAGACCTGCAAGATGAATGCTCTACCAGTGGAGGAGAAAGAGTCTATGCTAGGGGGCCAAGCAGCCACGGCACCAAGGATGAACGCAGCTGCTGCCCAGGAAGGGTGCAACAGGAAGCTCTGCCGAGCCTCTGCTCCTGCCATCTTGTTGGATCTGCTTCCTCTGCCTTCAATGGAGCTATTCTTCAGGATTCCGCTCTAGACCCTCCTCAGCCTCACCCTGACTCTGGATACTGCAGGATGATCCTGTCCTCCCACAGCCCCTGGTACCACCTAAGGGATGGCAACGCTAAAATCTGAACCTGCAGCTCAGGCCTTTCTGGGGCTCCCTGCTGCAAGGCAGACACCCCAAAAGCAGGTGTCCCCGATGCTCCAAGTGAGCCCCTTGCATGCCTGTGTTCCCTCTAGGTGAGGCACATCAGCATGACTGTCCACTCCACTCTCCAAGTCAGAGCCCAGGCATCACTGTGACTCTTCACTGTTTCTCACCAACCATGTCCTGTCTTTACGGCATTGCTCATGGAAAGCTCTTCCACAGTGCCCTGCATCCTTAAGATGACTCACAAAGCATTCTCTCTCTTTCTAAAACCATATTTCTGTTTATTTCTTCAACCAGTTTCTTGCCAGTAATTGCTCGTGTTTCAAATGGAATTCTTGTAAAACACCAACCTGTCTCTCATCGCCCCATACATTCAGCTCGAAACTCAGTGAGGGCAGAGATTTCATCTCTTTTGAAATGGTTTTGTTCTCAGAATCAAGCCCAGTGTGTGATACAACCAGTACGCGTTGATCAAACAAAGGATGTAGCATAGTAAGGAACTACTCCCCTGGTGACAGTCACTGCTCCTCATTGCCCTCCCAATAAAGTCCAGGCACCTCAGTCTGGTAGGAAAGGCCACTTTTCCACAACCCACTCACCCTGTCCTGTCACCCCAAGCATCCTTCATGCCCCCAGTTGTATGTGTGGGCTGTGAGGATGAAAGAGTGACCCACCCTCACCTCCACAGCCCCTGTCTAGCACTCAGGCAGTAGAGTCCTATCCATGACCCAGAGTCCATTTATATGCAGACCTGGGGGTCTAGCAGCACCAAGTCATGGCTATAAAACCGATCAGCTCTCTCAAAAGGCCTATAGCTCCAGAAACATCCTTTCAAAGCAGTTCTGACAATAAACGTTGCCTGAAGAGTTCTTAAAATCAGACTGCTGTGTTTTGTCCCAGAGTTTCTGATTCAGTAAGTCTGGACTGGGGTGCAGACTGACTTACAAGAATGAACTACTTACTGACATTCTTACAAGAATGTGCAGGTCTAACAAGTTCCCAGGTTATCCTGATGCTGATGAGCTAAGAATGGTTTTTACATTTTCAAAGGATTGTAACATTTAAAAAAAACAGGAATATAAAATAGAGACTATATGTGACCTTCAAAATCTAAAATATGTACAGGAAGTATCTGCTGAGCCCTAGACCCTTGCTACTCAAAATGAAGCTTTTCTTTTCAATTTTACCCTCCCAAAAAAGTGGGAAAGAGTGGCGCTTCCAAAAGACACTAATGCCTGGGTCCACCACTCAAAGATTTCTAGGTAACTCACTTGGCACAGGTCCTTGGCATCAACATTTTTAAAATGTCCCTCAATTCTGATGTGCAACCAGGTTCAAGAATGACCAATTTAGACCATATACCTGCCTCAGGAAAAAAAAAAGAAAAAAGCCTGCTCCTTAACCTTCCTGGTGAGTAGAGGATGAGCCCGAACACATGTGAAGGAGCATTTCTGCAACTTAAAACTCATTTTTAAAAGCTGAACTACTCTTTTGTGAAGGTTATTAAAACCCAAGCATAACTCTGTATTTGCTCCTTTCACCTGTCCCCTCCTAAGTGATTATAAATCAGTAAGATTCACAAAGCACCCCTAAACAAACCCACCAAGGGTCAAGTGCAACTGTGCCAGGCGGTCTGAAGTAGGTGGGCCAGAACAGCCAGAGATGGACCAGTAGAGGGCGACGGAGAGGTCTTCCCTAGGGGTGGCTGAGAGGCGACAGGGCAAAGGTGCAGAGAGGTCAGGGAAGGGGGAGAGGTGGAGGACTGAGGATGGTACTGATATCGAGGTATCAGAAGAAACACCCAGAACACCTTTAGCTTCATCACAAGCCCAGCACTTCTTGGCAGTGTTGGCAGCTAGAGCTGCCCTCCTTGCTGGAGATCGGAGGGCCTCATCTCAGCCCCTCCTGAGACAGGGCTGTGTGTGCTCCCATACCTGTGCTTTCCTCAACCTGCCTGAAGCCGCAGATCTGACAGATGCTCTGGACCCACTCGTTCATGTCCTCCCTGGTCTCAGCCACCAGGTAAAAGGTACGCTCACTGGTCTTGATGTCAAACATGTAGCCCTTCTGAATCTCCTTCTTGTTGAAGTTCAGAGTCACACCAACATCCAGCTGCTCACAGAGGTTCAGGTTGATGGTGCGCAGGGGATTCTTGGAGCCATCATTCTTGTAGTATTCCAGAACATCTGGGTCACTGCTAGTCTGGCCCCTCCGCAGGATAAACCAGCGTTTCCTCCAGGCCTAAATCCCACCAGGAAGGAGTAAGAAGAGGGGAAACATTCATTTGTTATTACCAAGCTTTTAACGGATCTAAGACATCACTAAGTTGAGGACGGGACTTGGACCTGCACTCAGCCTATGTCTCCCTTTCGGATTTCCCCAGAGTTTCAAAGGTGGAGAGTGACTTTGAATGCACTTTACCACAGCATCTCACTATGTCAACAGAGTCTCATCACTACAAAATAACAGGTGCATTTCTACACTTTAGAGCAGGAGGTTGGGTGAGAACACTTTATAGCAACAATGTCATTAGGCCAGAACACTGACCTCAGTGCATAGCACCTTTAGACAGAGCAGAACTCTCAAAGCCACAACATCTTAGTTTATAGATGGGGACCTCCACTAAGCATGGTGAGTTGAAGCAACAGTGTCAGAAGCAGAAGTATTAGCAGTAAACAAGTAGCAGAAAAACATGTTTCCCAACTTTTAGTAAAATGTGCTTTTTACCATATCATGATGCTTTAGAAGAGTCACAGAAAAACCCTTCTAAAACTTCTCAAGCACAGGACATCAGGATGCTTCTTTTTTAAGGGACACAGACTTACTCTGTCACTCAGGCTGGAGTGCAGTGGTGGCACAGTCAGAGCTCACTGCACCCTCTAATTCCTGAGCTTAGGTAATCCTCCCACTTCAGCCTCCTAAGTAGCTGGGACTAGAGCACACGCCACCATATATTATATTTTTCTGCAGAGATGGGGTCTCGCTATGTTGCCTACACTCATCCTGAACTCCTGGCCTCATGTGATCCTCCTGCTGCTGCCTCCCAAAGCACTGAGAGGCTTTTTTTTCATCTTGTTCACTGCTGTATCCCTAGTACTTATAATAGTGTCTTGTACATGTTAAGTCCTCAGTATGTATTAGTGATCAGATAAACTCCTTACACTACTCCACCCCATAGAATTGAATGCATGATTACATTTTCTCTCAGGCTCTCTTCTTCCATCTCTTCAACAAGACTGAGTGATCCATGAGCAGACACCACACACAGGGATAAAAAACTACCCATGGTAGAGAACTGTGGATGAGTCTATGCTTCTCCACTGGCTCCAGGTGTGACTTTCCAGTAAGCCATTTACCTCTTTGGAGCTTGTCTCAGCTACTGGAATCACCACCACCACCACCACCCTGAGTACCTCATAGTTTTATTATGCAAATAAACCCAAACCACTTGGTATACAACCCTGAAGGACTACAGACACCAAGCATCGGGTTATTATCACAACTCTTTAGAACCCAGAAGACCTACACTCTAGGACTCCTACCACCTTTTCCCACTCACCTTTTATCCCTGTTATTCTCCCCCTTATCAAACTTCCTTTCCATGGCTCTAATATAATCACACCCTTGCTTCTGTCTCCATTCCTCTTATTTATCTGGCAAAACCACAGCCCCTGGCTAAGCCTAATGCTTTGCCTACTCCACCTGTTCCCATTCAGCTGTGAACAGCTGGAGAGAATTACATAACCATGCTGCCTGGTCTCACTTTAACTTCAAGGGGCCCTCATGTGGCCCAACGTCCTACCATATTTACCTAGTTCATGGCTTTCTTCTCCTGCTGTTTTGCAACAACTTCTCAACTTCTCTCCCTTTAAACCTCCAACACCCCTATTTCTTTGTTTCTTATTCCATGAGAAAATATAAGCAATGCAAAGGGAATCTGCCTCCACACCCACCAGCCTGCCGGTGCCTATAGCCCTGGACCTTGTCACTGGGGAGCACAGAGTCTTCATCCATACTAAGGCCAACCTTCTTGCATTTGTGAACACCCTCTCGCTCACAAATGGACATCACCCCAACAGTTCTCCACCTCTACTAGGATCATTCCCATCAAGACACAAACTTCTCCCATCTTAGAAAAAAACTAAAAGTTTGGCTTTAGCCCACATTCTCTTCCAACTATGGCCCAGTTTTTCTACCCTCTTTACCTTAAAACTCTGAAGAGTTTCCTCACTGCTAATCTTCATTTCCTCTTCTCCTGTTTTGTGACATCACTCTAATCAGGCTGTTCCCTTTCTGCACCACTAAAATGACTCAGGGAAGGTCCCAAAGACTTCATTGCTGCTATATCAACTCCTGGGCCTCACTTAATCTCCCAGCCCAATAAGCCTTGGATTGAAAAAGATTAAAGATTGAGGCACAGCCAGACAGGATAGAGTTGAGGAACATAAAAATAAGTGCCACTTATTTACAGTCACCTGAAGTCTTGCCCAGGCTGCTGCCTTCACGATTCTGTGTGTGCGTGGTGCAGGTGCATGTATATTATGAGCATAGCAAGTGTACTGTTACTACTCTAGCTGGCGTTTACTCTCATATATTGTGAGGGTTTTTATGCTACCGCATTATTTCAATTTTGTGTAAATTATGCAGCTGTATTTCCATATATTAAGTTTATATGTTCACCTTAAATTCTGTGGTCTTGCTATATTCACCTAGTTCTGGGAAGGTTTTTTGAAGTAGATTTCTTAGAAGTTCCTGTATATCCAATCATGCCTTTTGAGAATAAAGACAATTTTACTTCATCTTTTACAATCTCTATGACTTTCATTTCTTTTTAATGCTGGTTACACTGACTAGACCCTTTGGTACAACACTACATAAAAGTCATATGCACAGACATCCTTGCTTTGTTCATGATCTTAGGGCAAAACGTTCAGTATTTTATGATTAAGAATGATGTCAGCTGTAGGTTCTTCATAGATACAACTAATTTTCTATGGTTTGTTGAAATTTGGTCAAATACTTTTTTGCGTCTATTCAGACGATCAAGTGATTTTTCTTCTTTATTCTCTTACTGTGATGAACTGCACTGGCCTGTTTTTAAATGTTAAGCCAACTTTGCATTCATTCTATAAACGCCTTGGTCATAAAGTGGCAAAGCAAGACTTCAAGCCCAGCAGCCTGGCTTCATGGGCTCTGCTTGTTCTCTCACCAATATTGCTTTACGTGTAGAATTTGGGCTGAGGCTAGGGGAGAGGGAACAGTGATGATGACAGCTCTGCAAAGATAGTTGGGTGGATAATGGAATACAGTTTCCCAAATCTGTAAGCAGATCCTTGAAAGCTGTGGATTGCTCAGCTCCAGTCTTCATCCTCCCAACACTTTCTTCCAGTGCCTGTAATTTACTGGAAATCCTTCTGCATCCATGTTGTGTATCAATATCATTATACTCCCCAGAAGCACACTGCTGAAGTATTTCTTTTAGCATTTCTCATATTGTGGGTTGTCTGGTAACATACGGTCTTAGTTTGTTGTTGCTGTTGTTTTCTATCTGATGCTCTGACAGTGTGTTGGTTTTGCCTTCATATTTTAAAACAGAATTTTCCACTGGAGAATCTAGGATGATGGCACCACAGACTGTGTCATGGCCTGTGTTCTCCATGTCTTCATTTCCTCACATGAGAAATGAGGACAACACTGTGCCTATGCTATCAGGCTGTTCTAAGGATATGAAGTGACTCAGCTAAAAGCCTTGGTACTGTGCCTCACAGCTAGCAAATATTCAATGAACACTTAAAGAAAAACAAATGTGTGCCTACAGTGATCAGACTCTGTTAGGCAGACTACATATAGGATAAAAGCCACAGGTCATGGTTTCCAAGAGCCTGAAATATTTCTTTTAGCATTTCTTATATTGCATGCTTTCTGATAACACCCTTCTTAGCTTTTTAAAAAATGTGACAATGTTTTTATAGTATCTTCACTTAAAAAGAAAATTGCACTGGGTGTAGAATCTCAGATGATGGTTTTCTTCCTCCAAGGCTGTTGACACGTCAGTGCACTGTCTTCTGGCCTCCACTGTTTCTGATAAAAGCTGACTGTCAATCTGGTACAGTGTGGGTTACCCCTCTGGCTACTTTTTTGTTTGTTTTTTGTTTTGAGACAGAGTCTTGCTCGGTTGCCCAGGCTGGAGTGCAGTGGTGCAATCTTGGCTCACTGCAACCTCCACCTCCTGGGCTCAAGCGATTCTCCTGCCTCGTTTTCCTTACCTTTGTCTTCAGCGATTTGATCATGATGAGCTTAGGTACATTCTCCTTTGTGTTTATCCTGCTTGGAATCAGCTGAACTTCTAGGAGCTGTGGACTACTGTTTATGATCAAATTTGGCAAAACTTCAGCTAAATTTTCTTCAAATATTTTTTCTCTCCTCTCCCTCAACCTCTTTCTGGAACTTCAGTTAAACATATGTTCAATTTCACGATACCATCTCACAAAGTGGCTATTCATTTTTCAATTCATTTTTTTCAAGCAGGATAAATAGCATGAAGACAGACAATAGAAATAAACCCAAGTATGTCAGTAATTACATATCCAAATATGACAATAATCACAGCAGCCTGGGGGAGACTGCAAGATGACCTGGGCAAGGAAGGTCTCTTCGAGGTAGTGACATTTTATAACAGCAATCACTTCTACAGAGCCTTACTACACACTGAGCACCATTCCAAATGCTAAATATGTGCGTGTATGTACACATATATACGAATTTATTTATCCTCACAGCCTAGTCAAATAGATATTACTACTCCAATGCACAGTTTAAGAATTGGGATGCAGAGAAGTAACTTGCCCAAGGGTCACAGAGCCAGTAAGTGGTAGAGCCAAAATTTGAAACCAGAGCACATGCTCTCAATCACCTTACAACACTGCTTGAAAATACCCGCTGAACTAGAAGAATGAGAAGGAGCCAGGCATGTGAAAGTGGTGGAGGAAGCTGCTGCATCCCAGGAAGAGGGAACTGCAAGTGCAAAGGCCCTAAGTGGGGAAGAACTTGGCTCTTTCCAAAGCGAGAAAGGGGCCACTGTGGCTAAATGACAGTGAGAGATGGGAGAATGTGGCACGGGAAATTTGGAAGGTAGCACATGCCACACTAAGCAGTTTATTTCATGGCTAACTCTACCTCAGGGACTGAGCTCCATGCCTTGTATCAACCTTACATTATACAATTTCTTAATACAACAGTCACCTGTGATACATATTATTTGCACACCACATTTTGTAGAAAGTGAAGCTTCATTCACTAAGTAGATTTGCCTATAATGCAAAGCTATTAGGTAGAGCCACAATTCAAACTACGTGGGACCACCTGCAAAATTCAGGCCACAACCACACAAGACATCAGGTCAAGCTAAATACAACCATTTGTCCAAGAATCATCTCCACCTCCCTAGAGAAGCACCTGGCTATGAACAGAAGATGCACACAGACTTCTAAGAGACTTCTGAATAAGGTGACTGTGAGGGAAATGCTTTGTGCTATGGAACTTCAGATCAGGATTACCTTTATTCTGAATTTGGCTTTGTCCCAGAAAGCCAGAGTTTCTTGTTAATTTCTTCCTTTGTCTACCTCTTGGTTCTAAAACTGCATCTGTATTTCAGATTTATGTCAATATTTAATATTTACTGCCGCTGGAGTTGCCTCCTTTCAGGGCCTCAGTTGAGCCCTGCTAACCTGTATTGATCTGTGGCATTTGTCTCTACCTCAGGCCAGCAGAATGCAGTCTAATGGCTAAGGATCCTCATAAAAAGGGACAATGACCAGCGGAAGGTAAAACGGAGAAAGAGGCCACTGGGAAGTTTAAACATGGTGCAGAACCCACCACAGCACAGCAAAGCGGCTGTAGCCAGACCGCCTCTCTAGATTCTGCCTCTCTGGGCAGGGCATCTCTGAAAGGCAGCATCCCCCAGTCAGGGGCTTATAGATAAAACTCCCATCTCCCTGGGACAGAGCACCTGGAGGAAGGGGCAGCTGTGGGCACAGCTTCAGCAGACTTAAACGTTCGGCCTGTGGCTTTGAAGAGCACAGTGTATCTCCCGGCACAGCGCCCAAGCTCTGCTAAGGGACAGACTGCCTCCTCAAGTGGGTCCCTGACCCCTGTCCCTCCTGACTGGGAGATATCTCCCAGCAGGGGTTGACAGACAACTCATACAGGAGAGCTCCAGCTGGCATCTGGCAGGTGCCCCTCCGGGACAAAGCTTCCAGAGGAAAGAGCAGGCAGCAATTTTTGCTGTTCTGCAGCCTCCACTGGTGATACCCAGGCAAACAGCGTCTGGAGTGGACTTCCAGCAAACTCCAGCAGACCTGCAGAAGAGAAGCCTGACTATCAGAAGGAAAACTAACAAACAGAAAGCAATAGCACCAACATCAACAAAAAGGACACCCACACAAAAACTCCATCCAAATATCACCAACATCAAAGACCAAAAATAGACAAATCCACAAAGATGAGGAAACACCAGGGCAAAAAAGCTGAAAATTCCAAAATCCAGAATGCGTCTTCTCCTCCAAAAGATCACAACTCCTTGCCAGCAAGGGAACAAAATTGGATGGAGAATGAGTTTGACGAACTGACAGAAGTAGGCTTCAGAAAGGGGGTAAAAACAAACTCCTCCGAGCTAAAGGAGTACATTCTAACCCAATGCAAGGAAACTAAGAACCCTGATAAATGGTTACAGGAACTGCTAACTAGGATAACCAGCTTAGAGAAGAACATACATGACTTGATCAAGCTGAAAGCGACAGCACGAGAACTTCGTGAAAAATAAACAAGTGTCAATAGCCAAATTGATCAAGCAGAAGAAAGGATATCAGAGATTAAAGATTAACTTAATGAAATAAAGTGTGAAGACAAGATTAGAGAAAAAAATGTAAAGGAATAGACAAAGCCTCAAAGAAATATGGGACTATGTGAAAAGGTCAAATCTACATTTGAGGTATACGTGAAAATGACGGGGAGAATGGAACCAAATTGGAAAACACTCTTAAAGATATTTATTATCCAGGAGAACTTTCCAAACCTAGAAAGACAAGCCAATATTCAAATTCAAGAGATACAGAGAACACCACCAAGCTACTCCTCAAGAAGAGCAACCTCAAGACACATAATTGTCAGATTCACCAAGTTTGAAATGAAGGAAAAAAATGGTAAGCGCAGGCAGAAAGAAAGGTCAGGTTACCCACAAAGAGAAGCCATCAGACTAAAAGCACATCTCTCTGCAGAAACCCTACAAGCCAGAAGAGAGTGAGGGTCAATATTCAACAGTCTTTTTTTTTTTAATTATACTTTAAGTTCTATGGTACATGTGCACAACATGCAGGTTACATATGTACACATGTGCCACGCTGGTATGCTGTACCCGTTAACTCATCATTCACATTAGGTATATCTCCTAATGTTATCCCTCCCCCCTCCCCCTACCCTACAACAGGCCACAGTGTGTGATGTTCCCCACCCTGTGTCCAAGTGTTCTCATTGTTCAATTCCCACCTATGAGTGAGAACATGTGGTGTCTGGTTTTCCGTCCTTGCAATAGTTTGCTGAGAATGATGGATTCCACCTTCATCCATGTCCCTACAAAGGACATGAACTCATCCTTTTTTATGGCTGTATAGTATTCCATGGTGTATATGCACCACATTTTCTTAATCCAGTCTATCATTGACAGACATTTGGGTTGGTTCCAAGTTTTTGC
Organism: Mandrillus leucophaeus; assembly: GCF_000951045.1. Lineage (NCBI taxonomy): Eukaryota > Metazoa > Chordata > Mammalia > Primates > Cercopithecidae > Mandrillus > Mandrillus leucophaeus. Next base: position 252,493 of record NW_012098222.1, read on the forward strand.
TATTGTGAATAGTGCCGCAATAAACATAAGTGTGCATGTGTCCTTATAGCAGCATGATTTATAATCCTTTGGGTATATGTCCAGTAATGGGATGGCTGGGTCAAATGGTATTTCTAGTTCTAGATCCTTGAGGAATCGTCACACCATCTGCCACAATGGTTGAATTAGTTTACAGTCCCACCAACATTGTAAAAGCATTCCTATTTCTCCACATCCTCTCCAGCACCTGTTGTTTCCTGACTTTTTAATGATCACCATTCTAACTGATGTGAGATGGTATCTCATTGTGGTTTTGATTCGCATTTCTCTAATGGCCAGTGATGCTGAACATTTTTTCATGTGTCTGTTGGCTGCACAAATGTCTTCTTTTGAGAAGCGTC
>NW_012098222.1:253542-261401 GCF_000951045.1 Mandrillus leucophaeus
GGGCTCTTTTTTGGTTCCATATGAACTTTAAAGTAGTTTTTTCCAATTCTGTGAAGAAAGTCATTGGTAGCTTGATGGGGATGGCATTGAATCTATAATTACCTTGGGCAGTATGGCCATTTTCACGATATTGATTCTTGCTATCCATGAGCAAGGAATGTTCTTCCATTTGTTTGTGTCCTCTTTTATTTCGTTGAGCAGTGGTTTCTAGTTCTCCTGGAAGAGGTCTTTCACATCCCTTGTAAGTTGCATTCCTAGGTATTTTATTCTCTTTGAAGCCATTGTGAATGGGAGTTCACTCAGGATTTGGCTGTCTGTCTGTTATTGGTATAGAGGAATGCTTGTGATTTTTGCACACTGGTTTTGTATCCTGAGAATTTGCTGAAGTTGCTTATCAGCTTAAGGAGATTTTAGGCTGAGATGATGGAGTTTTCTAAATACACAATCATGTCATCTTCAAACAGGGACAATTTGACTTCCTCTTTTCCTAACTGAATACCCTTTATTTCTTTCTCCTGCCTGATTGCCCTTGCCAGAACTTCCAACACTATGTTGAATAGGAGTGGTGAGAGAGGACATCCCTGTCCTGTGCCAGTTTTCAAAGGGAATGCTTCCAGTTTTTGCCCATTCAGTATGATATTGGCTATGGGTCTGTCATAAATAGCTCTTATTATTTTGAGATACATCTCATCAATACCTAATTTATCGAGTTTTTAGCATGAAGGGCTGTTAAATTTTATCAAAGGCCTTTTCTGTATCTATTGAGATAATCATGTGGTTTTTGTCTTTGGTTCTGTTTACATGCTAGATTACATTTAGTGATTTGTCTATGTTGAACCAGCCTTGCATCCCAGGGATGAAGCCAACTTGATCTTGGTGGATAAGCTTTTTGATGTGCTGCTGGATTCGGATTGCCAGTATTTTATTGAGGATTTTTGCATCGATGTTCATCAGGGATATTGGTCTAAAATTCTCTTTTTTGTTGTTGTTGTGTCTCTGACAGGCTTTGGTATCACGATGATGTTGGCCTCATAAAATGAGTTAAGGAAGATTCCCTCTTTTTCTATTGACTGGAATAGTTTCAGGAGGAATGGTACCAGCTCCTCTTTGCACCTCTGGTAGAATTCGGCTATGAATCTGTCCGGACCTGGACTTTTTTTGGTTGGTAGGCTATTAATCACTGCCTCAATTTCAGAACCTGTTACTGGTCTATTGAGGGATTCAACTTCTTCCTGGTTTAGTCTTGGGAGGGTGTCCAGGAATGTATCCATCTCTTCTAGATTTTCTAGTTTATTTGCATAGAGGTGTTTATATTATTCTCTGACGGTAGTTTGTATTTCTGTGGGATCAGTGGTGATATCCCCTTTAACATTTTTTATTGCATCTATTTGATTCTTCTTTCCTTCTTTATTAGTCTTGCTAGTGGTCTATCAATTTTATTGATCTTTTCAAACATTGAATCAAACATTGATTCACTGATTTTTTTAAGGGTTTTTTGTGTCTCTATCTCCTTCAGTTCTGCTCTGATCTATTTCTTCCCTTCTGCTAGCTTTTGAATGTGTTTGCTCTTGCTTCTCTAGTTCTTTTAATTGTGATGTTACGGTGTCAATTTAAATCTTTCCTTCTTTCTCTTGTGGGCATTTAGTGCTATGAATTTCCTTCTACACACTGCTTTAAATGTGTCCCAGAGATTCTGGCACGTTGTATCTTTGTTCTCATTGGTTTCAAAGAACATCTTTATTTCTGTCTTCTTTTCGTTATGTTGTTCAGTTTCCATGTAGTTGAGCGGTTTTCAGTGAGTTTCTTAATCCTGAGTTCTAGTTTGATTGTACTGTGGTCTGAGAGAGAGTTTGTTATCATTTCTGTTCTTTTACATTTGCTGAGGAGTGCTTTACTTCCAACTATGTCGTCAATTTTGGAATAAATGTGATGTATTGCTGAGAAGAATGTATATTCTGTTGATTTGGGGTGGAGAGTTCTGTAGATGTCTATTACGTCCACTTGGTGCAGAGCTGAGTTCAATTCCTGCATATCCTTGTTTACTTTCTGTCTCGTTGATCTGTCTAATGTTGACAGTGGGGTGTTAAAGTCTCCCATTATTATTGTGTGGGAGTCTCAGTCTCTTTGTAGGTCTCTAAGGACTTGCTTTATGAATCTGGGTGCTCCTGTATTGGGTGCATATATATTTAGGATAGTTAGCTCTTCTTGTTGAATTGATCCCTTTACCATTATGTAATGGCCTTCTTTGTCTCTTCTGATCCTTGTTGGTTTAAAGTTTGTTTTATCAGCGACTAGGATTGTAACCCCTGCTTTTTTTGTTTTGTTTTGTTTTGTTTTCCATTTGCTTAGTAGATCTTCCTCCATCCCTTTATTTTGACCCTATGTGTGTCTCTGCATGTGAGATGGGTCTCCTAAATATAGCACACTGGTGGGTCTTGACTCTTTATCCAATTTGCCAGTCTGTGTCTTTTAATTGGAGCATTTAGCCCATTTACATTTAAGGTTAATGTTATTATGTGTTTGAGCTTCCAGGCCGCTTTGTTTACCTACTCAAGCCTCAGCAATGGTGGACGCCCCTCCACCAGCCTCCCTGCCGCCTCACAGTTTGATCTCAGATTGCTGTGCTAGCAGTGTGCAAGGCTCTGTGGGCGTGGGACCCTCCGAGCCAGGCGCAGGATATAATCTCCTGGTATGCCATTTGCTAAGGCCTTTGGAAAAGCGCAGTATTAGGGTTGGAGTGTCCTGATTTTCCAGGTACCATCTGTCATGGCTTCCCTTTGCTAGGAAAGGGAATTCCCCAACCCCTTGCACTTCCTGGGTGACGCGATACACTGCCCTGCTCCATGGGCTGCCCCCACTGTCTGACAAGCCCCTGTGAGATTAACGTGGTACCTCAGTTGGAAATGCAGAAATCACCCACCTTCTGCATCACTCACGCTGGGAGCTGCAGAGTGGAGCTGTTCCTATTCGGCCATCTTGGAACCTCCATTTTCAACATTCTTAAAGAAAATAATTTTCAACCCAGAATTTCATATCCAGTTAAACAAAGGTTCATAAGCAAAGGAGAAATAAAATCCTTTACAGATGAGCAAATGCTAAGAGATTCTGTCACCACCAGGCCTGCCTTACAAGAGTTCCTGAGGAACCACTAAATATGGAAAGGAAAAACCAGTACCTGCTATTGCAAAAACATACCAAAATGTAAAGACCATCGACATGATGAAGATACTGCACCAACTAACAGGCAAAATAACCAGCTAGCATAATGACAGGATCAAATTCTCACATAGCAATATTAACCTTAAATGTAAAGGGGCTAAATGCCCCAATTAAAAGACACAGATTAGCAAATTGGATAGAGTCAAGACCCATCAGTGTGCTGTATTCAGGAGACCCATCTCAAGTGCAAAGGCACACATAGGCTCAAAATAAAGGAGTGGAGGAATATTTACCAAGCAAATGGAGAGCAAAAAAAAGCAGGGGTTGCCATCCTAGTCCCTCATAAAACACACTTTAAACCAACAAACATCAAAAGAGACAAAGAAGGCAATTACATAATGGTAAAGGGATCAATTCAACAAGAAGAGCTAACTACCCTAAATATATATATGCACCCAAGACATGGGCACCCAGATTCATAAAGCAAGTTCTCAGAGACCTACAAAGAGACTTAGACTCCCACACAGTAATAGTGGGAGACTTTAACACCCCACTGTCAATATTAGGCAGATCATCAAGACAGAAACGAAACAAGGATATTCAGAACTTGAACTCAGCTCTGGACCAAGTGGACTTAATAGACACCTACAGAACTCCCCACCTGAAATCAACAGAATATACATTTTTCTGAGCACCACATAGCACTCACTTATTCTAAAATTGACTACATAATTGGAAGTAAAACACTCCTCAGCAAATGCAAATGAATGGAAATCATAGCAAACAGTCTCTTAGACCACAATGCAACCAAATTAGAACCCAGGATTAAGAAACTCACTCAAAAATGCACAACTACATGGAAACTGAAAAACCTGCTTCTGAACGATTACTGGGTAAATAACAAAATTAAGGCAGAAATAAAGATCTTCTTTTCTGAAACCAATGGAAACAAAGACACAATGTACCATAATCTCTGGGACACGGCTAAACCAGTGTTTAGAGGGAAATGTATAGCACTAAATGCCCACAAGAGAAAGCGAGAAAGATCTAAAATTGACACCCTAACATCAAAATTAAAAGAACTAGAGAAGCAAGAGCAAACACATTCAAAAGCTAGCAGAAGGCAAGAAATAACTAAGATCAGAACAGAGCTGAAGGAGATACAGACAAAAAAAAACTTCAAAAAATCAATAAATTTAGCAGTTGTTTTTTTAAAGATTAACAAATTAGACAGACCACTAGCCAGACTAACAAGAATCAAATAGACACAACAAAGAAGAATCAAATAGACACAACAAAAAATGATAGAGGAGTATCACCACTGATCCCACAGAAATCATCAGAGAATACCAAAACACCTCTATGCAAGTAAACTAGGAAATCCATATGAAATCGATAAATTCCTGGACACATACACCCTCCCAAGACTAAACCAGGAAGAAGTCAAATCTCTGAATAGACCAATAATAAGTTCTGAAATTGAGGCAGTAATTAATAGCCTATCAACAACAACAAAAAAAGTCCAGCACCAGACCGATTCACAGACGAATTCTACCAGAGGTACAAAGAAGAGCTGGTACCATTCCTTCTGAAACTATTCCAAACAATGAAAAAGAAGGACTCCTCCCTAATTCATTTTATGAGGCCAGTATCATCCTGATGCAAAACCCTAGCAGAGACACAACAAAAAAGGAAAATTTCAGGCCAATATTCCTAATGAACATCAATGCAAAAATCCTCAATAAAATACTGGCAAACCAAACCCAGCAGCACATCAAAAAGCTTATTGACCATGATCAAGTCAACTTCATTCCAAGGATGCAAGGCTGGTTCAATATACACAAATCAATAAATGTAATCTGTCACATAAAAAGAACCAATGACAAAAACCACATGATTATCTCAAGCGATGCAGAAAAGGCCTTCAATAAAATTCAACACCCCTTCGTGCTAAAAACTCTCAATAAACTAAGTATTGATGGAACATATCTCAAAATAATAAGAGTTATTTATGACAATCAATAAACATAATCCATCACATAAAAAGAACCAATGACAAAAACCACATAATTATCTCAATAGATGCAGAAAAGGCCTTCGATAAAATTCAACACCCCTTCGGGCTAAAAACTCTCAATAAACTAAGTATTAATGGAATGTATCTCAAAATAATAAGAGTTATTTATGACAAACCCACAGCTAATATCATACTGAATGGGCAAAAGCTAGAAGGATTCCCTTTGAAAACTGGCACAAGACAAGGATGCCCTCTCTCACCACTCCTATTCAACATAGTATTGGAAGTTCTGGCCAGCACAATCAGGCAAGAGAAAGAAATAAAGGGTATTCAAATAGGAAGAGAGGAAGTTAAATTGTCTCTGTTTGCAGATGACATGATTCCACATTTAGAAAACCCCATCGTCTCAGCCCAAAAACTCCTTAAACTTCAGTGAAGTCTCAGGATACAAAATCCATGTGCAAAAATCACAAGGATTCCTATACACCAATAATAGACAAATAGAGAACCAAATCATGAGTGAACTCCCATTCACAATTGCTACCAAGAGAATAAAATACCTAGGAATACAATTTACAAGAGATGTGAAGGACCTCTTCAAGGAGAACTACAAACCACTGCTCAAGGAAATAAGAACTACAAACCACTACTCAAGGAAGTAAGAAAGGACACAAACAAATGGAAGAACATTCCATGCTCATGGATAGGAAGAATCAATATCGTGAAAACGGCCATACTGCCCAAAGAATTTACAGATTCAATGCTATTCCAATCAAGCTACCATTGATTTTCTTCACAGAATTAGAAAAATCCACTTTAAATTTCATATGGAACCAAAAAAGAGCCCATATAGCCAAGAAAATCTTAAGCAAAAATAACAAAGCTGGAGGCATCACGCTACCCAACTTCAAACTGTACTACAAGGTTACAGTAACCGAAACAGTGTGGTACTGGTACCAAGACAGACATATAGACCAATGAAACAGAACAGAGGCCTCAGAAACAACACCACACATCTACAACCATCTGATCTTTGACAAACCTGACAAAAACTAGCAACGGAGAAAGGGTTCCCTATTTAATAAATGGTGTTGGGAAAACGGGCTAGCCATGTGCAGAAAACTGAAAGTAGACCCCTTCCTTACACCTTACACAAAAATTAACTCAGTTCTGAAGGAGGTCAGGGTCAAGATGGATTAAAGACTTAAACGTAAGACCTAAAACCATAGAAACCCTAGAAGAAAACCTAGGCAATACCATTCAGGACAAAGGCATGGGCAAAGACTTCATAACTAAAACACCAAAAGCAATGGCAACAAAAGCCAAAATTGACAAATGGGATCTAATTAAACTAAAGAGCTTCTGCATAGCAAAATAAACTATCATCAGAGTGAACAGGCAACCTACCAAATGGGAGAAATTTTTTCCAATCCATCTATCTGACAAAGGGCTAATATCCAGAATCTATAAGGAATTTAAACAAATTTACAAGAAAAAAACAACAACACTGTCAAAAAGTGGGCAAAGGATATGAACAGGCACTTATCAGAGAAAGATATTTATGTGGCCAACAAACATGAAAAAAAGCTCACTATCACTGGTCATTAAAGAAATGCAAATCAAAACCACAACAAGATACCATCTCACGCCAGTTAGAATGGCGATCATTAAAAAGTCAGGAAACGACAGATGCTGGAGAGGATGTGGAGAAATAGGAATGCTTTTACACTGTTGGTTGGAGTGTAAATTAGTTCAAGCACTGTGAAAGACAGTGTGGCAATTCCTCACGGAATTGCCTTCAACACTCCTTCAGAAAACTACACTGCAGAAAACTACACTGCAGTGCACACTGTCCCTCAGGATCTCGAACTAGAAATACCATTTGACCCAGCAATCCCATTACTGGGTATATACCCAAAGGATTATAAATCATTCTACTATAAAGACGAATGCACCCGTATGTTTATTGCAGCACTATTCACAACAGCAAAGACTTGGAACCAACCCAAATGCCCGTCAATAACAGACTGGATAAAGAAAATGTGGCACATATACACTATGGAATACTACGCAGCCATAAAAAAGTATGAGTTCATGTCCCTGGCAGGGACATGGATGAAGCTGGAAACCATCATTCGCAGCAAACTTACACTGGAACAGAAAACCAAATACCGCATGTTCTCACTCATAAGTGGGATTTGAACAATGAGAACATATGGGCACAGAGAGGGGAACATGACACAACGTGGCCTATTGGGGTTGGGGGGCAGGGGAAGGGAAAGCATTAGGAGAAATACCTAATGTAGGTGACGGGTTGATGGGTGCAGCAAACCACCATGACACGTCTATATGTATTTAACAAATCTCCACGTTCTGCACATGTATCCCAGAACTTAAAGTATAATAAAAACTTGAAAAAACAAATGGAGAAAGACAAGAACGCAGAATTGGTTATAGCCCAGGGAAGCAGAGGAGAGGGAAGATGACTATAGGATCAGCTTATTCTGGATAGATTCTTGACGGGCTGGACCTGGGGCTAAGGAATAAACGAGAAAAGCCTCTTCTATGTACCTTGGCATAATCATACTGACTTCCAACAGTTACTGTTTCCTCAGTAAAACTGTTGAAATTGGCCGGGCGCGGTGGCTCAAGCCTGTAATCCCAGCACTTTGGGAGGCCGAGA
>NW_012098222.1:261675-279649 GCF_000951045.1 Mandrillus leucophaeus
GCTACTCCGGAGGCTGAGGCAGGAGAATGGCGGGAACCCGGGAGGCGGAGCTTGCAGTGAGCTGAGATCGCACCACTGCACTCCAGCCCGGGCTACAGAGCAAAAAACTCCGTCTCAAAAAAAAAAAAAAAAAAGAAAAAAAATTGTTGAAATTTAGAACGACACTCTTCAAATTAGCCACTAGGGGGAAGGGCAGCCAATCTTCTTTTTTTCTAAATCGTTTAACCACGTGAATTAATATATAGAAAACTACACTGCAGTGCACACTGTCCCTCAGCAGGCGTGGAGGCGTGGAAGGACGCGAATGACCCCGGGAATGGCGGGCGAGGAGGGAAGAGAAGCTGGTGCGAGGCGCCTGCGTTTTCTTGGGGACCGGGAGGGAAGAGGAGGGGGTGTAAGGTGCCTGCCTTCTCGGGGCTCGGGAAGGAAGAGAGCAGGTTTGAGGCGCCTGCCTTCCTTGGGGCCTGGGAGGAAAGGAGAGGGTGCGAGGTGCCCGCCATTCTCAGGGCCTGGGAGGGAAGGGGAGCGGGTGCGAGGTTCCTGTCCTTTGTGAGGCTGCGGAGCCTGCTGTGGGTCCGCAAAGCCTGGCCTCCTTTTCCACCCACTCTCCGACCTGCAGGCCCACAGCGCTCAGGGTAAAAGGGTCCCCAGCCCCGGAATCAACTCCCTGGGACTCGGAACGCAACCCACGCAAACTCGGACCCCGTCTCTCGCTGGCGGGGAGTGGCCTTCGCATGCAGACGTGGAGAAGTCGCCTCCACCCACAGCTCCTCCCGTGGACCCAGGCCGCCTCCCCCACACCCCTCCCGGAGCCCCCAGACCCTCCGTAGCGCTCCTGGTCCCTCGCCCACTGCCCGCACTCACGAAGAGCCTCAACTTCTCCTCGGGGGGTGACTTCCTCAGCCAGCCGCTGTGCAGCACGTGGCCACTCGTCATGCTCCGCCTGCGGGGCCGCTTCCAGGCCACGAAGACGAAGGCGCAAATGTTGGGTCCGGTGGTCACAGCTCCCGGGAGGGGGAGGGGGACGGCAGGGAAATGGGGTCCGCGGCTCACAGTGAAGGTGCGGTGACAGGGCGAGAGGGTGCTGCTGGAGGTGGGGTGTGGGGGGCGGCTTGCGGTTCCCTGGGACTGCGGGGTCGAAAGCGCAGGTTTGGGGGAGGTCCGGGTCAGAGGTGAAGCTCGTGGGGAGGGCGGGACCCGCGCGCAGGCGCTCACAGGCGGGGGCGGGGTTCAGGTTCCGGCTGGGCTTTGAGTTCTGGTTAAGGCTTGCGCCTGTGGTTCCCGTTCCAATTTGAGGGGGAGTTTGGGAGTAAAGTTTAGACAAGGCCTCTGGTTTAGGGTTTGGGTTGGGGATTGGGGTGGGGACTTGCTCCCTGGGTCAGCCTGGGTGCATCTCATCGGGACCACCGGGGTGGGGGACATGGGCTGGGCGGCTCCTTGGGAGAGGGGGGACAGGGAGCACAGCTGGTGGGGAGGACAAGAACGAGGCGCGCAGCAGAGCGTCAGATGCTGAGTCCCAGGCCCCAGGTGAGGAAAGACAACGGAAGAGTTCAGGTTCCTGCTGGGGTTTGAGTTCCAGTTCGGGATTCGGCCTGTGGTTTACCTTCTGACTTGAGGTGGGGTTTGGGGTCAAGGTTCAGGCTAGGACTTGAGTTCTGGGTTGCAGTTGGGGGCTGGGGTTAGGTTTTAGAGTGAGGGTTTGGGCTGTTTGTGTTGTGTATGTTTGTGAAAGTATTGGGATGTCGCTGTGTGCACATGTGTGTACTTATGTCACGTGCGTGCATGTGTTAGCGTGTGCATGCATCAGTGTGTGCATGTGTGAGTGTTCGTGAAGTGTGGCACCGAGAGCCAACCCCTCTCCTCGCATTTATGCCCCACTGTCTTATCCTGGTTGGGGTGCGCTTTACAAGTTCCTTCCTGGGCCAGTTGGAGGTTCGCATGTTGCCTGGGAAGAGAAGGGAAGGAGAGAAGAGGTGGAAGAGGAGGGCGGCTTGGCCTCAACCAGACCCTGCGTCATGGGGACCAAGAAGCCGGAGGTCCTTGTCTCCTGCCTCTGGAGGAGCTTGGTTTGCTTCTTTGTTCACACATTGTGTGAAAGCACAGTTGGGGGCATCTGATGTGCACAGGATCTGTTCTTGCCCCTGCAGATGTCTTAGAGAACAGGACAGACAAGGGGCGTCTTCAGTAAGCCATTGCCAATGTGCACTGCGTGTCAGCTTACAAGAGGGGCACAGGGGCCTCATCAGGTAGCAGGGAGGATGCAACGAAGAGTGTGTGGGAATGGGGGTGCTGGGTGGGGCCAGGTGAGTGGGTGCCTGGCTTCTCCTTAGAGCAAAGGAAAGTGCTGAAGAGCGTGAAACTGTGACATGTTATGCTTTATGTTTTGAGAATGGATTGCGGAAACAAGCAGACATGGGGGACCTGATGAGGGCCAGTGGGATGTCCACAGAGATAAGATTTGGTTTGAGCTGGTAAGAAAAGTGGAGATGAAGCCAAGTGGAGGAAATTGCAGGGTCTTGAGACTGAGGAGACATGTGGGTGGATGAGATATGAGTAGTGACCCTGAGGTGGGGAATGGGGGGACAACCCGGAGGGGAGGTTGGTGAGGTGTATTTGGACCTATTGGGTTGGAACCCTAGGCAACATCCTCATGGGAGGACCAGTGGGTCCTGGTCAGGCAGACATGGTGCTCAGGGAGACATTGGTTGAGGTAAGAGCCATAGACCCTCTGCTGATGGCAAGGATGGGGTTCCTGGAGGTGCTGGCTCCCTCTACAGGCTGCAGTCATGGCAAGTCAATTCTAAACTCACCATCACAGCTCACACTGTATAGGACGTATGCCTTAGTATAAATCAGTTAGCCAGGGAGGCCACAGGGTACCCAGTTGGATCCTGCCCTGAGAGTAGGTTTGGATGGGGTGAGAGAGGAGAGAGGCAGTGGCAGGAGTGAGGCAGATGAGCTCTTCCTGGTTGGAAGGGAGCTCAGCCCCTACAGTGACCTCATGCCAACTGGGGCCTCAGCAGGAGCCCCTACCTGGGTCCCCATGGACCTCTGACTGTCTTCTGGCCTCAGGGTGGAAAGAACCCTCTTCCAGAATATGTCTTCTCCAGCAACATTCTTCCAGCCCCCTACAGTGCGCACAACGGGAACTTCAGGAGCGTGCAGAGACTGCCGCAGCGCGTGGAGGGCAGGTGTTGCCCCAAGGTCTAGCCTGCCCAGGATGTTGGCTTTGATGATGGTTGGGGGACTTATCAGTATCTTGAGCCTTTTTTATATATATATACAGTGAGTTTAAATTTATCCTCTGTGTCTCAAGTGGACAAAAAAAAAAAAACCACTTTACTTTCCATTGATGATTTATTTTTCTTGTGTGTTCCGTTGCATGGCTGATGGGAAAATGTAAGTTTCTCATAACTTATCTCTATTTCCTCTGGTTTGCAGCTGTTTGTGCCCACTGTAGGGCTCACCTCCTCCTTCTGTGAGGGTCTGTCCTGTGGCCATGGGGAAAGGTCCCTGGCACTGATGCTGCCCTTGGGACCCTCACTGACCCTGGGCTCCTGGTCTGCCCACCCCTTCGGTTCCCCTGGGGTCACACATTGGTACCAGAGCCAGGAATGGGCTCTGCATTTCCTCCTCTTTGAGCCCTGTCTGGCTCCTACAGCCCATGTATTGGTGAACTACTTGGGGGTCACATAGACCCTCCCCTCCCTACTGAGCTGGCAGTTCATGCCCCATGGGTGGGAGGAGGGGCAGAGGGAGAGCTCTGGGAGGTGGGCTCCAGTGTCCTCCCTCAGGCTTCTCACTGTGGGCAAAGGGCACAAGGCATGAGGTCCCTGGGGTCCGGACCAAGCTGACCTGGGTCTTCAGCAATCAGGAAATAACTTTTATCTTAGAAATGCAAGTGTTTCTAATTATCAGGCCCAGAAGGAGGCATTAAAATGAGACCACAGTCATGTCCTACTCCCTCACATTGAGCTGTGTATTCTTGATACTGCTGTTGCCAGAAGTAGCTCTGAATTTACCTCGTAATGCCACACCAGATGCCACACCCCGTACCCTATAGCTTAACAGTGTCACACCGGATGCCATACATCGCACCCTGTAGCTTAACAGTGTGCAGCCCATCACTAAGGAGTGTTATTGCTATGAACCAACTAAAATTCCTGAGGAATTGTATCTGCCCCTTCCTTGTCCCACTTGTTTTGCCTTTAAAAATCGGCTCATGGCTCAAGCTTGTAATCCCAGCACTTTGGGAGGCCGAGACAGGCGGATCGTGAGGTCAGGAGATCGAGACCATCCTGGCTAACACGGTGAAACCCTGTCTCTACTAAAAAATACAAAAAACTAGCCAGGCGAGGTGGTGGGCGCCTGTAGTCCCAGCTACTCGGGAGGCTGAGGCAGGAGAATGGCGTAAACCCGGGAGGCGGAGCTTGCAGTGAGCTGAGATCTGGCCACTGCACTCCAGCCTGGGTGACAGAGCAAGACTCCGTCTCAAAAAAAAAAAAAAAATCAGCTCATAACTGCTGCTAATTGGAGTGTATATTCAGGATAACTTGAGTCTATGCTCCGGAGTTGCAATCCTGAAGTTTGTCTCAAATAAACTCTCCACTAAGATTAACTTTGTCTCAACTTCTTCCTTGTAGGGTGACACCAGGGTCTCCTTTCCTGGTCCTGTGGCTTCCCTGGACCCTGTGTGGCAGAGACATCCCCTCCACACAGTATTGCCAGCATATTATGCAAAAAAAACCATTTTCCCTTTCAACAGGGAACCTAGTTCTTAGGATTGTTGTTCAAAAATATAATTTAAAGCTTAAAACTGAGCACCTGGGTCTTGGCAGAGTTCCCGTCTTTCCTCGGAGTGGCAGATGTGACTGTCAAGAGCCTGGGCAGCTGAAGACAAGGCTGAGTGGGGCAGAGGTTGTGATTGTACCCTGACCTGTGTCATCCACTTGCAGGCACCAGCCCTTCTCTGTAGAACCAGGGCATCTGCCAGGGATTATTCAGGCCCATGGGTGGGGGTCTGGCAGGGAGCAATGCAGTGATGGAAGGTGTAGTGTGTGTGTGGTATGTTGGGTGGATACTTCTGATCCCACCAAAGGAAGAGCTTCCTTTTGGAGGCAGAGGTCTCCTATGTCTCCACAGAGGGATTCAGGTCAGCTGGCCTTTCCCAAGTACCTTGAAAGTCACCAGTCTTAGTGTCACCTGTCTGTCATGCTGTGTGTGCGTGTGTGTGTGTGTGTGTGTGTGTGAGAGAGAGAGAGAGAGAGAGAGAGAGACAGAGAAAATTGTTCAGGTGGGCGTACCCAGTCTCTGTAGCTGCTGAAAGGCCCTGGGACACACGCTGCATGCTGCCAGGCTTTTTTTCTGTCCTCAGCACATGTCACCATCTGTACCCTGGTGCAGGCTGCTGTGAGCACCAGGCTCTGTGCTAGGGGAGCAGTGAGGGGACTGAAGAGACTCAGGGTCCCATGTTGAGGCTGAGCTGGCACATAGTAAGGAAGACAGAATGTTTCTGGCACAGGTGCTGCTTGATGTGGACATCAGGAGGGCTTCTTGGAGGAGGAGGGAGGGCCTGCTGAGGAGGAGGTTACCACTCCCAGGGTGAGTTCTGATCATGCTGCCTGAGCCCTTCCCTCATCCCATACTCTGCTCCAGGCCTGGATGGAGGCCCACGTGGCCAGTGTGCAGCCGAGCCAGGACTATGCCAGCACCTCACAAGGAGCCTTGGAATTCAGTGTGCGAGGGGCCACTGCGGTGCTCACCTGTGGCTCAGCATGTCCCTGGAAATCTGTGACCTGGAGGAGAGCAGGAGGGCATGGAAACACCTCCTAGGAGCCCCAAGTTTGGAGGATATGCTGCCAGCGGAGTGTGAGGAGTGAGAGGCACCGCTGCCTGCCTACCTGCCACTGGAGGACCAGGCCCCTACATCCCCCACAAGCCTGCTCACTGAGACTGAGTGGGGTAGTAGTGGCTACTATGCCTTGGGCTGCTATGGGGGATGCAACCCTTCATCCCTCTCAGGAAGCACATGGAGCCCTGAACCCATCCCAGCCCTGCCCCGTGGCCTTTCACATGACCAGTGAGGCTTGGAGACCAAGTGAGGAGGCATCTGGGTGGTGAATGGTCCCAGCCAGAGGCATCGGCTGCACAGGGACATCCAGGGCCCACAACTCCCTCCTGTCTTCACCAGGGCTCAGTCCTGAAAGTTCTGGGGCCCAGATACAGCCACCTGCATCATGTCCGTCTTGTGGAAAATGGACAAAAGTCTCTGGAGCTGGCCCTTGGCTGGGACAGGACCTCCCAAGAAGGGGCCTCTAGCAGTGGTTAGAAGTCCTGTCTGGATGGAGGCTGGAAACTCCTCCTTGCCTGATCTGCTTAGCACCTGTGGGGAGGGGCCTCTGCCCTCAGCATCCTGCCCATAGCACCACATTCTCCCGTCCCCTTTCTGGCTTTATCTATGCCCACTTTGATAAAAGAGGTGTAGTCTCCCAGCCTGTTCCGCTCTTACCCCTTAAAGGGCCAGCATGGGGCCAGTGGACACAGGTGAGACACCATAACCTGGTGGTGGTGATCTCTCCATGCCTTCCATACCTTCCTGAGGCACCTTTCATAGATATTAAAAGGTACATAATGGCTTTTCCAAAGTGCTGATGCCTGGAAGGAGATATCAAGGGAGGGGTGGAGTTTGACCGGCCCTGGTGGGCTTTTTGGGCTCCAAGAACAGCAGGGTGCAGACTCAGACCAGCTCCCAGATAGTAGGGTGGAACATCAGTGACAGCTCTGGGGACAGCAGAGTGGAGGCTCAAGGACGACTTCAGACAGTGGGGTGGAGGCTCACATGATCCAGCACTTCCCTTCTGGGTGTCTACACAAAGGAATTCAAAGAAGGGTCAAAGAAGTATTTGTACATCCATGGTCATAGCAGAATTATTCACTAATAGCTTAAATGTAGAGGCAACTCTAATGTCAGTGACAGATGAATGGATAAACAATATGTGGTCTATACATATAATGGAATATTCTTCATTTCTCAAAAGGAAGGTAATTCTGACAAATGTTATTAAAATAACCCTGAAGACGTTAGACTAAGTGAAATAAGTCACAACAGACAAATACCATAGATTCTGCTTTTATAAGGTCCCAAGAACAGTCAAATGCATAGAGACAGAAAGCAGAGTGGTGCTTGCCTCGGCTGGGTGGAAGGGAGAATGGAGAGCTATTGTTTAATGATAGAGGGTTTCGGTTTTACAAGTTGGAAAGAATTCTGGAGATGGATGGTGGTAATGGTTGCACAACCATATGAGTGTTAATATTACTGAACTGTTCACTGAAGCATGGCTAAACTACTATAGTTTATGTTATGTGTATTTTAACACCATTTTAAAAATTGGAAAATAAAACAAAACACCTAGAGCCATGATCTCTAAGGCTATATGTGTTCTGCCCCTATTACTCCTCACTCACTCCATTCCAGCCCCACTGGCCTTTTTCTGGCTCCTCAGACACGCCAAGCACTCCCTGCCTCGGGGGCTTTGCAGTGTCTGTTGCCCTCACGTGGAATCCTCTGCCCACAGATCTCTCTATGACTCTCTCTCTCACACTTGCTCTGCTCTAATGTCTCTTTTTCAGTGAGTCCTTTCCTGATCACCCTACAGAAAAGCACCCAGCAATATTCTCTATTCCTTTTCCTTGCCTTGTCTTTGTAGCACCTGCTCCATGATGACATATAGAAAGAATATGTGTTTATGCAACAGTCAATGTGATGACCACAAATTTTTCCCCAGCCCTGTTCTAGGCAGAGACCAGGAAATGGGTCATTCCTGTCCCCTATTCCAACTATCTTCTTATATAAAGGTTTATTTTTCCTTTTTATTGCTCTAACCTAATGTTAAGCAATTTCAGTTGATTTTTTCATAAGCCGGAAGGTCCATGAAATCTTTTTCTATGGCCATTATTTTCTCAAACATTGCAGAGTCTTTTTTCAGTGTTTTCCCATATATAATGATATTCCTAGGAATGGCTCCTTGTCCTTCCTATCTAAATTCACCCAATGTGGTGTTCATATTTCAAGTGGGTTCAATGCTGCCTTCATAATTCTTGGTGCCTTTAAACTTTCATTGTCCCTGGTAGGTAGTGGCTCATCTTATTGGTTAAATGAGTGATTTCGGCAATTTCACTTTTTACATTATTTTTATTTTTATGTTGAGACAGAGTCTCAGTCTGTTGCCCAGGCTGGAGTGCAGTGGCGTGATCTCAGCTCACTGCAGCCTCGACTTCCCAGGCTCAAGCGATCCTCCCATCTCAGCCTCCCAAGTAGTTGGGATTACACACATGTGCCACAGCACCCCACTAGTTTTTTCTGTGTTTGTAGAGACAGGATCTTGCTATGTTGCCCAGGCTGGTCTGTAACTCATACACTCAAGTAGTCAGACCATCTGGGTCTCCCAAAGTGCTGGGATTACAGGCATCAACCACAATGCCCAGCCTAGAATGTCTTCTAGATAGAGTGATTTTGAAGATTAAGCAGGCTAGTGAGTCAAGCACGTAGTACAACATTTGAAGCCCAAAAGCAGGGAGTGTGAGCCCCTGGTGGTGGTGGTGGTGGAGGCGAAAGGAGAAACAGGAAGCAATGGGGAAGAGACACTTGGGACTGGAGGTCAGGGCTCTTCAGGGAAAGAAGCTTCCAGGTCCTGGAGAAGGGGCGAGACCCGTGAGAGTCCCCTGGAGGCTCAAAAGGAAGGGCCAGGCTTCCCTGACACAGTGGGCTCCGTGGCCTCCTCCCCTCCTTTTCACCTCAGGAGGGAGGGAAAGAGGGGAAGAGAAGGTCCTGCAGAGGAGGCAGGATGGCCGGTCGAGGGGGGCCTTGGGCGCTTTGTCCCAGGGCTGCCTCCTGCGGCTGCCCCAGGGGCTTCCTTGAACAAGGACTCCCTGCTTTCCCGCTGAGAGACAGGGTGGGTCCCCTGTCCCTCACCGTGAAGTTCAATGAGTATTGGAGAGTCTGCATGAGGCCAAGGGGCTTCAGCCCAACCGCTAGTCCCTGCTGCACTCACTCTTCAAGAAGGGCCACCAGCTGTCTGATGGAGAGCATGGAGCAGGTCTGAGTGGGCCAGACTAGCACCAAGAAACACACCAAAATTGAAACATGAAGAAATACAACACATGAACAGACCAATAACAATGAGATCAAAGCTGTAATAAAACGTCTCGCAGTAAAGAAAAGCCCAGTATTCTATGGCTTTAGTACTGAACTCTAACAAACATTTAACGAACTAACACCAATTCTACTGAAACTAGTCCACAAAATAGAGATGGGGAATGCTTCCAAACTCATTCTGTAACACCATAATTACCTTTATGCCAAAATCAAAGACACTTTAAAAAAGAAAACTGCAATATCTCCAATTAATATTGATGCAATAATCTTCAACAAAATACTAGCAAAACTTTAAGCATTACATTAAAAAATCATTCTTCATGACCATGTGTGATTTATCACAAGGATGCAAGAATGGTTGCAAATCAATCCATATGATACATCACATCAACAAAATGAAGGACGAAGATTTTATAATAATTTAAATTAAGACAGAAAAAAGTATTTGATAAAATTCAACATAACATCATGAACCTGGGTAGAGAAAGAACATTATTAACATAATAAAAGCCATATATGACGTACCCACAGCTAGTGTCATACTGACTGGGGAAACACTGAAATCCCCTTCTCTAAGATCTGGAACATGACCAGGATGCCCACTTTCACCACTGTTATTCACCATAGTACTGGAAGTCCTAGCAAGAGCAATCAGACAAGAGAGAGAAATAAAGGGCATCTAAATAGAAGGGGAAAAGACAAATTATCCTTGTGTGCAGATGATATAATCTTATATTTGTAAAAAACCTAAAGACTCCACAAAAACTACTAGAACTGATAAATCCAGTAGAGTTTCAGGATACAAATCAAGATATAAAAATGAGTAGCATTTCTTTCTTTTTTTTTTTGAGATGGAGTCTCACTCTGTCACCCAGGCTGGAGTGCAGTGGTGCTATCTTGGCTCACTGCAAGCTCTGCCTCCCGGATTCATGCCATTCTCCTGCCTCAGCCTCCTGAGGAGCTGGGACTACAGGCGCCCATCACCACGCCCAGCTAATTTTTTTTTGTATTTTTAGTAGAGACGGGGTTTTGCCGTGTTAGCCAGGATGGTCTCGATCTCCTGACCTCGTTATCCGCCTGCCTCAGCCTTCCAAAAGTGCTGGGATTACAGGCGTGAGCCACTGCGCCTGGCAAAAATCAGTAGCATTTCTATGTGCCAAGTGTGAACAATCTGAAAAAGAAATTAAAAAGAAATACCATTTATAATAGTCACAAATAGAACTAAACACATAGAAATTAACCAAAGAAGTAAAAGATTTCTACAATAAAAACTATAATACAATCATAAAATAAATTGAAGACACAAAAATTGAAAGATATTCCATGTTCATGGATTGAAAGTGTTAGTATGTTAAAATGTCTACATTATCCAAAGCAATTCACAGATTAAATGCAGGAATCACAGTAACTGACTTCAAATTATATTACAAAGCTATAGTAACTGTAGCAGCCTGGTACTGGCATAAAAATAGACACATGAACCAATGGAATTGAACAGACAACCCAGAAAAAAATTTTATACATTTTCACTGAGTTCATTTTCGGCAAAGGTCCCAAGAACTTAAATTAGGGCAAAGACAATCTCTTCAATAAATCATGCTAGGGAAACTGGATATCTATATGCAAAAGAATGAAACTATAACCCCTATCTCTTGCCATAAACAAAACTCAAATCAAAGTGGACTAAATACTTAAATCTAAGACCTCAAATTTAAAAACTATAAGAAAACATTGAGAAAGTCTCTCCAGGTATTGGCAAAAATGTCTTGAATAATAACCCACAAGCACAGGCGGCCAAAGCAAATATGGACAAATGAAGCTACATCAAGTTGCAAAGCTTCTGCATGTCAAAGGAAATGATCAACAAAGTGAGGAGACAACCCACAGAATAGGAGAACATATTTGCAAACTATTCATCTGACAAAGGATTAATAACTAGAACAGATAAACAGCTCAAACTACTGTATGGGAAAAAAATCTAGTAATCTGATTTTTTAAATGGGCAAAATATTTCAATAAACATTTCTTGAAAGAAGACATATGAATTGCAAGCAGGTATATTATCAGAGATATGCAAATCAAAACTACAATGAGATATCATCTTACCCCAGTTAAAATGAATTTTGTCCAAACGTCAGGCAACAGCAAATGCTAGTGAGAATGTGGAGAAATGGGAAGCCTGGTACACTGTTGGTGGAAATGTAAGTTAGTACAACCACTGTGGAAAACAGCTTGGAGATTCCTCATAGAACTAAAATAGAGCTTCCATATAATCCAGCAATTTCACTGCTAAGTATATACTCACAAGAAATGAAGTCAGTATATTGAAGAGATGTCTACATTCCCATGTTTGTTGCAGCATTGTTGAAAATAGCCAAGATTCGGAAGCAACATAAGTGTCAATCAATAGATGAATGGATAAAGAAAGTGTGGTACATATACACA
Source organism: Mandrillus leucophaeus (assembly GCF_000951045.1). Classification (NCBI taxonomy): domain Eukaryota; kingdom Metazoa; phylum Chordata; class Mammalia; order Primates; family Cercopithecidae; genus Mandrillus; species Mandrillus leucophaeus. The sequence continues at coordinate 273,275 of NW_012098222.1, forward strand.
GTGGAGCCAGAAAAAAAGAATGAGATCCTGTCATTTGTAACAACATAGATGAGGGTCATTATATTAAATGAAATAAGCCAGCCACAGAAAGACAAACTTTGCATGTTCTCACTTATTTGTGGGAGCTGAGGATCCCACTGAGTTGAACTCATGGAGACAGAGAGTAGAAGGATGGTTACCAGAGGCCGAGAAGCATAGTAGGGGGGCAGTTTGGTAGGGGCATGCAGGGAAGTGAGGATGGTTAATGGGTACAAAAAATAGTTTAAAAGAATGAATAAGAGGTAGAGGTACTATTTGATTGCACAACAGGGTATTTGTGCTGATAGCACAACAGTAGTATTTGTACTGATAGCACAGTTTGTACTGATAGCACAAAAGTAGTACTTGATACCACAACACTGCAATTGTCAATAATTGACAATTACTATAATCAATAATAATTTAGTTGTACCTTTTTAAATAACTGAAATAATATAATTGAATTTTGGTCATACAAAGAATAAATGCTTGAGGAGATAGATACCCCATTTACGGTGCTGTGATTATTACACGTTGCATGCCTGTATCAAAGTATCTCATGTACCCCATTTATACACACAACTACTGTGTATTCACAAAAATGAAAATAAATGTGATATAATAATCAGGTATGGTTTTGCTGGGATATATACTACATTGTTGTATTTTGCCCAGTCTGTAGGATTAGGGGAATAGCTGTAGTAAATCCCCACAGAGGCAGTTGCAAAACTGCCTAGGCTTCTCTCTCCCATTTGCACTTTAGTTTGTTAAAATCTGCTAAAGCTGTTTCTAATTCGCTACCTTGTAGCATTCTTCGGCTTTGTTTTGGAGGACTAGTAAGTCAATTAGCTGATATTGGTTTGAAAACCCTGAATCACAGGTCTTAAGCATTATTTGGAATTCCTTGGCAAACTTAAGGTGTCATGAGTCAGATGAGGAAATCCAAACATTGGAGCACTTAATTCTGACTTGGTATAAAGTATATATCTTATATTTGAACCCATTCTTCTGTGGGTTTTGCTTTAAAAGAAATGACTGCTATTTTTCTTCTTCTGTAGCTATTTCTGGACCCTTTGTGGTTTAAGAAGGAACATGGGGAGGAGAAAGAGAAACAAAATGAAATCATCCAGGCAAGGAAGTTTACAAAGCAGAGCTTCGGGGGAAGAAAAAGAAGACAGTTTCTGGCACCTTCCTGATTTTAGAAGCTGTTTTTGCTACTTTTCTTTGATTCTGAGGTAGTTTCAAACATTTTCTTGTTACCTTTCTAAGTAAGTTTATCATTTCCACTTTTGGATGTTTTTAGGTGCCAGCTAAAATACAACCCTCATTTATTTTCCATGATTCCGAAACCTAACTTCTCTAATTCAGCATACAAGAAGACCAATTTGGGAATACTTAAAGTTCTTAACTTTGGGAACCTTAGATGTCCATCATCCTTAGTAAAATCCTCCATTGACACAAATGCTTGCAAGAAGAGGTGCTGTAATTATCACATAAAACCAGCTGTTGTGCCCAAAGGGGGACACTGTCCTTGCCTGTCCTTGTTTTTAGAGATTTTTTTTTCTCATTTTTCTTTAAAACAAGTTATTGGACTGTGGCTTGTCATTTGGTTAGAGGATCAGAGTGTGCCAATTGTGGGTGAGACTCCATGGTGTTTATCACTGAGTCATTTCTGTCCTCTTGTATCTCCCAGTTTCTCTATCTTTGTGTTTATTACCTCCAGGGAGATGCAAATCAAAAACTACCAGACCTTACCTTATCTTAATTAGAATGGCCATAATCAAAATGACAAAAGAGAACAAGTGTTGGCAAGGATGTGGAATAAAGGTAACTCTTATACGCTGTTGGTTTGAATACAAATTAATACAGCCACTATGAAAAACAAGTATGGAAGTTTCTCAGCCTGAAAATGGAACTACTCTATGTTCCAGCAATTCTACAACTGGGCATATAACCAAAAGAAATAAAGTCAGTATGTTAAAGAGATAGCTACACTCCCATGTTTATTACAGCACTATTGACAGTGGCCAAGATATGGAATCAATCACAGTGTCCATCAAAGGATAAATGGATAAGACAACATGGTATGTAAACACAATGAAATGCTATCTAGCCACAAATATATGGCATAACAAAATGAATGGCAGAATAAAATTCTACCATTTAAGACAACATAGATGAACCTGGAGGACATTATGATAAGTGAAATAAGCCAGACACAGAGAGACAAAAAACACAGGAATTTATTCAAATGTGGAATCTAAACAAGCTTATCTCTTAGAAGTAGAGAGTAGAATGGTGTTTACCAGAACATCGGTTGGTTAGTGGGGAGGATGCAAAGATGTTGGTCAAAGGAAACATAGTTACAATTAGATAGAAGAAATACATTTTACAAGCTCTGTTGTGCAACCTGGCAGCCATACTTAATTATGACATGTTGTAGTCCTGAAAAATGGAAAAGTAGTTGATGTTAAGTGCTTTCACCACAAAAAATAATAACTTTTAGATCATGCATTTGTTAATTAGCTAGATTTAACCATTTTATAATCTATATGTAATTCAAAACATCATTTGTATGTAATAAACTTACACGTTATCTTCAATTAAAAACAAATTTTAAAATCATGCTTAAAAATTTTTTATTCAAGCTAGAATTTGAATGTAGCTAAATATCTTCAATAAAGAAGAAAAATTAAAATAATTTCAAAAATTAAAACTGAGAGGTTTGTTTGCCAATAGGAGCCACCTAAGAGTGTACTCGAGAAGAAAATAACGTTTTCCTGTATAAAGGTAAAATTAAAATGAAGGGGTAAGAGGCAGACCTTGAGAATACAAAATCATAGTGGACATTGAACTGAGGAAAGCACATAGTTCTTGGCACCAAAAAATTAAAAGATGTTGAGATATTATAAAAGTACAATTCACATATTTTATTTAAATCAGAAAGAAAGTTATGTGCTTTTTGTATAATTTAATTGATTATGAAGAAATAATTTTTAGAAAATTTTATCACCAACTTGTTAAAAATAGATGGCACTTCCATTGAAACTTTTGCAGAATATTGACGGCTCTTTTATCAGATCTGATTAGCACCAGAGGACTGACAGTGGCATAGGCATTGACCACAAACTTGTGGACACCATAGATGACAGGGCCAAATACCCATAACAGCACTGTGGATGATGAGAGGGTGAAGTCCACTGAGTACATGAGCACAAAGAAATTCACCAGCATGAGGATGGTCTTGGTGGCCATTTTCACTAGGGAGGTCCTTAACATAAGGCTGCTGCTGTGAAAGCGCTGGGAGTGCCTCTGATGCCTGGACAAAAGAATCAACATGTATACACTTGAGAGGAACGTGATTCCTATGAAGAAGGCATCTCTGGATAACAACAGCATAAGAAATAGCACCCTGATGATGACATTCACTGGGAAAAGTATGCAATATTTGCTGATATTCAAAATTATCTGAGTCATTGTAACAACCTACAGTGTAAATTATCATGTCACTACTGAAAGACAAATTGCTAAACCAAAAAACGAATAAGCCCAGGATATTGTATTTTGTAAATTTATGTTTAGATCTCACTAACCAGGAGGTTCTGGGGCTGATGGTAATGGCCTGCAGCATGCTCAGGAGGCAGGTGGTGTAGATGGAGAGGACCCTCATCACCTTGTGCACATAGAACAAAGCTTTACATCTAAAGTTATTCTGAAATTCGGTGACTCAAACATGTCTGGAGACAAAAACTCCATTGCAGTGAAGAGCATTACTAGGTGGACAAAGGCCAAATGACTGGTGACCAGGGCATGGGTCTTAGGCCTGTGATCCTGAAAGAATGTAAAAATGTGGAAGAGAAGAAGGAAAATGTTAGCTGAGATTCCAATACTAGCTTGATACTTTTTAAAAGATAACATAAGTGAAAACTGTGTTCATCCTAATGGCATAGAAGAAACATATTTTGTAGATATGAAAAACAAATTGACTTCATATCATCAATGTTCTTTATTCAGTGTTTGAAATTATTAACGTCATTATTATTTTTATTTTACTCACTTATTCTTGATTAACCTTGACTATAAATTCTTAATAATGTACCTCCTGCACTATTTTCTAAACCAAATAATTTTTTATATATATGTGTGTATATATATATATATATGCAATGACTACATTTGCAATCATGCTTGTATAGGGTGCACACTGTATTCCTAATGTCCTTTGCCCTCCATCTTTAGAAATCATATTTTTATTATTTTATGTTCTCTCATTTTATTTTTAGCACCCAATTCAGTGACAAGCATATAAAATGAATCACATTTGCATAGTTGAATTGAGTAAAACATATGCTGAAGTGGAAAGACTCATTAAAACAAACAAAAATATATCCAATTGAGTCTTTCTCATGATCTGTCACTTTGATACGGTTTATTCTTCACTCTTCCATGGTTTTTGATGTTTATGCTTCTACTGGACCCACCATGATAATTCATAATAGTCTTCTTATTTTTCATCAGCATATCAGCAGTTTTGATCCCATCTGCAGCCTTATATTCTCTTTGCCATGAATTGTAATGTATTTCCAGTATCTAAGAACTTGGATGTAAGTATCTTTTTTAGGGAATGGGGAACGCTATTCTGTTTACCCAAACCCTAATTAACTGTATGTCTTAGAAATGGTCCTGGTGCTCTCCCAGTTTAGTTCACATCCCAGAGATTTATCATGTGAACTCTCTTCATCTCAAAACAAAATTTTTAATATTTGCCTCTCAGTTATCAACAAGATAAACACTACTTTTAATCATTATATTTCAACCAAGAGGTTGCATTAAAATAGTCACACATGGTTCTTTTTCCTGAGACTTTACTTGATACAAGAATGTCTGTCTCCAATGAGAAAGCTAATGCCTCTCAAGTTTTCTTGGGATATCCTCAATACCATAATACCTTGTAAAATTTTGCAAAACAATTTTGCAGTTTCCATTTCATGTTATTTGAACAGGATTCAGGTATCATTGTATCATTTTACTTTAATCCATGGGTAAAAACAATTTAGCTTCATGCATGAAATATAAAAAACAGTAAATTAGCACAAATTGGGGGGGATGCAAGTGTGTCTGGTTATAGATTCAAACTCGTTTATCATTACACTGTCCCATAAATAAAAATATGAAAGGCAATGCAAACATCTTGACACTTAGTATTCTTCTCTAATAATCATAAGTGACTGAGGTTAAAAAAATATTGCTTTAAAACCACCAGATATGTTTGATTTTATAAAGGAAACATCATCTAGGTGATTAAATGGTTATTGCTCTCTCTACAAAACTTTAGTAAGTGAATCCATTTATCATAAATGTCAGAATCAAACAATGAAAAGTTCCCACCAACATGCATCTGCACCATCAGCACAGTTGAGTTCTGCTGTCAAGTTGAAATCAGAAAAAGAAAAAGCAAGGGGAGGCACCAAGATGGCTGAATAGGAACAGCTCTGGTCTACAGCTCCTGGTGTGACTGACACAGAAGACGGGTGACTTCTGCATTTCTAACTGAAGTACCTGGTTCATCTCATTGGCGCTGGTTGGACAGTGGGTGTAGCCCATGGAGAGTGTGAGCCACAACAGGGCAGGGCATTGCTTCACCCGGGAAGTGCAAGGGGTTGGGGGATTTCCCTTTCCTAGCCAAGGGAAGCCATGATAGATGGTACCTGGAAAATCGGGACACTCCACCCTAATACTGTACTTTTTCAACAGTCTTAGCCAATGGCACACCAGGAGATTATATCCCGCACCTGGCTCGGTGAGTCCCAAGCCCATGAAGCCTTCCTCACTGCTAGCACAGCAGTCTGAGATTGAACTGGGAGGCAGCAGCCAGGCTGGAGGAGGGGCATCCGCCATTGCTGAGGTTTGACTAGGTAAACCTTTGATGCTAGGAAGAAACTGCATCAACTAACAGGCAAAATAACCTGCTAACAACATAATGACAGGATCAAACTCACACATAACAATATTAACACATGTAAATGGGCTAAATGCCCCAATTAAAAGACACAGAATGCCAAATAGGATAAAGAGTTGAGACCCATCAGTGTGCTGTATGCAGGAGACCCATCTCACATGCAGAGACACACAGAGGCTCAAAATAAAGGGATGGAGGAAGATCTACAAGTAATTGAAAAACAAAAAAAGGCAGGGGTTGCAATCCTAGTCTCTGATAAAACAGACTTTAAACTGACAAAGATCAAAAGAGACAAAGAAGACTATTACATAGTGGTAAAGGGATCAATTCAACAAGAAGAGCTAACTATCCTAAAAATATATGCACCCAATACAGGAGCACCCAGATTCATAAAGCAA
>NW_012098222.1:283798-284606 GCF_000951045.1 Mandrillus leucophaeus
TGGGAAAACTGGCTAGCCATATGTAGAAAGCTGAAACTGGATCCCTTCCTTATACCTTACACAAAAATTAATTCAAGATGGATTAAAGACTTAAAAGTTAGACCTAAAACCATAAAAACCCTAGAAGAAAACCTGGGCAATACCATTCAGGATGTAGGCATGGGAAAGGACTTCATGTCTAAAACACCAAAAGAAATGGCAACAAAAGCCAAAATTGACAAATGGGATCTAATTAAACTAAAAAGCTTCTGCACAGCAAAAGAAACTAGCATCAGAGTGAACAGGCAACCTACAGAATGGGAGAAAATTTTTGTAATCTATCCATCTGACAAAGGGCTAATATCCAGAATCTATAAAGAACTTAAACAAATTTACAAGAAAAAATCCAACAATCCCATCAAAAAGTGGGCAAAGGTTATGAACAGACACTTCTAAAAAGAAGACATTTATGCAGCCAACAGACACATGAAAAAATGCTCATTGTCACTGGCCATGAGAGAAATGCAAATCAAAATCACTATGAGATACCATCTCACACCAGTTAGAATGGCGATCATTAAAACGTCTGGAAGCAACAGGTGCTGGAGAGGATGTGGAGACATAGGAACACTTTTAAACTGTTGGTGGCACTGTAAACTAGATCAACCATTGTGGAAGACAGTGTGGCAATTCCTCAAGGATCTACAACTAGAAATACCATTTGACTCCGCCACCCCATTACTGGGTATATACCCAAAGGATTATAAATCATGCTGCTATAAAGACACATGCACACGTATGTTTATTGCGGCACTAGTCACAATAGCAA
>NW_012098222.1:284656-286207 GCF_000951045.1 Mandrillus leucophaeus
CTCTGAAATTGAGGCAATAATTAATAGCCTACCAATCAAAAAAAGTCCAGGACCAGATGGATTCACAGCTGAATTCTACCAGAGGTACAAGGAGGAGCTGTTACCATTCCTTCTGAAATTATTCCAATCAATAGAAAAACAGGGAATCTTCCCTAACTCACTTTTTCTCTGTTTTTTTGAGATAGGGTCTCGCTCTGTTGACCAGGCTGGAGTTCAGTGGCACAACCTCGGCTCACTGCAAGCTCTGCCTCCCAGGTTCAAGCCATTCTCCTGCCACAGCCTCCCGAGTAGCTGGGATTACAGGCGCCCGCCACCTCACCTGGCTAAATTTTTTGTATTTTTAGTAGATGCGAGGTTTCACCATGTTAGCCAGGATGGCCTCGATCTCCTGACCTTGTGATCTGCCCGCCTCGGCCTCCCAAAGTGCTAGGATTACAGGTGTGAGCCACCGCACCTGGCCCCTCCCTAACTCATTTTATGAGGCCACCATCATCCTGATACCAAAGCCTGTCAGAGATACAACAAAAAAAGAGAATTTTAGACCAATATCCCTGATGAACATCGATGCAAAAATCCTCAATAAAATATTGGCAAATCAAATGCAGCATCACATCAAAAAGCTTATCCACCATGATCAAGTGGGCTTCATCCCTGGGATGCAAGGCTGGCTCAACTTATGTAAATCAATAAACATAATCCAGCATATAAACAGAACCAAGGACAAAAACCACATGATTATCTCAATAGATGCAGAAAAGACCTTTGACAAAATTCAACAGCTCTTCGTGCTGAAAACTCTCAATAAATTCGGTATTGATGGGATGTATCTCAAAATAGTAAGAGCTATTTGTGATAAACCCACAGCCAATATCATACTGAATGGGCAAAAACTGGAAGCATTCCCTTTCAAAACTGGCACAAGACAGGGATGACCTCTCTCACCACTCCTATTCAACATAGTGTTGGAAGTTCTGGCCAGGGCATTCAGGCAGGAGAAAGAAATAAAGGGTATTCAATTAAGAAAAGAGGAAGTCAAATTGTCCCTGTTTGCAGATGACATGACTGTATATTTAGAAAACCCCGTTGTCTCAGCCCAAAATCTCTTTAAGCTGATAAGCAACTTCAGCAAAGTCTCAGGATACAAAACTAATGTGCAAGAATCACAAGCATTCCTCTATGCCAACAACAGACAGAGAGCCAAATCATGAGTGAACTCCCATTCACAATGGCTTCAAAGAGAATAAAATACCTAAGAATCCAACTTACAAGCAATGTGAAGGACCTCTTCAAGGAGAACTACAAACCACTGCTCAATGAAATAAAAGAGGGCATAAACAAATGGACGAACATTCCATGCTCATGGATAGGAAGAATCAATATTGTGAAAATGTCCATACTGCCCAAGGTAAATTGTAGATTCAATGCCATCCCCATTAAGCTACCAATGAGTTTCTTCACAGAATTGGAAAAAACTACTTTAAAGTTCATATGGAACCAAAAAAGAGCCCGCATTGCCAAGACAATCCTAAGCCAAAAGCACAAAGCTGGAGG
>NW_012098222.1:291014-294752 GCF_000951045.1 Mandrillus leucophaeus
TGCAGCCATGAAAAAGGATGAGTTCGTGTCCTTTTTAGGGACATGGATGCAGCTGGAAACCATCATTCTCAGCAAACTATCGCAAGGACAAAAAACCAAACACCGCATGTTCTCACTCATAGGTGGGAATTGAACAATGAGAACACTTGGACACAGGAAGGGGAACATCACACGCCGGGGCCTGTCATGGGGTGGGGGTACAGGGGGAGGAATAGCATTAGGAGATATACCTAATGTAAATGGCAAATTAATGGGTGCAGCAAACCAACATGGCACATGTATACATATGTAACAAACCTACGCGTTGTGCACATGTACCCTAGAACTTAAAGTATAATTAAAAAATAAAATAAAATATGAAATTACCATTTGTAATGGAAGAAGGGAAGGGAAGAAGAAGGGAAATTAAATTAAATTAAATAATTATTTTTAAAAATAAAATATGAAATTTCACCTGAGTACATACAGTAAGTTAAACTGAGAAAAGTTAGTAAAACAAGACGTATAATGCAAATGCAATTCAAACATGGTATTACAAAATTACCAAAGTATCTTCAAAATTAATACATTATAGACTCATGAGTCAAAAAATGTATCTTTTCATCTGAAAATATCTATTGTTTTCAGTTATGATTCAGCGAGATATGACTGAAATTATGAAAAAAGAATTATCCTAGCTGTTCCTTGAGTAAATCCTGCTTCATCTCACCACTCACCTGAGTCTTGAGTTCTCTGTTAACAACGCTGACAGTCTCTGTTAACAATGCTGTCAGTCACTCAGTTGAGTCTTTGGAGTGAGCCTATGTTTTTAAGATGAAGCCCACACTCGTGTGGAAGCAATGCCATCAGCTCATCTTCCTCCAGGTTTATAATTTTCCTGTCAGCTATAGAAAGATTGCAAGCCCCGACCTTGTGATTGTAAGAAAGAGAGCCACCAAAAGGAAAATGGAATTTTACAATTCCTAGAAAACACTGTAGAAACAACTGTGCTCCAAACTTTTTCATGTGTGAGCTTATTTCTCTAGGTATTTTCAGTTCAGTGGGTTGTATGGTCTCTGTCCTAGTAGACAAAACAGCTATCTCTCAATTGCTCAGCCTTCAAGATGAGACCACAATGTTAGATTTCCCAAAGCATCTCTGCTGTTTCAAGTAATTCATGGTAGCCCTCACAAATGTTCCCTGGTGGTCTCTAATTTTTGGAGCAAGAAGTAGACCATAAGCACCTTTGTGAGAATCAGAAAAATGTCACCTCTATTAGATCTACATGGGCAACGTGTTCTGTCTTCCTGAGGACACAGTTCTGAGCCAGAGCACCAGACGTGGGAGCAAAATGTGGACTACTTTTTACCTGTCCCACTAATTTGTCCAGGTGCATTTACAGAGTACAGAAGGACACCTCCATTTTAAACAAGAGTGGATATGAACTGCCCATGCCAAGAGATCTCTCTTAGATGTGAACTATCAAGCTATTCTGGTGGCGTATTCTACAACCACATCCCTCGGTTGCATTTGTGGCTTCCACTCACAGGAGGATTTTATTTTAAACACCCAGTAATGGAGCACTTACTTCATAGCAAGGGATGTTTCTTTTGCTCCTGTAACACCCATCAAACACAATTCTATCGTAACTAAACCTAATATTAATTATAATTAATGACTGCATATTTGCAATCTGCTGTTAGTTGAATACTTTATGTTAAACTGTTATAGTTAAAATGGTGACTTTTCTTTCTATAAGTTTATGGATCTTAGCACAGTGCAAAATCTCTGCCAGTTTAGGTTCAGCATGCTGTGCTCTCCTGCATTGTCTTTAATCCTTTAAAAAGTGTGTCCTCCATTTGGCCTCAGTTCTGCAGGCCTGAGAGTTGGGACTACCCAACTCTCAGACTTGATTGTCCACAAGTTAAATTCTTCTTGCCCTCTCCAATCCAGTTCAATATATCATTAGCTGCTATCAATATGATTTCATTTGCAATCCAATTTGCTAAGACCTTAATTTGATTGCCCTTGTGTAAGCCTTTCAACTCTACTCAAAAATTTTTGTCTACTCTTCAGAGAAAAACTATCATCAAAGAATCCTCTGAACAAGAAAGTTATCAATAAAAAAAATGTAAAATAAGCCCTTTCCAGATAAACACTGAGTTGCTTTCAACTAAGTTGAAATCAAATGACCAAAGATGATAATTTGAAATCTACATAAAATAACAAAAGCACCAGTAAAGATAATCATGTCATTATAAAAGATGTTATGTATACATATTCCTTTTTGTTTCTCATCTTATTTTCAAAAATGAATGTATAACAATAAAAATAGTATCGCATTGCTGGAACTATTGCAAATATAAATGTAATATATTTACCAATAACTAAAGAGGTGAGTGATAACAAAGTTGTTTTGGAATAAAGAAATATTCTCTGACATATTTCAAATAACTTAAATATTCTGGAATAAATGAGGAAATCCAGAAATGGAAAATAGGAAAGTTCATATGACAAGATTTGTAGATGTATAATTGCTTTTTTCCTTTTCTCAGCCTCTTTAAAAGAAATAAAATTATATAAAATAAAAAGTGTAAAATATATTAAGTTTATAACATGCAGATATAAGTATAAAATTAGTTATAACACATAGATATAAGTATAAAATTAATATCACAAAATGAAAAAGAGAAATAGAAATACATATACTAGCATTCATATAACTCATCAATATTGTCGGTATAAATGTAAAGCAGATTCTAATGAGTTAAGATGTGTGTCAGAAGCCCTGAAAGAAGGAATAGCTCCAAATATATATTTAAAAATCATAGAATAAATTGCAATGTTACATAAAAATATTTTCTTAATGCAAAATGGCAGAATAGGTAGAAAAAATAATAAAATACACAGGTGATATACAGAAAACAAAAATAGTATAGCAAATATAAATTCACCTATATAATTATTGACACTAAGTATAAAAACATTAAATAATTAAATTTTAAAAGCTGAGATTGTCAAACATTATAAAAGTAAGATACAAATACATGCTGTCTGCACCACAGTCACTTTGGATCCAAAGAAACAAATTGTGTAAAAGCAAAGAAATAAAAACATGCAAGCAACAGGTATAATAAAGTTGTAGTTGCAATTACAAAATTTTTAAAAAGAATTGTAAAAAACAAAAGCCAAAAAAACCCACACACTTAGATGTGTAACGTGAGACATTCTGTATTGATAAAAGAGTCAGTTCCACAGGAAGATTTAACAATTGTCAGCCAATGTGGAAGTAAAAAAGCAATAAAATATGTGAAGCCAAAACTGACAGAAATGAAGCAAGAAGTAGATAATCCCACAACAAGAGTTGGAGATTTAAATGCCCCATTTTCAATAATGGATTAAAAAACACCCTGAAGATCAATGAGAAAATAGACTTGAATCTTTTATATACTCTGGATGTTTGTATAGTTTGCAAATATTTTCTCCCATTCTGTAAGTTGTCTCTCCACTCTGTTGATTGTTTGTCGTGTAGCTTTTTGGTAGATAATACGCTGCTTCTGTATGCTGTGGAGCTTTGCAGTTTGATATCATCTATTTGTCTATATTTGTTTATGTTGCCTATGCTTTTGAGGTTCTATACAAAAACTCCTTCTCAAGAGCAATATGATAGAGCATTTCCCATGTGTTTTCTTCTAGTGAATTTATAATTGTGGGTGGGTCCTACATTTAAGTTTTTTGTTTTTTGTTTTTTTTTTTTTT
>NW_012098222.1:295842-297536 GCF_000951045.1 Mandrillus leucophaeus
TCTCGGCCTCCCAAAGTGCTGGGATTACAGGCTTGAGCCACCGCGCCCGGCCAGGAGTCAAGATTTTCTATACGTATGATCATGCCATCAGAGAACAGAGACAATTTCCCTTCTTATTTTCCAGTTTAAATGTTTATTTCCTTCTTTTGCATAATTGCTTTGGCTGGGAATTCAAGTAATATGCTGAATGAAAGTGGTAAAAGTGAGCATACTTGCCTCGTTACAGATCACAGAGAAAAGGTTTTTAACTTTCTCCCTTCACTCTGATGTTAGCTGCGGATTTCCCATCTATGACTTTTATTGTGTTGAAGTGTGTTCCTCTAGTATCTAAATTGTAGAGAGTTTGTATCATAAGAGTTGTTCTATTCACTGAATACTTTTCTGCATGTGTTGAAATGACCACATGGTTTTTTATTTTGATTCTGTTAATGTGATGTGTCATGTTTATTCATTTGACTATATTGAACCACCTGTGCATCCTTGGGATGAATCCTAGTTGTGTATGGTAAATAATCTTTTCAAAGTGTTTTTGGGTGCAATTTGCTGGTGTTTTCTCTTTTAGTGTTTTTACATCTACACTCATGTGAGAAATTGGTTGTTGGTTTTCTTTTTGTTGTGTTTTTGGTATCAGGTTAATGTTGGCCTTGTAGAATTATTTTGGAAGAATTCCCTCCTCTTCCACATTTTGTAAAAGTTTGAGAAGTATTGTTGTTAATTCTTTGTATGTTTGTTAGAATTCAACGGTGAAGGCCAGGCGTGGAGGCTCAAGCCTGTAATCCCAGCACTTTGGGAGGCCAAGGTGGGTGGATCACCAGAGGTCGGGAATTCGAGACCAGCCTGACCAACATGGAGAAACCCTGTCTCTACTGAAAATACAAAATTGGCCAGGTGTGGTGGCGCATGTCTGTAAACCCAGCTACTGGAGAGGCTGAAGCAGGAGAATCGCTTGAACCCAGGAGGCAGAGGTTGCAGTGAGCCAACAACGCACCATTGCACTCCAGTCTGACCAAAAAGAGTGAAACTCTGTTTCCAAAAAAAAAAAAGAAGAAGAAGAATTCAATGGTGAAGCCATCCATTCCTGAACCTTTCCTTGATGGGAGAGTTTTTATTTCCAGTTTGATCTTCTTACTTATTATTGGTCTTTTCAGTTTTTCTATTTCATCATGATTCAATCTTGGTAGGTTTTATGTATGTGGTAATTTATTCGTTTCTTCCAGGTTTTTCATTTTGATGGCAAATATTTATTCTTAATAGTCTCTTGTAATCCTTTGTATTTCTGTGATAATTTCTCCTTTTTATCTCTAATTTTATTTATTTGAGTCTTGTCTCTTATTTTCTTAGTCTACAAACAAATTGTTGACTTTATCTTCAGAAAACCAACTGTCTCATTCATCTTTTCTATTTTTAAAATTTTCTATTTTGTTTATTTCTATTATGATCTTTATTATTTTTTCCCTTCTACTACTTTACTGCTTTGTGCCTTTTGTTTTTTCTTGCATTTATGGTTCCCTGATAGATAATATTAGATTGTTTGTTTGAAATCGTTCTTTTTTTCATGTAGGTATTTATTGCTGTAAACTTCCCTCTTAGAATTACTTTTGCTAGAGTGCAATTTAACTCCACTTTGTTGTTGTTGTTGATTTTTCGTCGGTTTTTTTTTTTTTTTTTTTTTTTTTACTGCTGAAAATGTGGTG
>NW_012098222.1:301141-302013 GCF_000951045.1 Mandrillus leucophaeus
CGTGTTAACCAGGATGGTCTCGATCTCCTGACCTCGTGATCCGCCCATCTCGGCCTCCCAAAGTGCTGGGATTACAAGCGTGAGCCACCGCGCCCAGCCACATTTAAGTATTTAATCTATTTGAGTTGATATTTGAATGTGGTAAGAAATAATTTTATTGTTCTTCTTGTGGCTGTACAGTTTTCCCAGCATAATTTATTGAAGAGACTATCTTTTCCCCAATGTGTGTTCTTGGCACTTTTGTCGAAAATCAGCTGGCTTTTTAGCATGGATTTATTTCTGGTTTCCCTAGTCTGTTCCATTGGTCTAAGTATCTGGGAGGCTTTTTGTTTGTTTTTGGTTTTTTTGTCAGTATTACATTGTTTTGATTACTATATATTTGTAGTACATTTGAAGTCAGATGACGTGATGTCTCCAGCTTTATTTTATTTATTTTTGCTGAAGGTTACTTTGGCTATTTTGGTCTTTTGTGATTTAATTTATATTTTGCACTTTTTTATTTCTATGAAGAACTTCATTACCATTTTTATAGGAATTATGATAAATCTGTAGATCACTTTGGATAGTATGAACATTTTAATGATGGTATTCTTCCAAATAGGAACACAGGATATCTTTTTCGATATCTTTAATTTATTTCAACAGTGTTTTATAATTTTGTTGTAGAAATGTTTCACATCCTAAGTTAAATTTAATCCTAGGTATTTTATTTTATCCAATAGCAGTTATAAATGAGATTGCTCTCTTGATTTCTTTTTCAGATACTTGTTATGAGCATATAGAAATGCTACTAATGTTTGTATGTTGATTTTTTATCCTACACCTTTACTGAATGAATGTATCATTGCTAATAGTTTCTTAAAGGAGTCAAG
>NW_012098222.1:303728-359089 GCF_000951045.1 Mandrillus leucophaeus
AATATTAGATTGTTTGTTTGAAATCGTTCTTTTTTTCATGTAGGTATTTATTGCTGTAAACTTCCCTCTTAGAATTACTTTTGCTAGAGTGCAATAGCACTAGGAATAAAACAGAGTGTCCCCCCTGGGCTTTTTTTTTTGTTTTTTTTTTTTTTTTTACTGCTGAAAATGTGGTGCTTAAATTTTCTATTATTATTGGATTATAGTCCATTTCTCCCTGTAGGTCTGTTAGTATTTACATATTTGTGTGCCCCTGTGTGGGGTACATATTGATTTATAGCTGTTATAACTTCTTGCTGTATTGACCTCTTAATTACTGTATAATGGCCTTCATCATCTTTCTTTACCATGCTTGACTTAAAGTCAGCTTTATCTAATGTATCTACTCTTGTGATTTTTTGGTTTTCATTTGATGGTATTTCTTGTTCTATCACTTCACTTTAAGTCAATCTGTCTTTGTAGACAGATTAAGTGACTTTTTATTGTAGACAGCATGTATTTGGTCTTGGTTTTTAGTCCATTCAGCTATTCTATATGTCTTCTAATTAAATAATTTAATCCATTTACCCTCAAGGTTGTTATTGATATGTAAGGGTTGTGTACTGCCATTTTGTTACCACTTTTCTGGTTGTTTTGTAGATCCTTTTTTCCTCTCTTACTGTCTTCCTTTGTGGTTAAGTGATTTTCTTTTGTGATACATTATAATTTTTAGTGTATCTGTTATAGGTTTTTGTTTTGTAGGTACCATAATGCTTACAAAAAAATTCATAATTATGTTATTTTAAACTGATAACAATTTAACTTTTAATACAAATACAAGTAACAAAAAAAACTCTACACTTTAACATTATCTCTACCACATTTTGACTTTTTGGTATTTCAAATCATATCTTTTTATATTACCTATCTCACCAACTGTTGTAGTTTTATTGTGGTTAATACTTTTGGATTAAATCCTAATACTTAAAATGTAAGTGGTTTACCTACCACAATTACAGTATTAGGCTGATGTTTTCTGTGTTCTTTCTTTTATCAGTGAGTTTTATAACTTCATCTGATCCTTTGTTACATGTCAATATGTTTTTCTTTCAGATTGAAGAATTATTTTCAGCATTTCCTGTAAAACACATCTGGTATTGAAAAATTCTCTCAGCTTTTGTTTGGGAAAGTATTTATCTATCAAGGGAAACCAGCCCCCGGCATTTCACGTGGGTTCTTTGCTATTTCCCAAAGTGTCAGCCGGTCTGAGAAATAAAGGGAAAGAGTACAAAAGAGAGAAATTTTAAAACTGGATGTCCAGGGGAGACATCACATATCGGCAGGTTCTGTGACGCTCCCCAAGCCACAAAACCAGCAAGTTTTTATTAGTGATTTTCAAAAGGGGAGGGAGTGTACAAATAGGGTGTGGGTCTCAGAGATCACATGCTTTAAGGGCAACAAAAGACCACAAGGCAGGAGGTCAAGGCGAGATCACAAGGTCAGGGTGAAACTAGAATCACTAATGAACTTTCATGTCCCACTGTGTACACATTGTCATTGATAAATATTTTAACAGGGTTCAAGAGCAGAGAACCAGTCTTACTAGAATTTGCCAGGCTGGAATTTCCTAATCCTAGCAAGCCTGGGGGCACTGCAGAAGAGTAGGGCATGTTTCGTCCCTATCTACATCTGCATAAAGCAGACATTCCCAGGGTGGCCATTTCAGAGGCCTCCCCTGGGAATGCATTCTTTTCCCAGAGCTGTTAATTATTAACATTCCTTACTGGGGAAAGAATTCAGTGATACTTCTCTTACTCGTTTTTGGTAATAAGAGAAATATGGCTCTGTCCTGCCCGGCCCACAGGCAGCCAGACTTTAAAGTTATCTCCCTTGTTCCCTGAACATCACTGCTATCCTATTCTTAAGGTGCCCAGATTTCATGTTGTTCAAACACACATGCTCTACAAACAATTTGTGCAGCTAACACAATCATCACAGGGTCCTAAGGCAACATACATCCTCAGCTTACAAAGATGACAGGGTTAAGAGATTAAAGTAAAGACGGACATAGGAAATCACAAGAGTATTGATTGGAGAAGTGATAAATGAATCCATGAAATCTTCACAATTTATATTCTTCTGCCATGGCTTCAGCCGGTCCCTCCTTTCCGGGTCCCTGACTTCCTGCAATGTTTATCTTTTGTATGTGAAGATTAGCTTCAATGGGTACAGTAGTCTCTCTTTTTTTTTTTTTTCCTAAGATAGGATCTCTATCGCCCAGGCAGGAGTGCAGTTGTGGTATCACAGCTGACTACAGCTTTGGACTCTTGGGCTCAGATGTTACTCTTACCTCAGCCTCCTGAGTAGCTGGAACATGCAACCATGCTCAGCTAATATTTTTATTTATTTATTGTTGAGATGGGGGGTCTCACTATGTTGCCCAGGCTGGTCTTGATTTCTGGGCTTAAACAATCCTGTTGGAGCCTTCCAAAGTGCTGGAATTACAAGCATGAGCAACTGCAACTGGCCAATATAGTATTATTATCTGAATTTTTTTTCCCTCAGCACTTTGAATATTTTATCATATTGTCTCCTGACCTGCAGACTTTCTATCAGAAATCCAGTGACAGCTGTATTGGAGCTCTATAAAATGTTATGTTTTATTCTTGCTGCTTTGGGTATTTTTTGTTTTGATTTTTGATAATTCGTTTATGATGTGCCTTGAATTGTTCCTCTTTTGGTTGAATTTAACTGAAGGCTTCTGAGCTTCCCGTACATGGATGCTGTCATCTTTCTCCAGATTTGGAACATTATCAGCCATTATTCTTTAAATATGCTTTCTAAGAACTTTTCTTTCTCATCTCCATTGGGAACTCCAATTATGTGGCGTTTAGTTTGTTTGATGATGTCCCATAATTCTTGAAGGTCCTCTTCACTTTTTTGAAATATTTCTTTTTCTCTGTGATTGGGTAAATTTCACATATTCTGTCTTCAATCTTGCTGATTCTCTGTTTTATCAAGTCTGCTGTTGAATATGTCTAATAATTTTTTTAATTTCAGTTATAGCATTCTTTATTTCTAGGATTTCTATTTTTTTCTAATTTCTTACTTCATTCTTGGATGGTTTTTAAATTTGGTTCAGTTTTATAAATATTTCTTGTAATTCTATGAACTTCTCTAAGAAAATTATCCTGAATTCTTTGTTAGATATTTCATAGATCTTTAATTGTTTTGGGCCCATTACTAGGGCTTTCTTGCTTTCTTTTACTTCTGTCAGATTTTCCTTAGTTATCACAGTTGTTGCATCTTTACTTTTAAGTTTTTTAAATCTGAGGAGACAGCCGTCTCTTCCAGCTTTTTTATGTGTTCTTTGGTGATGTTAGACCTGTTGGCACTTCCTATTCAGGGCAAAACTTATAGTGAGCTCTAGAACTAATACAATACAGCAGAATTAACATGTTACCCTGCTGTTGTTCCTCATCTGGATAAGACTTATAGTGAGCACTGGACTAAATCCTGTACCAGAACTATGTCACAGTCTTGTTAATGTTTTCCAATCTGAGGGAAGATTTAAATGATCACTGAAACTTAATCATTGACCTTTTAATTGTTTCCAGGGCAGGATAGGCTTTACACAAGCATGTGGTCTTTGTGGGAAACTCAGCTATAATTTTGGACTTTCTCGTGCAGTGTGTCCTCTGCAGAATTATGGCACAAGGTAATCTCCTTTGCATGGAAGCCTTCTGACCTGATGCAGAACAGCTAATCACTGTTAGATCCACATGCTAATCACTACACTCAGTGCACTTAAATTTTGTCCCTCATTCACCCCATGAGAGACTTTTCAGTTTTTCTAGCACTCCCAATGGATTCTGTGAAATGAGAACACAATGGGCTTTCCTAAGATTTTCAGACTCGTGAGATCATTTACAGCCTACCTCCAGTTTTTCCCTCCCACCTCAGAAAACCTGGGTCTAGGGAAGCTCTGTGTGAGTGGCATTATGCCAACTTGAAGGAGGGGCTCTAAAATGGTCATTGTTTTTATAAGGTGCATTAAGCCATTTTTGCATTGCTATAAAGATATACTTTAGGCCTGGTAATTTATACAGGAAGTAGATTTAAATGGCTCACAGTTCTGCAGGCTGCACAAGCATGACATCAATATCTGCTCAACTTCTAGGGAGGCCTCAGGCATCTTTTACTCATGGTGGAAGGCGAACAGGTAGGAACAGGCACATCACATGCCAAAAGCAGAAGCAATAGGGTGAGAGGGGAAATACCACATACTTTTCCTCATTCAGCCTCCCATTACCCATTTCCAAAGTCATTTCCATATTTTCAGGTATCTTTGTAGCAATGCCTCACTCCTAAGTACCATTTTTTTCTATGTTAGGTCATTCTTTCTTGCTATAAAGAAATACATGAGACTGGGTGTTTTGCAAAGAAAAGAGGTTTAGGCTGGGCACAGTGGCTCACGCCTGTAATCTCAGCACTTTGGGAGGCTGAGGCAGGTGGATCACGAGGTCAGGAGATTGAGATCATCCTGGCTAACATGGTGAAACCCTGTCTCTATTGAAAATACAAAAAATTAGCCAGGCATGATGACAGGCACCTGTAGTTCCAGCTACTCAGGAGGCTGAGGCAGGAGAATCACTTGAACCCAGGAGGAGGAGATGGCAGTGGGCCATCACGCCACTGCACCCCAGCCTAGGCAACAAAGCGAGACTCCGTCTCAAAAAGAAAAGAAAAGAAAAGAAAAGAAAAGAAAAGAAGGTTAATCGGCTCACAGTGCTGCAGGCTGTACAGAAAACATGGCACCAGCATTTGCTCAGCTTCAGGAAAGACCTCAGAGAGCTTTCACTCATGGTGGAATGTAAAGTGGGAGCAGGCATGTCTCATGGTGAGAGTGGGATCAAGAGGAGAGGGAGATGCCACATGCTTTTGAAAAACCAGATCTCGTGAAAACTCACTATCATGAAGAAAATACCAAGCCATGAAGAATTCACCTCAATGACCCAAACATTATCCACCAGGCCCCACCTCCAACACTGGGGATTTCATCTCAATAACAGATTTGAGTGGGACAAATATCCAAATGATATCATCAATCATAAATTCTCACAGATTCATGGGCCCACGGAGTATCTCTGCTTGTCTCATGAATTTCATGAGTTTAGAGTGATAGTCTTGACTTCGAATTGTCTCTAGTTGTACCTCTGTGGGAGCAGGGATGCCAGGGTATCTTTTAATCTGTCATCTTGACAGCTGGAGATTTATTTTTATGGGAAAGGCAAACAAGTATATTTCTGTCAAATCATCATAAAAGAGACTCCAGTGTTTGTTTACAGCAAATAATGGCGTGTTATAAATATAGATTACAAAACAGCCCAAAGAAACAAACAATTAAAACTCATGCTACTTAGCTACAAAATCTCAAAGAGAAAGAATCTGATCTCCTGTGTCACAGCACTATATCCCACATGCCCACTTTTGAACAAAAGTTACAAATCATGCACAAAAATATGAAAATATTGCCCACTAATAAGAAATTAACGAACTGTCTCTGAAGACATCTATACACTCGACTTATGAGACAGAAACTTTATAACTGCTTTAAACATATTTAAAAGAGTTAGAGAAAAATATATACAAGCTACCATAATAATCCAGGAAGATGAGGCATTACCAAATGGAGAATATCAATGAGGTAGAAATTTTGAAAATGAGCCAAAAGTAGTTATCAATCTGAACGTTGCAATAACTGATGCCAAAATCAACAGGGGACTTGAACAGTAGACTTGAGTACACAAAACAATCAGTAAATGTGAACATAGGTTAATGTTAATTATCCAGTCTGACTATCAAAGAGGCAAAGGAATGAAGAAAAATATACAGATTCTGAAACACGGGTGACTGAACATCACATATATGTACATTGCAATTATAGAATTCAAGGTAGGAGAGGAGAGAGAAAAAAGGCAGTAACTTTTTAAAAGAAAATAATCACTTAACACTTTCTAAACAAGAGGAAAGGCATTAATCAACAAAACCAAGAATTATTGAGGGCTCTCAGAAGGATAAACTCAAAGAGATCCACACATTAGAATCAACCTTTTGAAAAACAAAGACAAAAACAAGAATCTTGAATGTGGTAAAGAGAAAAGTGACTCAATTTACAAAGCATCCTCAATTAGACAAAAGCGGATTTCTTATAAGAAACTATGCATGTCAGAGAACATCAGACTCACATATTTCAAGTTCGTGAAGGTGGAACTTACACAGATAACAAATGTAGAGCAAACCTTATTTGTGATTGTCCAAAACATTCATTTATTCAAGCCATTCTTGGTTGCTTTATGTGAGTTTTCGGATGGCTTGTTTCTTATCTTCACACTTTATTAAATTCTGGCTCATTCTCACTTTACTTTGGACATGTGGCTCCATGTTTTTATAGTGACATGGGAATTTACCCTCATCTCCTGGTTTTCAGTGAAATGTTCAAAAACCCAGGTTTTCAGTGGACACACTCATTTTTAGGCACCACCAGCCACAACAGCTTGCCACAGGTTTCTGCAGTGGATCAAAGGAAAATCTGAATGACAGAAACACCATCTTGCCTAAGGATCATCCCTTTGTTCTGGATGTCATACTTGTTCTCCCTTAGCATTATCCTAGGCAGGAGTCTCTTTTCTGTGGTAAGAGGTGATGTGGCTTTTAGACACTGAAGCGTTTTGTTTTGTTTTGTTTTGTTTTACCCGTCTTCCAGGTTGTACTTTGACTGTTCATTCATTAAAACTGGACAAATTCTTTAACTTAGATTCTTTAAATTGTCCCATTGCCCTGATGATCCAAGAAATGTTTAAGACACAGATGTGCAACTTTCTTTTCTTTCGTTGATTTACCCATTCTAAAAATCTTTTTATGTTCTGTTATGTCAGACATTATTCTAAGCCCCAGGGATAATAATTCTGTAATGTAATTGACACATTCCTACACTCTCATGGAGGCTACGTCCTAGATGGTAAATATGGTCCAGATAGAAAACGATAAAACATGAAAGGTTCGATTTTGATATGTGGTAAGAGCTAAAATACATCAGGTAAATGGAGGTGATTGTAGGTAGTGTGGACTGGCAGTGTCCCATTGGAAGAGTACTTCAATATAAATGTAAAAGATGTACGGGAGAAAGTCATAGGCACCTGTATATTAGGCAAAAGCTATCTACCTCACTATATTGTAATTTATCCACTTTAGTATTGACAAACATCTGGATAGTTTTCATGTTTTGGCCACAATAGAATTGATGTGGTCATAAGAAGACATTTATTTGATGTGTATATTTACAATAATTTTTGGTCACAGGGCGAGCATTTGTATAGTTTAAATTGATACCTAAAACCAGCTTTCCTAAGTAATTAGACACTTGCTAGGATTAAGCATGTCTAATTCCAACATATTCTCCCAACACATTCAATTCCAACACAATCTTTCCTAGTAAATTTTTAGATAATTGTATTAAGTTTCAATCTACATTCTTTAAAATTCACCAATTACAAGAAAAAAATTTGAGAAATATTGACATATTACTTTGTGTCAGATATTACAGATGATTGTAAATCACCATCACAAACGTAACATAAAACGCTTTAATCACTACAAAAGGTTAAATTCTGTTTGCTTGCTTGTTTGTTTTTCAATAAATGCTCTATTCCCACATTATGACTGTGAAACATCTATTTCATTTCTGTCACTATATATTGACTTACTAACATTTTTATATAAATAAAGTCCTAAATGTCCATGAAAGGGTCATATAGAGGCAAAGCAACCCCCACATGCCCAAGGAGCCAATAAACCAAAAAAGGAGGCAGACAAATCTGGTTGTTCAATATAGGATGGTTTATTGGAGGAGCTTACGGAAGGAAGCATGGTCTTGGGTGACTGCAAGATAGGTAGATCTCTGCAAAAGAACCCCCCAGATTCAGGGCTTCTACTTTGGGGAAAAAGTGTGCATGCTTTGGAAAGAATGTGTAGGTGTCCACACACATCACAGCCTGTGATTCCTACAACAGCATCAAGTGTTGTTTTGGAGGAAAATTACAGCCAATCAGTGTTCCTACATAAAGAGTAATACATCAACTAGATATGCGCAGGCATCCTCAGACTTGGGGTTAGTCTGAAGTTACATTTGTCACTGAAGATCAACATTTGTAATAAAATCACTCTCGTTCTCACATTCCACCCCTCTGATCTGGCTCTTAAAATCCCATGTGCCCACCTCTTCTGTGATGGCCTCTGAGCTTTTAGAGGGAGTCATCCAGTGCCACATATTTTGCAAATTTATTTGCCGATTGCAAGAAAAGACCACAACAGCAGCACAAACAACAAGAAGTGATACCTATGGCAAGTACAAGATCAAGAATTAATTACAGCTTTTGCCACCATGAACCCCCAGATCTAAACCAAGAAGAAAGCCACTGGGAGAAGGAGATGGCAGAGTAGCCCACAACAGGAAAAGGCTCATTTCTTCTTTCATAAGGCAGATCAGCAGCAGGAACAAAAACTTTAAACAGGTTTGGAAGGTACTTAATGGGACACTTTTTCCCATCTAGGTTCATCTTTGTTGATTAGAACATAGGCGGCCTGAACACTATGGGCTAGGGGCTCATGCCAAACATGTTGCCTAAGTGATAAAAGTGTTGATATTATCTTTAAGGTTACAGGTGTGGCAAAAGACCCTGTGAAACAGCTACCCAGAATTCTCTATGAAAAAGGCCATTTTCCAGTTATTGGCCTGTGGAGTGTTTTGTCCCAGACCCTAATAGAAATTGCTGGTATGGTGCAGCCTTGTATTTATTTCAATTGAATTAATGTTTCAAATGGCCTGAGGCAAAATCTTTACCCCTGCATGCAAGGTATTGTATTGCAAATTGCTCACAGTTGTGCCTTTAAAAAGTCATTTTTCTTTTCAGTTAACTGTGCCACTTGGGGATTGGGTAAATGAAATCTTCAATCTCTGTCATTTTTACGCATCCAATCTTGGACATCGTGCCCAGTGGAATATATGCCTTGGTCGCTATCAATACATCAAGGATATCCATACGTGACACGGAGTTGCTCCAAATCCTTCATAGTGGCTGTTTGATTTTCCTTTTTGCAAGAGAAGGCCTGCAACAATCCCATGGCAGTATCCACATGTTAGCACATACTTTTGTCTCAAGCTTACTGGCAGGGGTTCAATGTATCTATCTGCCAGTCTGTTACAAAGGTGGCTGTCTTTTGTCTTATGTACTTGTCCCAATGTATGTGGGATACAGCAAGGGCACAGCAGTAGCAAACGAAACTGTTTGTTACTGTTACCCCACTGAATCTGCATAAACAGAGGCAATCCTGTTCCCCTTGCTACTTGCCTGGCCACTTAATACTTACTATGCGCTGTAATACTCACTGTGTCTACACACCTAATCAACTAGCTCAGAGGATTTCGAGGGATCTAGTGTTCCAATTTTTGCTAGAGTATCAACTTTTGTATTATCGGGGGCAAATCTGACCAGTGTACTGAAACATGATATACAATTAGACTCACAGTGGGTTCCTGTTTCCTTTTTCAAATGTCTTTCCCTATGGCAGCCCCCGACAGGGTTTTTCTCAGCACATGCCAGTCATCCTGGGTCCACTGGATAAGCCAAGTTGTAAGACCCTTAAATACTGCCCAATGGTCTGTACAGAAAACTACAGGTGATAGCTCATAAGTACAAACCAACCATGCAGCTCAGAGTTCTGTCTAGTGACTACTTTGCTGTGTTCTTGTCTCAAATCATATGGTATCTGCTAGTTGACAGCTACTGTTGCCCATACACACAGGTTACTTTGGCTTGACCAATTTGAGTACCAACATTTTCAGGAATAGGGTCTGTGTCTTCATGTACCATTGGAGACATCTCCTGTTGGGGCTCCACAATAGGGGAAGCATTGGTGTCATACTGTACTGGCTCTAATGTGGCATGCAGTTCATCTCCCAAGGGACTTATGGAGAGGGCACGACAGCGTTTCAGATATACAAGCCACTTTTGTAAAGTGGAGGCCTGGGCAATAGTTGAGGGAGGCCTGACAAGCCTTCTATTCCACCCTTGTTAGGGAGACCTGTTCTCACTGTTACCAGCAAAGCAGCAGTTGTGGCTTCAACTTGTTGCAAGAACTTATATACTCCCAGGACCTGTTGTTCAGTTGGGGAACAGCAGGTTTCAGCACCCTTCCAATATTGTGGCCAAAATTCTAGAGGAATTCTACTTTCCCATGCTGGACTTGTCAGAGGGCCCAACTTGTCCTCTCAGGGCTTATGGTCACATCTAAAGACATTGGTATCCTGCTAAGGGGGACACCTCAGGCTTGTTCCTGAACCATGTGTATTTAACCTTCCCAACACTTCCTCTTGTTCTTTATCCCAGCACCAACAAGACCCCTTCTTTACTAGTGAGAATAATGGACACAAACATTGAGCTAAATGTGGAATAAAAGCCTGTCAGTGTCATTAAAAGACCTAGGAAACTTTGTAACAATTTAACTGTTCTAGGCACAGAAAATTGTATTTTGTCAATGACTGTACCTGAGCTAAGGCATGTTTTGCCCAACGAAGTGACCCCCCAAGACTTTTACAGAAAGTTCGGGGCCTTGCATGTTTTGTGGGTTCGTTGCCCATGCTCTGGATTGAAGAAGATTGCATAAGGCATCAAGGTGTTGCTGTAGCAATGAGAAGTCTTCAAAAGTTAGCATAATCTCATCAATACAACTGTTTAAGAGCAAGTGGCAATGGGTGTTAAGTTCAATCTCTTAACAATTATTCACTCAAAACTAGTGGGGCAACCCTGGGGAAACACTTGGAATGTCTATTGCCGGCCATCCCAAGCATTAGGTGGATAGAAGTATTATGGGGATTAGATAAAGAATTTATGGTACATAGACACCATGGAATACCACGCAGCCCTAAAAAAATAATAAAATCATGTCATTTGCAGTGACATGGATGCAGCTGAAGGCCATTATCCTAAGTAGATGAATGCAGAAAGAGAACAGTAGTATAATATGGTAAGTTAAGGTTTCCAAATGTGCCTCCTGAGTTTCAAGCTTATCTGCCAAACCAGACAGAAACACAAATATGAAATGAAGGGAGAAGAAGAAGAGATCAGACTGTTACTGTGTCTGTGTAGAAAGGAAAGACAGAAGAAATTCCATTTTGACCTGTTCCTTGAACAATTGCTTTGCTGAGATGCTGTTAATTTGTAACTTTGCCCCAGCCACTTTGCCCCAACTTTGAGCTCACAAAAACATATGTTGTATGGAATCAAGGTTGCAGGGATCTAGGACTCTGCAGGACATGCCTTGTTAACAAAATATTTACAAGCAGTATGCTTGGTGAAAATCATCGCCATTTTCTAGTCGCAATAAACCAGGGGCACAATGCACTGCGAAAAGCCCCAGGGACCTCTGCCTTGGAAAGCCGGGTATTGTCCAAGGTTTCTCCGCATGTGATAGTCTGAAATATGGCCTCGTGGGATGAGAAAGACCTGACCGTCCCCCAGCCCAACACCCGTAAAGGGTCTGTGCTGAGGTGGATTAGTTAAAGAGGAAGACCTCTTGCAATTGGGGTAGAGGAAGGCCACTGTCTCCTGCCTGCCCCTGGGAACTGAATGTCTCGGTATAAAACACGATTGTACATTTGTTCAATTCTGAGATGGGAGAAAAACTGCCCTATGGCGGGAGGCGAGATATGTTGGCAGCAATGCTGCCTTGTTATTCTTACTCCTCTGAGATGTTTGGGTGGAGAAAAACATAAATCTGGCCTACATGCACATCCAGGCATAGTACCTCCCCTTGAACTTAATTACGACATAGATTCTTTTGCTCACATGTTGTTTTGCTGACTTTCTCCCTGTTGTCACCCTGCTCTCCTACCACATTCCTCTTGCTGAGATAGTGAAAATAATAATCAATAAAAACTGAGGGAGCTCAGAGAACGGCGCCAGTGCAGGTCCTTGGTATGCTGAGTATCGGTCTCCTGGGCCCACTGTTGTTTCTCTATACTTTGTCTCTGTGTCTTATTTCTTTTCTCAGTCTCTCGTCCCACCTGACAAGATATACCCACAGGTGTGAAGGGGCAGGCCACCCCTTCATGAAAGTTCTCATATCCATTTCTTTCATTTATAATTTCAATTTTAGATTCAGAGGGTACATGGGCAAGTGTGTTACAAAGGCATATTGTATGATGCTGAAGTTTGAGTATAATTGAACCTATCACCCAGGCAATGAACACAGTACACAATAGGTAGCTTTTCAACCCTTAACCCCCTCTCTCCCCCATGCTGTATTTCCCAGTGTCTATTGTTCCCATCTTTCTGTCCATGTGTATGCAAAGTTTAGTTTCTGTTTATAAATGAATAAACGTGGTATTTGGTTTTCTGTTTCTGCATTAGTTCACTTAGGATAATGGCCTCCAGTTGCATCTATGATGCTGCAAAGGACATGATTTCATTCTTTTTTATGGCTGCATAGTATTCCATGGTGTATATGTACCACACTTCTTTATCTAATTCACCATTGGTGGGCGCCTGGATTGACTACATGTCTTTGCTTTTGTACACAGTGTTGCAGTGAGCATAAGGGTGCATGTGGGTACAGATAGAAAGATTTATTTTCCTTTGGGTATATACCCAGTAATGGAACTGCTAGGTTAAATAATAGTTCAACTCAGTAGTTTGAAAAATCTCCAAACTGCCCTGCATAGTAGCCTACTTCACTTGCACTCCCACCAACAGTGTATGTATTTCCTTTTCTCTGCAGCCCCACCAACATCTGCTATTTTTGGACTTTTTAACAAAAGTCATTCACACTGGTATGACATGGTATCGCATTATAGTTTTTATTTGCATTTTTCTGATAATGAGCAGTTTTTCATATGTTTTTTGGCTACTTATATGTCTTTTTTCTTCTTTTGAGAAGTGTCTCTGCATGTTTTTTGCCCATTTTTAAATAGGGCTATTTGGTTTTTGCTTGTTAAATTGTTTAGGTTCCTTATAGATTCTGGATATTGGGTCTTTATTGAATGCATAGTTTGCAAATATTTTCTCCCATTCTGTAGGTTTTCTATTTACTCAATTGATAATTTCTTTTCCTATATGGAAGCTCTTTAGTTTAATTAAGTCCCACTTGTCAATTTTTGGTTTTGTGTAGCAATTGCTTTTGAGTACTTATTCATAAATTATTTGCCAAGACTGACGTTGCAAATTTTTCTTAACTTGTTGAAGATTAGATATTTGTGAGTATGTGGCTTTATTTCGGTGTTCTCTATTCTGTTCCATTGGCCTATGTATCTGTTTTTATACCAGTAGCTTGCTGTTTTGGCTACTACAGTAACCTTGTGGCGTAGTTTGAAGTTGGATAATGTGATGACTCTGGTTTGGCTCTTTTTACTTAGGTTTGCTTTGGCTCTTGGGGCTCTTTTTTGGTTCAATATAATCTTTAGAACAGTGTTTTCTAATTCTGTGAAAAATAGCATTGGTAATTTGATAGGATAGGATTTGTAGATCACTTTGTGCAGTACGGCTATTTTAATAATTTTGATTCTTTCAATCCATGTGCATGGAATTTTTTTTCATTTGTTTGTCATCTACGATTTCTTTCAGCAGTGTTTTGTAGCTCTCCTTGTAGAGATCTTTCACCTCCTTGGTTACATATATTCCTAGGGATTTATTCTTTTTGTGGCTATTGTTAATGGGATTGCATTCCTGATTAGGCTTTCAGCTCTAACATTATTCATGTATACAAATGGTACTGATTTTCATACATTGATTTTCTATTCTGAAATGTTAATGAAATTGTTTATTACTTCTAGAAGCCTTTTGGTGGAGTCTTTAGGGTTTTAGGTATAGAATTATATCATCAGTTAAAAGAAATAGTTTGACTTTTTCTTTTTCTCTTTGGATGACTTTTATTTCTTTCTCTTGCCTGATTGCCCTGGCTAGGACTTCCAGTATTACATCAAATAGAAGTGGTGAGAATGGGAATCATTTTTTGTTCTACTTCTCAAGGAGACTGCTTCCAGCTTTTTTCCAATCAGTATAATGTTAGCTGTGTGTTTGTCATTGATGGCTCTTATTATTTTGAAGTATGTTCCTTTGATGTCTACTTTATTGAGGGTTTATTTTTTTAACACAAAGAGACATTGAATTCTATCAAAAGCTTTTTTTTTTTGCATCTATTGAGGTGATCATGTGGGTTTTGTTTTTAATTCTGTGTATACGGTAAATCACATTTATTCATTTGTATATGTTGAAACAACCTTGATTCCAGAAAAGAAAAGAAATTAACTTTTGGATGTGCTTCTAGATTAAGTTTGCTAGTATTTTGTTGAGAATTTTTGTTATGTGTTCATCAGGGATATTGACTTGTAGGGTTTTTTTTTCTTGTGTCTTTGCTAGTTTTGATATCAGGGTGACACTGGCTTCATAGGTTAGTTAAGGAGGAGTCCCTTCTCTATTTTTTGGAATCGTTTCAGCAGAATTGGTACCAGTTGTTCTTTGTATATCTGGTCGAATCCAGCTATAAAAATCTGATCCTGGGCTTTTGTTGCTTGGTAGATTTTTATTACTGCTTCAATTTGCAACTCAAGATTGGACATTTCAGGGTTTCAACTTCTTCCTAATTCACTCTTGGGAGGTTGTATGTTTTCAAGAATTTGTCCATTTCCTCTAGAATTTCTGGTTTGTATGCATAGAGGTGTTCATAATAGTCTCTGAAGATCTTTTGTCTTTCTGTGGAATCAGTAGTAATGTCACCTTTGCCATTTCTGATTGTGCTTATTTTGGTCTTTCCTTTTGTTACTTTGTTAATATAGCTAGCAGTCTATCAATTGTGTTCATATTTTCCAAGAACAAACTTTTGATTTTTGATACTTTGTACAAATTCTTGTATCTCAATTTCATTCAGTTCTGCTCTGATTTTATCTATTTTCTTCTATTAGCATCAAGGTTAATTTGTTCTTGTCAATCTAGTTCCTTTGGTGTAATGTTAGGCTGTTAATTTATGATCTTTCTATTCTCTTGATGTGGGCATTTAGCAAAGTTTATCTTTTCTTCTTAATACTACTTTTGCTGTATCCCAGAAATTTTGGCATGATTTGTCTCTGTTTTCATTAATTTGAAAGAATTTTTTATTTTTGCCTTAATTTTATTGTTGATGCAAAAGTCATTCAGGATCAAGTTGTTTAATTTCCATATAACTGTGGTTTTGAGCAATATTCTTGGTGTTAAATTATGTTTTTATTGCACTGTAGTCTGAGAGTATGGTCTAATTTCAACTTTTTTGAATTTATCGAGAGTTGCTTTATGGCCAAGCACGTAGCCAATCTTATGGT
This sequence comes from Mandrillus leucophaeus, assembly GCF_000951045.1. Taxonomy (NCBI): domain Eukaryota; kingdom Metazoa; phylum Chordata; class Mammalia; order Primates; family Cercopithecidae; genus Mandrillus; species Mandrillus leucophaeus. The sequence continues at coordinate 319,117 of NW_012098222.1, forward strand.
GTGTTCTATATGCAGATAAAAAGAATATGCATGTGGAATATTATGTGTTTATTGGGTGGAGTACTACTAACATAAAAACACACTTAGGTACACAGCCCAAAGACTCTATAAAACAACTACATAGTTGACTCTACAAAACAACCAGCTAACAAAATAATGACAGGATAAAAATCTCACATATCAATATTAACCTTGAATGTAAATGGTCTAAACAACTCCACCTAAAATGGACAGAATGGTAAGTTAGATAAAATAACAAGACTCTATTAGGTCAAATTGGTCAAGTGTCAAGTTTAAGTCCAGAATTTCTTTGTTAGTTTTCATCACAACAGTCTGTCTAAAGCTGTCAGTGGGATATTCAAATCCCCCACTATTATTATGTGGCTGTGTAAGTCTTTTTGCAAGTTTAGAAGTATTAGTTTAATGAATCAGAGTGTCCTAATGTTGGGTGCCTATATATTTAGGATTTTTAAGTCTTCTTGTTGAACTAAATGCTTTATCATTATGTAATCCTTTTTTCCTTTTTTTTTTTTTTTTTTTTTTACTGTTGTTGGTTTAAAGTCTGTTTTATATGACATAGCAATGGCAACCTCTGGTCTTTTTGTTTTTCATTTGTATGAGAGATTTCTCCAACCCTTTCCTTTCATCCCATGGGTGGCATTACATATTACATAGGTCTCTTGAAGACAGTATATGGTTGAGTCTTCCAGCTTACCACTCTGTCCCTCTTAAGTGGGGTGTTTTGATCATTTACATTCAAGGTTAATATCGATGTGTGAGATTTGTATCTCGTCATTGTTTCGTTAGCTGGTTGTTTTGTAGATTCAACTGTGTAGCTGCTTTATAGGGTCTTTGGGCTATGTATTTAAATGTGCTTTTATGTTGGCAGGTTTCATTTTTCATTTCCCTAAAGAACCTCTTGTAAGGCTAGTGTAATGGTAACAAATTCTCTCAGCATTTGCTTTCCGGGAAAGGATTTTATTACTTCTTTGCTTATGAAGCTTAGTTTGGCAGGATATTAAATCACTGGTTGGAATTTATTTTCTTTAAGGATGCTGAAAATAGGCTCCCAAGATTTTAAGGATTGTAAGGTTTCTGCTGATAGGTCTACTGTTAGCCTAATAGAGTTCCCTTTGTAAGTGACCTGACCCTTTCCTCTAACTCTTGTTAAGGCTTTTTCTTTCATATTGACCTTGGAGAATCTGATAACTGTGTCTTGGTGATCATTGTCCTGCATAGTACCTCACAAAGGTACTCTAAATTTCTTGAATTGGCATGTTGACCATGCTAATGTGATTGAGGATATTTTTGTGTGGATTATATTCCCAACAACTTTTCCAATTTTTTTTTTTTTTTTTTTTTGAGATGGAGTCTCGCTGTTGAACTCCAGCTGAACCCCAGGCTGGAGTTCAATGGCACAACCTTAGCTCGCTGCAACCTCCACCTCCCAGGTTCAAGCAATTATGCTGCCTCAGCCTCCTGAGTAGTTGGGACTACAGGCAAGCACCACCACACCTGGCTAATTACATATTTTTAGTAGAGATGGGGTTTCTACATGTTGGTCAGTCTGGTCTCGAACTCCCAACCTCAGGTGATCAGCCGGCCTCAGCCTCCCAAAGTGCTGGGATTACAGGCATGAGCCACTGCACCCAGTCTCTTTTAACTCTTTTTGATTACATGAATCTTCCAATTTCCCCCAACCACCAGTGAATTGTTTCTAATTTTTTTTTTTAAGAGAATGACAGAAACTCCACCCTGTTCCAGTGCAAGAGTACAGGGATTCCCTGGAAAGACTCTGGCTTGGAGCCCTCAGACCAGAGTTTAGGTCCAGGGGTCCACTTGGTGACTCAGGAAAAACCCTGGACCCCACCTCAAGGGATCGTGGATCCCCCTGGTGGGGGTCTCAGAAGCAGGAGGCTGCTGGGCCACGTCAGGGACAAGGCTTTCTCCAGCATGCCCATGCAAGGCTCCTCAATAAAAAGAAATCATGTTGCCTGTTCTGCAGCAGGCACGCCATCCTCAGGCCCCTAAAACCTTCAGGGGACATTTCCGCTCTGCCATCTGTGTGAACACACTCTACCTCCCAGCCTCTGCCATGTCACAGATGACTGAGGCTTCAGATGAGTGACCTCCCCAGGGTAACGTGGGCCTGTGCTTGGGTCTCAGCCTCTTCTATGACCCTTGGGTGGCTCTCAGCATGGGAGGCTGCTTCCTAGGCCTCTATTTGCTGTTCTGTGAATAGGACAGGTAACAGACCTCTAAGGCGGGCATGAAATGCCAAGCGCCTGCCACAGGGCCTGGCAACAAACTCTCAGGAAATTCAGGTCACTCTCTGGGAGTGGCCACAGATGCTTCTCAGAACCCCAACCTCTGGCACTACTCCAGCCCATGCAGTCTGGGCAGGACCCTTCATCATCCACGTGTCCCAGGCCCACAAGTATCTGACACCTCAGATGGTACTTGTGGCCCACTGTGTGACCCCAGGCATACCTCCATGTTCTCTAGGCTGGGTCTCTCAGCTGCCACAGCTCTGCAGAGCCCAGGCTATGGGCTCCAGCCCCTAAGCTCCAGATTGACTTGCTAAATATAATCTCCAGGGCAAATTTTAATCCTGGACAGGAATTGGACACATTCCCATGGCTAGGATGGGTCCCTGGAGGCTGGAGGTGACACCATCCCACACGACTTAGTGCCAAGATCATCCCCCAAATGACCCCTAGGCCTATGGTCTCATGAGAACAGGGACCGGGGCTGAGCTTGGGCCTGAGTCTCTTGAGCATAGAAGGCTCAACTAAGCCCCTTCTCAATCTGTCTCAATTTTAGTTACAGAGACACTATGGCTAGTGCAGGGCTCATGTGACAGGAGAACCCCCAAGAGGCAGGAAGTTGGGGGGCGTTTCTGGACTGAGATCCTAGAGCTGAGACAGGAAGTGAATTCCATGCAGAAGGAACAGCAGGTACAAGGATCCCAAGGGGGAGAGAAACAGCAGTGAGGTTGGAGTGGGTGGGGAGGGTGAGAGGCCACAGAGGCTGGGCCACACTGGGCCTTCTGAGCTGCAGGAGGCTCTGGGTTTTAGTCTAAGAGCAAAGACGAGTTATGAGAGGGTTTTGAGGAGAGAAGGGATGGGGCTGATTTATCATTTTAACATGCAGCTCATGGCTACCATGGAAAGCGGGACTATCAGGGCCGAGGTGGAGATGGCAGGAGGCTGGAGATGAGGTCAGGGCTGTGTCCATCTGAGCAGAGCTGGGGTGGTACCCTCTGTGTGCTGGTCTGTACCTCACACTGTAGGTCACTGGGTCCCACGGCTTATTTGACCCTCCAGAACATCAGGAGGTGCCCCACCAACTCTAGTGTGAGGTGACAGGTGCAGATGAGCTGATGCAGGGCTTAACTCTCCTGACCCCCCATGACACTGCAACTCTCCTGATTCCATCACCAAAGAACCAAACTGTCCCCGACTGTGCCCCTGAGAGATCAAGCTCTAATCATGGCTTCCCTTACTCACACATTCTCCATGGTTCAACACTGGCCTTGTGAGAAAATTTCTGCACCGAACCTGACATTCAAACACCTTGCCCTAATCAGCTCCTGCCTACTTCTCTCTATCTTTGATAAATATTTCTGTCTAGACAGTCCTTTTTTCCCTTCCCCACCTAGCCAACTCCTAGTAACACTTCAGAACTCAGCTCAGGTCAGATGAGGAGGTTCATGCCTGTAATTCCAGCACTCTGAGAGGCCAAGACAGGAGGATTGCTTGAACCCAGGAGTTTGAGGCCAGTCTGAACAACATGGTGTAACCCCACTACAAAAAATGTAAAAATTAGCTGTGTGTGGTGGCATGTGCCTGTAGTTCCAACCTGAAGCAGGAGGATCAACTGAGCATGGAAGGTCAAGGCTGCAGTGAACAGTGATTGTGCCACTGCACTTCAGACTGAGCTACAGAGAAAAAAAAAAAAAAAACTCAGCTCAAAAAAACATTCCTCCAAGAAGCCCTCCCTGTCATTCCTCTGGAATCCCACAGTCCCCATCCTTCCCCTGTAATTCTGACCCAATGGGGCTGGCAGTATATACATCCAGCTTTGTCTCCCCTAGACTGGACAGTCCTCAAGATCAGGCCTAGGAGTGGACAGTAAAATTTAGAGAGTGTAACAGGTAAAGAGAGACATGACTGACTCCCTCCTCTTTAGCTTCCCTTGACAGCTTCCTCTCAGACTGCCCCAGCTGATATCCTGCCCAGAAACACACATGCTTGCAAATCCAGCCACTCACCATTGACCTGTCTTGGACTCAGGTGTGAAAAACCAGTCAAGGAATGCAGACCTGGAAGCCCAGGGTGTGTGTGTGTATTTTAGTCAGGTGAAAAATCCCACCCAAGCTCCAGACAGACCCTGGCGGCCCATTCTGCAGATGTTGGTGAGGTTGGTATTTCTGGGGAGGTGTCAGCAAAGGTTGAATGTGCCAGGCATGAGGCAAAGGCCAAGGTTTAGGGAGGCATCTTCTACACACACACCTGCCCCAGAAAACAGAGAGCTGTGGCATCTGCCCAGCACAGAGGCAGATAGGTGGATCCACTGACCCAAGGATAGAGCAGGGAAGACAGGACAGGAGAAATCCAAGAGGGCTTCTGAGGGGAGAAGGCATGTAGTTTGGCTTAGATGCAGAGGCTAGGTAGGGGCCTGAGCAGATGAGTCGGGGACTGGGCATTTGAAGCTAAGAGTCTTGCACTTTCCTACCCCTTTCTTTGGCACCCTCATACTTGAGCATTTATTAGCAACTTGTGCTAACCACTGAGCTAAGCTGACCTCCAAATAGTTAGAAAGCTTAAGTAAACCAGCATCCATAGATGACAAAGGTGACTGAGGACCTACTGTTACAAAGGCAAGGTAATTTGAGGCTGCAATGAGCTATGAGCAACTGTGTTCCAGCCTGGGAGACAGAATGAGACCCCATATGTAAAAAAAAAAAAAAAAAAAAAAATAGTAATAACAAAGTATACATCAATCTCAATTTTTTTAAAAAAAGGCAGATGGCTTTACAGTTGTTTTATCAAAACTCAAAGTAACAGGAAAGCCCAAATTATTTCAACAAAGGCAGACATTTTAAATAGATGATAGCTGCCCAAGTCATTTTTATGAAACTTCTTTATGTCAAAACCTAAGTCTAAGAAGAGAAAAGTGTTGACCTTCATACAGGCTGTGTTAGGCAGAGATTTCAAGGAAGTCTTCTCGGAAGAGGTGACATTTGAGCTGAGACCTGAAGCACCAGAAAGAGGCAGCCAAGCCAGGAAGAGGCAGGAATGGGAAGGTCTAGGGCAAGACTGGTCCGGGGAGGGGGAACTACAGCGACAAAGGCCCAGAGGTGATCAGGAGCTTGGCATTTGGAAGCACAAAGAGTCTGTGTGACTGGACAGCATGAGAGGAGGAGATGGTGATAGGGTGTGCACTCCTCAGGCCACCTAGGTCCTGGAGCCTACGGTGAGAAGCATGGGCTTGACTCTGAGGGCAAAGGAGAGCCATGGAGAGTTTGGGTAAAGGGGAAAGTTGGCATTTAATTTTATAGCTTTTTGAAGTTTGTTTTGTTTTGTTTTCTTAGAAACCGGGTCTCAGTCTGTTACCCAGACTAGAGTGCAGCTCAAAATATTTTCCAATTTATCTTGTGATTTTTTTTTTTGATCCAATGATTTAGAGGTGGGTTGTTAAATTTTCACATATTTTCAGATGTCCAATATGTCTTACTGTTAGTTTCTAATTGTTTCAGTCAGATAACTTATTTGTTATCTCTATCTCTCCTGTCTTCTGATCCTGTTTTTCCATTGACTATCATTTTTTAAATAAACTTATTTCAATGTGGCATTTACAACCCTATTTTAATTTTTTGCTCTATCTCTGATGTAGTCGTTCCAGGGATTATAATGTGCTTTTCAATTTTTCCAACGAATGAAGAACGAAGTGATCGACTTCTTGCGCCAGCTGGGGCTCTGGAGCGCTGCTCCGAGGCGGTGGATGGAGGGTGCCAGGCACGACATCAAGAGTTCTGCAGCCAGGGCCTGGGACAACCTCCCGCTCCACCTCCCCGGAGCCTCGCAGCCAGCGCCCCAGCGGCCCGTGCGCTCCGGCCGGGCTGGACATCAGCGCTGTGGCGGCCGCAGACCTCACCTGAGCAGGCCCCGGGCTGTATGCGGACCGCCAGGCGTCCAGAACCCTAGAGGCAACCGGCGGGCTGGATCCGCACTGCGGCCCTGAGGAATGGATGATGTGCAGGCGACGAAGCTACACACGTCTTTCATTTTGGGGGGGGAAAAAAAAAGAAAAAATGGAAATGGAAGTTTGAAAATATGTGGGCTCTCCGTCCTTTCCTTTGTTCCTGCGTGCCCTCTGGGGTGGGAGGCTCAGCGAGCTTCAAGAGGTGGTCGGGATTCCCCCACCTGCCCCCAGATCCCCCAGAGGTCAGCACGGCCCCTTCCGTGGGTGTCACAGAGACGGATGCGGGTCCCTCTCCCCGGGAATGGGTAGGTCTGGGTCCAGTCCGCAGGACCCCCTCGCGAGTGCTGACGCAGAATGGAGTTGAGGTCGGGGCAGCGCTGGACCCCAGGGCCCCTGCCTGCCTCCTGGTGAGCTCGGTGACCCAGGCAGCCCTGGTGAGGCCGCAGGTGTCTGGGACCTAGAGAGGCCCCAGGGCTCCCACAGGACGAACGCCGACAGTGAGGCCAAGGAGGCCCTGCTGCCCTCGGGACTGTCCCTCCAACCCCCAGCTTTCCGTGGTTCTTGGGCCCCCTCTGCAGAGGGGCAGGGGAGACCACCCTGGATCCTGAGGCGCCGAGCTTGAGGGACCCCAGAGCTCCAGCCAGGCCGCTTCCTTTGCGGATGGTGAAGTTGAGGTCCAGAGGAGGGCAGGGGCAGGTCCCGGGCGCTCCCCAGGCAAAGGGAGCCGATCTAGGGGCTGGGGTCACAGGAATGGCTCCTGCGACCTCTAGGGCCCTAGACCCCGAGCGGATGAGAGACTGGGGGCCTTTCGTCCACCCCTGGGGCTGGGCAGAGGTTCAGCCTGTGTAAACCGAAGCAGCTTCTGGCCAGTCCCAGCCGCGGCCCCTTTAAGAGGGGGCGGTGCTTCAGCCTGGCACGAGGGACGCTGCCAGCGTGCAGGCCCCTACGGAAGCCGAGACTGCGCTTCGTGCGAGGCCCGGGCACCGGCGGCGGCATGGTCAGAGCGAGCCTCGCAGAAGCTGCGGTGGTTTCCGTGTGTTGGTGGAGGAACAGGCAGGTGTTGGTGGAAGAACAGGTAGATCTCGGCGGTAAGTGACGGGGGATGAACCCCACTGGGAACCCTCTGGGTCTCCCTGCCCCTTCCCGGCCGCTCCCAGCTTTCGGGCCCTGACTTCTTCGTGGGCATCTGGGCCCGAGTCGTCAGCGCGGGGGCGGTTGTGGGATCCTGGCCGCTGCAGCGTCCGCACCCCGGCCGGGAAGGCTGTGCCGCTGTGCGACCCGCGACCGGCCTATGGGAACGCCCTGGCCCAGAACCGGCGGTGAAGCGCTGGACCCGGGTCCCTCCGAGCCCCACGGGCCTCTGAGCTGGAGTCTAGGGTTATTTTTGATGCCTCAGGGTCTTTAGAAGGAGACCTCGCTAGAGCGGGGAACAGCTGTAGTTTCAATTCTTGGAGGAGTCTCCAGCTATTTAGCTGTTTCCCATGGTGTGTACCCTAATTTTCATTTCCACATACTGTGTATGAATTCCCCTTTCTCCAAAACCACACCCCCATTCCAATTTTTTGGGGTTTTGTTTTTGTTTTTTTGAGACAGTCTCGCCCTGTCTCCCAGGCTGGAGTGCAGTGGCGCCATCTCGGCTCACTGCAACCTCCGCCTCCGGTTTCAAACAATTCTCCTCTCAGCCTCCTGTGTAACTGGGACTACAGGCGCCCGCCGCCACGCCCGGCTAATTTTTGTATTTTTATTTTTAGTAGAGACGGGGTTTCACGGTATTTGTCAGGCTGGTCTGAAACTCCTCACCTAAGGTGATCCGCCGGCCTCGGCCTCCCAAAGTGCTGGGATTATAAGCGTGAGCCACCACTTCCAGTCCCTCCTATTTTTAAAATTTTTTCTAGGAATATTCAATAAGCGTGAGATTATATGCATGTGGTTTTGAATTACAGTATTCTAATGAATAGTTAATTTTGAGGACCTTATCTCTTATCTGTTGTTCGATTTTATATCTGCAGAATTGTCTGTTCAGGTTCTTTGTGAAATATTAGATTGGATTTTTTTTCTACTTTGTAGTGTTTTTTGTGTACACGTTAGTTAACAACTCCTCGTGAATTACATGATTGCCTGAAATTTTTGCCTAATCTATAGGATGCTTTTTTATTTGGAAAGTGGTTTTCGTTGCTATGCAGAAACTTTTCAGATTGATGTAGTCCCATATGGCTTTGGGTTTTGTTTTTGTTTTTTTGCGTTTCATGCATGTAATCGTGGTCACCCATATTAGAAAACATGTGTCAGTAACAAAGCATTTAATTGTCAATGAGGTTTTTCTTCCAGGGTGTTTGTTTCTTTTCCTCTTTGCAAAGGTTAGCAGAGATTCAGGTGACCCAAAATATATGCTCAACCTGTGTTTTAGTTAAAAACATTTTGTGGTTTATGGTATTTTGTTTAGGCCTTCGGTTTGTGGGTGAGGAGGTTGATTTTCATACATCGTGTAAAATAAGGGTCCTATTTCTCGCCTCTGAATCCAGATATAATTTTTCTTAAAGGTATTCATTGAGCAGACTCTGCTTTCCATGTTGTAGTGTTCTTTATCAAAGTCAGTTGACTGTGTCCATATTTGTGCTGATCGTGTTTTTGTCCTCCCTGTTTGTCCATAGTTCTAGGTATTTGTTTTTATGCAAGTACCATATATCTGCTGCATAATTACAACTTGGCAGTTTAATTTGATATCGAGGATTGTGGGTTCTCACTTTGATTGTATTTCTCAGGATTCCTTTAGATATTCATTGTTTTTGTGGTTCCCTGTGATTTTTAGCACTATGTATTTATTTCTGTTAATGTTTTTACAATGTAAAGGTCCATAAATAGGGCACATTTGTATACATATAGAGTGTTTGTGGTGAAAACATTGGGAATCTTGCATTTACAAGAGTCTCCATTATCACAAACAGTTAATTGCTTTGTGGTGAAAACATTTGGAATCTTTTTTTCCAGATTTTGTGAAAAAGGTATGATCTTGTGTTAACCTCTAGTCACTGTGCTGTGGAACAGAGGAACAATTCATTCCTCTCACCTAAGTGTAATTTTGTACCTATTTCTGATCTCTGTCTGTGCCCCCTCTTCCCTCCAACCTCTGGTAACCACTATTGTGCCCTCTAGATCTATGCAATAAAGCCTTTTATTTTGGATTCTACATGAGTGAGCTGTGGCAGTGTTTTTTTTTCTCTGCCTGGTTTAGGTCATTTCCTCCAGGTTCAACAATATGGCTCCAAATGATGAAATTTCATTCTGTTTTTCTGGCTGAATACTCTTCTATTTGTAAACATCCACCAGTTACTTTATCCCTTCATGTGTGGATGGCCAGGTAAGTTTATTCTTTATCTTGGCAGTTGTAAATAGTGCTGCAGTTCGCATAGGATGGCAGATATCTCTTGCAAGGACTGATTTCTTTTGCACCGAAGGTATACTTAGTAGTAAAATTGTTAGATGAAGTGGTAGTTGTAGGTTTAATTTTTGGAGGACTCTCCCACTGGTTTTTGTAGTATGTATACTAATTAACATTCTTACCAAACGAGTTCCTCTCTGGAAATTTACACCAGAATTTGTGTCTCTTGATATGTTTTATCACTTTGATAACATCCATTTGAATTATAGTGAGATGATATGTGTGTTGTTTTGATTTACATCTTTCTCATGATTTGTGTTGTTATCCAAGGTTTTAAAACTTTTTTTCAGAAACCCCGTCTCTACTAAAAATACAAAAACTTAGCCGGGCGAGGTGGCGGGCGCCTGTAGTCCCAGCTACTCGGGAGGCTGAGGCAGGAGAATGGCGTGAACCCGGGAGGCGGAGCTTGCAGTGAGCTGAGATCCGGCCACTGCACTCCAGCCTGGGTGACAGAGCGAGACTCCGTCTCAAAAAAAAAAAAAAACAAAAAAAAAAAAAAAAACTTTTTTTCAATATTATGCCTTCTTTGCAGAAATGTATGTTCAGGTTCTTTTGCCCTATTTTGTTTGGTTATTAGTTTCTCTTTTGTGTTTTTGCTAGTAAGTAGTGTTAGTTGCTTAGACATTTTGAAGACAACCTTTTATCAGATGTATGTTTGCCGAAACCTTTCTTGTAAACTGCAGGATTTTTTTTTTTTTTTATCTGCTTGGGCACAAACTCTAGAGGGTGATGCAGTCCCACGTGTGTCTGTTTTCTTGATTCCCTGTGATGTAGGTGACTGATGAAGAAAAAATCATGGCCAAATTAATCCATCACCCATGAGTTTTCCGCTGTGTTTTTGTTTTGTTTTGGCACACTGTAAGCCCAGATCCCTGCTGACCTAAATATCCCCACACCGTATGTCTTCTCATGGGAGGAGCTTGATTCTTTCAAGTTTTGTTTATGAGTCTCTAATTCATTTTGAGTTGATTGTTATGCCTTTTACACAATAGGGGTCCTATTTTATTATTTTACACAGGGATATCCAATTTTCAAAACAATTTATTAAACCGATTCCCCTTCTTTGTCATGTCTTTTGGTGTTCTTTTACAAAATGTGTACACTACCTAGGAATTTGGGTTTGTGATTGAGCTCCCTCATTCTATCAGTTGGTCTGGATTTCTCAGTTAATGCCAGTCGTCTATTTAGATAACTAGCTTTTCAATGTTACTTCAAATGGAGGACAGTGATGCATCCCACGTACTTTGTATTTCCAGGATTGCTTTCGAAATTCACGGCGTTTCATGGTTCCATGTGAATTTTAGCATCGTTGGCATCGTTTAAAACAAAAAAAGAAAAGAAATTGCCCTACAGTATATGTATATAACTAGAGGATGCAGGGGCCATTTTGATATAGGTACACCTAGCATATTGATTAAATCACAATATTTAGCATCTGTGAAGTCCTCTAGGTATTATTTATCTGTGGAGAAGATATTCAGAATCCTTTCCAGCTATTTGGAAAATTCACTACAATATTACCCTAGTCACCCTGCTGTAGAAGAGAAGGGCAGGATTGATCTCAGTTTTCTAAGTGTAACTTTGCACCCATTACCAATCCCTGCCCAGGTTCCTTCTCCTCAGCCTCTGGTAACCACTGTCGAACTTTCTACTTCTATGAGGTGAAGTGTTTTAGATTCCACATGCATGAGATTATGCAGTATATGCCTTTCTCTGCCTGGCTCATTTCCTTTAACATAATGTCCCCCAGGTTTTTCCACATGGCTGCAAATGACTAGATTTCACCCATTTCTATGGTTGAAGAATATTCCATTCTGGATGTATATTGCAGTTTCCTCATCCCTTCATCAAAGGATGAACAGGTAGGTGTATTTCCTGTCTTAGCTATTGTGATTACCACAGTACCCAGGGCAAGGCAGGTATCTCTTCCACACAGGAATTTCATTGGCTGTAAATGTATAGCCAATGGCAGGATGGCTAGATGAAATGGCGTTTTTACTTTGAGGAACTTCTGGCTGTTTTTTCTAATGTGTGTACAAATTGACATTCCTACCAATCGTGTATTAGAAGAGTTTCCCCTTCTGCAAGTCTATACCGGTTGTTTCCTTTTCAAACTTTTATTTTTGTTTTAGGTAACATTCATTCTATGAGGGTGGAAGTGGTATCTCAGTGTGGTTTTCCTTGACATTCTCATGAGGATTAGAGCTTTTGAGAAACTTTTCTTTTACCTGTGAGTCAGTTTCACGTCTACTTTTCGGACATGTCTGTTCAGGTCCTTGGTCCAAACTTAGCTTGGGTGTTTGTTTTTGCTTCTGTTTTTATTTTCCCCCCACATGGTAGTGTTAGTTTCTTGCACGTATTTTATAATGACCCCTTTCAAAGACAGGACTTTCCATAGTTTTCTTTCAGTCTGTGAGATGCCTTCTCTTCTGGTTCATTGTTTTCTTTTCCCTACATAAGATCCAATGTTTTCCATAGTACCACATGTTTATATGCTAGTGGTGACTTTTGTGTGCAACTGAAAACAGTGAATAGGCCACACGCGGTGGCTCACGCCTGTAATGCCAGCACTTTGGTAGGCTGAGGCAGGTGGATCACCTGAGGTTGGGAGTTCAAGACCAGCCTGACCAACATGAAGAAACCCTATCTCTACTAAAAATACAAAAAATTAGCCAGGCATGGTGGCGCATCCGTGTAATCCCAGCTACTCGAGAGGCTGAGGCAGGAGACTTACTCGAAACTGGGAAAAAAAAAAAAAAAAAAGAAACTGGGAGGCGGAGGTTGCAGTGAGCCAAGATCGCACCATTGCACTCCATCTTGGGCAACAGGAGTGAAACTCCATCTCAAAAATAAAAAAAAGTGAGAAAGATTGTCACACCCTAGCATTGTCTATGGGTTTTTTTTTTTCTATTTTTCTTCTTTTCTTTTTATTTTTATATTTTACGTTTTACAACGCGTGTGCATCGATTAGTCTTCTAAAATATACTCTCACCCTGTTTCCTAAGAGAAGTAAGTGGTTTCCAGATTGAGTTTAGGTCTTCAATGTAATTTACATTGATTTTTGTCCTATTTCACTGTTTCATGTGGTTATCCAGTTTGCTTAAAATTGTTTATCGAAGAGGCTTTCCTTTTCCCATTGTGTCTTTTTGTGTTCTTTTGAAAAATGTGTTCACTGTATATACATTTAGGTGGCATATGGGACTCCCTCATTCTGTCCATTGGGAAGCCTTTCTATTTTTATGCCAGTAGCAGATTGTTTGGATAAATACAGGTTTTAGTTGTTTTATCTTTTTGCTCACTTAGTAGCTTTAGTTTCTTGTGTATGTTAGATAACAGTTCCTTTCAGATACATGATTTTCCATAATTTTATCCCAATATGTAGGATGCCTTTTCTTTGGGTTTATTGTTTTCTCCTTGTTTAGAAATTTTAAAGTTGTCCTTTGTCAAACATGTTTACATTTGCTTTTGTTAGCAGTGATTTCTGTGTCCCATTGGGAAATACAAAAAAGAGGTGGTGAAGCCATTGTATTGTTAATGGGTATATTCTCCCTAATTTTCTCTTTTTGCAATTTGTGTTCACAGATTCAGGTTTCCCCAAAGTAGACACTCACCCTATGTTTTTTCCTGAGAGCTTTTTTGGTTTCAGGATTAGACTTAGGTGTTCAGTTTATTTTGTGTTGATGTTTGTGTCTTGTGCAACATAAGGGTCTTACTTCAGTCCTTTGCACGTGACTATCCAGGCTTCTCAATCTGGGTGTCTTTGGTGTGTTTCTGAAATACGTGTTTACTCTACATAATTTTGGTCTGATTATCTGGCTCCCTCATTTGGTCCATTTGGTTATATTTCTGTGTTGATGCCACTAATGTATGGAGAGGGTCAGTGTAAGTTTTATTTTGTTTTCTTGTGTGTGTGTGGTTTTGTTTTGTTTTGGTTTGGTTTGGTTTGGTTTTTGTTTTTGCTTTCAGCCTTGATTTTCTAAAAGAATACCTACTTTTACTGTGATTAACAATATTATGAACACAGTACCAGTTGGGTGGTCCATCATTTAGAATCTCTATCTCAGTAGGGGTAAATGTTAATGAAATAATAGAAATAACAAAGAATTTATCAACAGAGAGCTCTCATACACAAATAAGTTCCAGTATAAAGGAGTTTAGTAGGCTGGGCGTGGTAGCTCACGCCTGTAGTCCCAGCGCTTTGGGAGGCCGAGGTGGGCAGATCACATAAGGTCAGGAGTTTGAGACCAGCTTGGTCAACATGGTGAAACCCCATCTCTACTAAAAATACAAAAACTAGCCGGGCGTGGTGGCATGCACCTGTAATCCCAGCTACTCTGGAGACTGAGGCAACAGAATAGCTTCAACCTGGGAGGCAGAGGTTGCAGTGAGCTGAGATCGTGTCATTGCACTTCAGCCTGGGGGACAGAGAGAGAGACTCCATCTCAAAAAAAAAAAAAAAAACAAAGTTCAGTAAACAATAAACAAATGTCACTTAACCTGTATAAGAGTTATAAAGCAGTTAAACATTCCCCCCAAAATGTTGGAAGGATATGTAAGGGTGATAAATAAGACCATTAACTGGATTGAGACACACAGAATACTACAGACAAATAGGACATATGGATATAAAAGTAAAAGTTATAAATATGAGAAGCCTTTGTATCAACATATTAGGGTATTATAGCATGACTAGACATCCTTCATGGCAGGAGGACAGTGAGATTCAGCATTAGGAAATCCACTAATACTATTAACTGCATTCATAGAGTTAATGAGAATGCCATGTGTTCATGATCATAGATGTAAAAAGACACTGTCAGGATTCTACAGCATAGTATATTTTAAAAATTTAACCAAATCAGAATTGCTGTAAAAACGTATAAAATGGGAAATAGGTTTGGACAAATAAAAAATAATGAAACCACAATTTTACAAAAGTATATTTAACAGTATGAAGAGGTCAGTGATTCTTTAATCAATTCATGAATTGAGCTTGACTCCAATATAGCTACTATCTGTGCTCTGGGGATAAGAAAGTTTATTGCAAAGAAGAATCAACAAAAATACCCATAAAAGTCTGAATATAAAAAATAAACTTTCCTTTCATGTATTGTAAATACTTGGAAATTGAAAGTGGGATGTTGATTCATAACTACACTGAGAGAACAATGAAGTACAGAATTCAAAAAATAGAATGAAACATATGTAGAAATGTGCTGTACAATAAAAGCAGCATTGTAACAGAGGAGATGTAGGCTCTGAGTGTCTCACTGGAGACTGAAACCCACAGATATGCAGCAAAGCCTTTGTCTCCCTAATGTTTTTGCCTCCTGCTGGTCGTGTGCTTTCACACATCAAGAGCTCTGGCTCAAATGTTAAATTTGCTGTTGTCTGATGGGTGAGATTTTTGCTGACATAGTCCATATTGTGATACGGTCTTAGGGCCCACAGGATTATTCCTGGTCATCTAAGATGTTCCTGACATCTTATCATCTTAAGATGTTACTGACTTTATCACCTTCAACTGACCCCTATTTATTCTTTGAAATCCCAGACACACACATTGTTTCAGTAATTCTTTCAGTTGGTGATTTGCCTGGTGCAGAACTATGTGAGATCACCTCCCCTCAAATGACCCACAGGTGGTAAGGATCTGTGAACAAACGGTTCACAGGAGGACCAATCACGTGTGGACATGGAGTGGGTAATTTCAAGGTGAGGTAGTCAACCTGTACCCTAAACTGGCACAGACAGGAGAAGCCACAATCCTTTAGCAATAAAAATTACAAAGTATAAATATCCCTTGTTAAGAGAAACAGAGACCATCTTCAGAGGATGTAATGGTATTAAAATGTGTTCTCATTGTTCAGCTCCCACTTATGAGTGAGAACATGCAGTGTTTGATTTTCTGTTCCTGTGTTAGTTTGCTGAGGATGATGACTTCTAGCTTCATTCATGTCCCTGCAGAGGACTTGATCTTATACCTTTTTATGGCTGCATGGTATTCCATGGTGTGTATGTAGCACATTTTCTTTTTCTGGTCTATCATTGATGGGCATATGGATTGGTTCCATGTCTTTCCTATTGTGAATAGTGCTGCAGTAAACACGTGGAGCAGATGATTGCTCAAAGCAAGATGAGCTGCAAGCATGATGGAGCTTAGAGCAGATAGAGCTCCAGGCGAGATGGCACTCCAAGCAATATGAAACTTAGAGCAGATGTTACTGAAAGATGGAGCTGCAAGCATATAGTCTCAGAGCAAGATGGAGCTCACAGCAAAATGGAGCTCAGAGCAGATGGTGCTCAGAGCAGTATGGAGCTCAAAGTGATTGGAGCTCCGAGCAAGGAGGAGCTCAGAGCAGATGGTGCTTAGAGCAAGATGGAGCTTGGAGGGATTGGAGCTCCAGCAAGATGGAGCTTGGAGCAGATGGAGCTCTGAGCAGATGGAGCTCAGAGCAAGATGGAGCATGGAGTGTTTGGAGCTCAGAGCAGACAGAGCTCAGACAAGAAGGAGGTCCAAGGTAGATGGAGCTTGGAACCGATGTTCCTCTGTGTAAGATGGAGCTCAGAGCAAAATAAAGCTTGGAGTCATTGGAACCCCGAACAGTGCTCTGAGCAATTGGCACTCTGAGCAAGATGGAGCTCTGAAGAAGATGGTGCTCAGAGCAGATGTAACTCTGAGCAATAAGGAGCTCTAAGCAAGATGGAGCTTGGTGCAGATGTTGCTCAGTTTTAGATAGAGCTCAGAGCAGTTGGTGCTTACAGCAGGGTGGAGCTCAGAGTGATTAGAGCTCTGAGCAAAATGGACCTTGGAGCAGATGGAGCTTTGAGCAACATGGAACTCAGAGCAGATGTTGCTCAGAGTAAGATGGAGTTCTAAGTAGATGGTGCTTAAAGTAAGATGGAGCTCAGAGTGATTGGAACTCCAAGCAAGATGGAGCTCAGAGTGATTGGAACTCCAAGCAAGCTAGAGCTTGGAGCAGATGGAGCTCCGAGCAAGATGGAGGTCAGAGAAGATGTTGCTCACAGTGAGATGGAGCTCCAGCCAGATGGTGCTCAGAGCAAGATGGAGGTCAGAGTGACTAGAGCTCCAAGAAAGAAGAAGGTTGGAGCAGATGGTGCTCAGAGCAAGATGGTGCTCAGAGTAATTGGAGGTCCGAGCAAGATGGAGCTTGGAGCAAATGGAACTCTGAGCAGATGGGGCTTAGAGCAGGTAGTGCTTAGAGCAAGATGGAGCTCAGAGCAGATGGAGTTCTAAGCAGATTGTGCCCAGAGCAAGATGGAGCTCAGAGTAGATGGAGCTCTGAGCAAGATGAAGCTCACAGTGGATGGTGCTCAGAGTAAAATGGTGCTCCAAGCATATGGTACTCAGAGCAAGATGGAGCTCAGAGTGATTACAACTGTGAGCAAGATGGAGCTCAGAGCAGATGGAGCTCTGAGCAAGATGAAGCTCACAGTGGATGGCGCTCAGAGTAAGATGGAGCTCCAAGCATATGGTGCTCAGAGCAAGATGGAGCTCAGAGTGATTGGAGCTTGGAACAGATGGAGCTCGCAGAAGATGCTGCTCACAGTAAGATGGAGCTCCAAGCAGATGGTACTCATAGCAAGATGGAGCTCAGAATGATTAGAACTCCAAGAAAGATGAAGATCTGTGCAGATGGTGCCTAGAGCAAGATAGAGCTTGGAGTGATTAGACCTCCGAGCAGTATGGAGCTAGGAGGAGATAGAGCTTTGATCAAGTACCTCCAAGCAAGGTGGAGCTTGGAGCAGTTGTTGCTTGGTGTAAGATGGAGCTCAGAGCAAGATCTCAGAGCAAGATGGAGCTTGGAGTGCTTGGAACTGTGAACATTGCTCTGAGGAATTGGAACTCTGAGCAAGGTGGATCTCTGAGCAAGAAGGAGCTCTAAGCAAGATGGAGCTTGGAGCAGATGTTGCTTGGTTTTAGATGGAGCTCAGAGCAGATGGTGCTCGAGCAAGATGGAGCTCAGAGTGATTAGAGCTCCAAGCAAGATGGAGCTCAGAGAAGATTGAGCTTGGAACAGATAGAACTCTGAAAGAAAGGAGTTCGAAGCAAGATGGAACTTGGAACAGATATTGCTCAGTGTAAGATGGAGTTTAGAGCAACATGGAGCTCAGAGTGATTTGCACTTTAAAACGTTGCTCTGAAGGATTGGAGCTCTGAGCAAATGGTGCTCGGAGCAAGATCGACCTCGGAGTGATTGGAGCTTCTAGCACAATGGGGCTTGGAGCAGATACAGCTCTGAGTAAGATGTAGCTCAGAAAACATGTTGCTCACAATAAGATGGAGCTGGAGCAGATGGTGCTGAGAGCAAAACAAAGCTGGAAGAGATTGGAGCTGTCAGCAAGGTGGAGCTCAGAGGCAGATGGATCTCTGTGCAAGATGGAGCTTGGAGCCAATTAAGTTCTGAGCAAGAAGGAGCTGTAAGCGAGATGGAGCTTGGAGCAAATGTTGCTGTTTCAGATGGAGCTGAGACCAAGATGGAGCTCAGAGAATATGCTGCTCACAGTAAGATGGAGCTTCGGGCAGATGCTCGAAGAGCAAAATGGAACTGGAAGTGATTGGAGATCTCCGCAAGATGGAGCTAGAAGATGGAGCTCCCAGCAAATGGAGCTCTGAGCAGAGAGTGCTCAGAGCAAGATGGAGTTTGGAGTGATTGGAGCTCTGAGAAAGATGGAGCTTGGAGCAAATGGAGCATCAAGCAGATGGTGCTCAGAGCAAACTGGAGCTTGGAGTGATTGGAGCTCCAAACCAGATGGAGCTCAGATCAGATGGACCTCTGAGCAAGAAGGAGCTCCAAGCAAGATGGAAGTTGGAGCAGATATTGCTAGTGTAAGATGGAGCTCACAGCAGACGGTGCTCAGAGCAAGAGGGAGCTCGGAGTGATTGGCACTCTGAACGTTGCTCTGAGCGATTGGAGCTCTGAGCAAGATGCAGCTTGGAACAGATAGAGCTCTGAGGGAAAAAAAAAAAAAAAAAGGAACTCTAAGTAAGATGGAGTTTGGACATGTTGTTCGGTTTTAGTTGGAGCGCAGGGCAAAATGGAGCCCACGGTGATTACAGCTCCAAGCAAGGTGGAACTCAGAGCATATGTTGCTCAGAGTAAGTTGAGCTCCAACCACTTGGTGTTCAGAGCAAAATGGAGCTGGAAGTGATTGGAGCTCCCAGCAAGATGGAGCTTAGAGTGATTGGATCTCCCAGCAAGATGGAGCTTGGCGTAGCTAGATCTCTGACTAGATGGAGCTCTGAGTAAGATGAATGTCTGTGCAGATGGTGCTCACAGCAAGATAGTGCTTGGAGTGATTGGAGCTCCAAGCAAGATGGAGCTTGGAGCAGTGGAGCTCTGAGCAAGATGGAGCTTGGAGTAGATAGAGCTTGGAACAAGGAACTCCAAGCAAGATGGAGCTTGCAGCAGGTGTTTCTCAGTGTAAGACGGAACTCAGGGAAGATATGCTCAGAGAAAGATTGATCTCAGAGTGATTGGCACTACAAACATTGCTCTGAGCCATTAGATCTCTGAGCAAGATGGAACTCTGAGCTCCAAGCAAGCTGGAGTTCAGAAAAGATGTTGCTTAGAGTAAGATGGTGCTCCGAGCAGATCGTGCTCAAAGCAAGATGGAGCTCAGAGTGATTGGAGCTCCAAAGAAGGTGAACCTCAGAGCAGATGGAGTTTGGAAGAGATGTTGCTTAGAGAGTAAGATGGAGCTCAAAGCAAGACGGAGGTTGGAGCAGATGTTGCTTGGAGTATGATGGAACTCGGAGCAGTTGGAGCTCTGAGCAGATGGAGCTATAAGCAAGATGGAGCTCAGAGCAGATAGAACTTTGAGAAACATGGAGCTCTGAGCGAGATGGAACTCAGAGCAGATGGAGCTCTGAGGGAGTTGCAGTTTGGAGCAGATGGAGCTCTGAGCATGATGACACTTTGCCTGAGATGGAACTCAGAGCAGATGGAGCTCCAAGCAATATGATGCTATGATTAAGATGTAGCTTGGAGCAGATGAAGCTCAGAGCAGATGGTGCTTGGAGCAAGATAGACCTTAGAGCAGATGCAACTCTGAGCAGGATGGATCTCAGATCACATGGAGCGCTGATCAAGATGGAGTCCTTATCAAGGTTTAGGTTGGAGCAGATGGAGCTCAGAGCAAAAAGCGCTTAGCATAAGATAGAGCTTGGAGTGATTGGACCTCTGAGCAAGATGGAGTTTGGAGCAGATGAAGCTCCAAGCAAGACAGCTGGGAGCAGATGGATCTTGGAGCAACATGGAGCTTGGAGCAAGATGAACCTCTGAGTAGATGGAGACACATCATTTGTGGTAGATTTCATTCACTCATGGTGACTTTTTAAACAACACATTATTTAGACATCATTTGGCGCCAGGTCTGACCTGCAGACGCTGGCCGAGGGACGGATGAAGTAATGTATGCAGACATTTTTACTGGGTCGATGGCTAGGGGACTGGGCCACTCACAGACACTGAGGAGGGTGCCGTAAAGAGTCACAGAAGCCACAGCCCTAACAAGCCAGAGCTGTGGGCATTTATTTAGTATACATTTAATGACAAAGGCATTGAGTCAGCACAACTTGTGGGTAATTAACATGGTTGCCTCCCACACACAGACACACTTCAGAGAGAGAAGTTGTGCGTGTGGATGGTTAAATGCCAGGTTCCAAGGCCTGAGTAAACTAACTTACCTAGATCAATTCCCTTACACTTCCTTGTTTTCTACCCTGAGAGAATTCAGCCGCCTTCAGCCAAATCCTCTTTTGAAGCTTTTGCAAAACCTCCTGGCCTTTCAAGAAGGTTTGCATCTTTTTCCTGTAATTTCTCCCACCACCCTGATCGATCTCCTGCATCTCCCCCTTTTCTGTATTTTTTGCATCAGGTTTTTTGACTGAAGAGTACAGATGTGTGAAGCAACAGGTTTGTCAGGCACAGAAGTTATAACTCGTATTCCAGCTTTTCATCATAGAATTAGTAAATAACATAAGATGAACATAAGTATAATCAGTAACATGCTTTTTCAATCAAGGATTGACCCTCAGGAGTGGGAGTCTATCCAGGAGAGATGTTCTCACACATTCTTCCATATGACTGTTTGTTGGGTGTGTAGAGCTATGGCATTTAGGGATTCTAGAATTTTAGTTTTAAGTTGCCTTATGTCTGCTGTTAAATTATCATGTAAGGTTCCCCAGAGGTGTTGTTTCACCTCATCCCAACTAAATATTGATTGATTCCAAGGTAGAGAGGTCACACAGATATGCTTATGCTCCAAGTCACAGTTTAATTGCCGTTGGAATGCCAGTGCATCTTGCCACTCCCCTACATATTCTGAGACAGCTTGGAGGGCTTGCAGGCATGCAAGAATCTTTTGATCTACACCCTGCTGTAAGAGAAACTCGTTAGACATATTTCTTTCTAAGTTATCTACAAAGGTAGCTGTTTGTACTGATTCAGTAATGGAGGCCACAGCAACACTAGCAGTTGCCAGGATGACTATGGCTGAGACTATAAAGGCTCTAAGTGTGCCTGTGAATCTTTTGTGTCTGACCTGGGACACAGTATGTTCTAAGGTGGCAAGAGCAGAGGAACCTTGCCATTCGTGTGTCAAACTGGTAGGAATGCTTCAGATTGTCTCCTTAATACCATGACACTAGTAATATTTAAATTAGATATATTGTAATTAGTGGTGCAGGAGGCAAACCAAGCCTGGCCTTGCACTCAGGTCACAAACATGGAGTTTTGGGGTGTAATGGAAATATTGATCCCATAAGGAAAACATACGGATAGCTAGTGCAAATGAGGCACTGATCTGTGTGATTATGAATAAAGGTTATAGTATAACTGTTACTTTAATTATGATATGTCCCATGCCAGGTGTTAAGGGAGGTGCTAAGATGTCCCAGGCACCATAAAGTGTCTTGGGATGGCATGGACTCTACTTGGGATCTGGCATATCCCATCCCCCCATCAGCCCAAAATATAGGGGAACAAGACGTGGCTACAAAATTCAAAATTGTGATTGATGCCATGATGGATGCTGACATCAGTATGGTTGCTCTGCAAATGGCAGTAGAGGCTCCAGTCTAAGATGTTATAATTGCCTAACTGGAGGCTATAGGCTTATCCCCTGTGACAGACCTACCAGCCAAAGTGGAATCCGTTACTTTCCTGCCTACATTCTTTAGCACAGGAAGGAATGTTGGGGAAAGTGGCATTGGTTGCATTGCCCGGTTTAAGGCTACCTGCAACCAAGAATGTTAAGGCATTTCCTTTGCCATAACGTAGCCACAATTGTATTCGGGCAGGTACACAATAAGGGTTAGAACTATTATAACTTACACACAGTGGGAGGATAGTGGAATGATATGTAGTGTTACCTGGCACCTTAGTCAATGTGTGCTATTAATGAAGGACCCCACTGTAGGTAAAGTCAATCCCTCCTAGCCAAGCAGTTACATTATTAGAGGCTGAGAAGGGGGTGTCTGCCCAAGTAACAGGATGGAAAAAAAAGGCAGATCTAAGAGGTGAGCCCAATAGAGTGTAGCAAGTATGAGTTGTAGGCAAAATGAGAGCATAAAAAGGATCAATACCCTATGCGAGTTGCAATGTACAATGAAGAGCATAGCAAGGAACAGATTATCTGGAGCAAATGGTGTCTTTGTCTAGAGCAGGATTCACTTAGCCTCCTGAGTTGTCTTCTTCAGCATCTCCCAGGTGGTGTCCAGGGCTTGTGTTGTCTGAGGAAGCTGCATCATCCGGGGCTGCGGGTCTTGCAGGGTCATTTTCTTCATTTCTGGTACCGGGTTGGATCCTAGCCACACCATAGTATAGTTTGATGTGTCGTGCTGGAATCCAAAGAGGATCTGAGGGAGTGTGAACACAAGCATATCCTCTTCCCCATGTTAGCAAATCATTTGGACCACACCATTCATTAATGTTTACATCTTTTCATAAAACTGTGGGTTTTATGTCTTGAGAGATTTTAGCAAAGTGCTTTTCTACAGCTGACTGAAATTTATTTAAACTTAAAAAATTAAAGTTAAACAAGGCTTGTGCCAATAGTGTTGCAGGATCCTTACTCATATTCCCCCTTTGTAGTTTTTAAGCATAGTTTTAAAGGTGGGATGGACACGTTCTATGGCCTGTCCTTGGGGATTATATGGGATACCTGTGGAATGTTGGATGTTCCACGTGTGACAAAATTGTTTAACTTGTGAGCTGGCATAAGCCGGATCATTGTCAGTTTTAATTTTTGTGGGCCACCCTATAAACGCAAAAGTTAAAAGAAGATGTTTAATGACATATTTGGTGGACTCTCCAGGAAAAGCATGTGCACTAATTAGGTGAGAATTGATATCAATGGATACATATGCATATCCTAGTTTTCCAAATTCAGGGACGTGTGTAACATCTGTTTGCCATAACCGATTAGGTTCTAGTCCTCTAGGGTTAACACCCATTGAAGGAGGACACATGCCTGTGAGCTGGCAATCTGGGCATTGCAGGATAATTTGTTTAGCTAGTCTTTGGGTAAGTTGGAATTGTTTAGTTAAGTTCCTCCAATTTTGGTGGAAATATGGATGCAATTGGGTGGCTTGGTTAAGCAGTGACGCCATAACTTGCAGTCTGCTTGATCATTGACATGAACTAGTGGGCCAGGCAGTAAGCTGTGGGCTCAAATATGTGTGATAAAAATAGGAGGTGTACATTGATCTAGCAATTGCTGAAGTCGCAGAAAAAATGCACACAGTGTGGGCTCGAGAGTAGACTTAATGAGGGCTGTCACAAGGTTCCGCAATAGAGTAAGCAGAGTCACTAACAATATTGATAGGCTGAGTAAACGTCTCCAGGGCCAATATGAAGGCTCCAACCTCAGCTCTCTGAGTGCTAGTAAATCCAGAACGAGTGAGGAAATTATGTGATCTCCAGCAAATAGCCGCTTTTCCGTTTTTACCAGAGCCATCAGTAAAAAGCATTAAAGCATTAGGTATGGGGGAGTGAACTACTTTGTAGGCACAACTACAGGAGTATGAGATAAGAACTGGATTAGTTTGTCAGCAGGGAGGGCATGCTCTATATGACCTGCATAATGAGAGAGTACTATCTGAAGATCTAGATAGGGGCAATGCTGCTTCAAATTGCCTTTCACACAGAGGAATTCTGATGACATCAGAGTCATAACCTAGCAACTGATTGCATCACTTGTGGCCTGAATAGATGACTTTATTAACTAGCTGGTTATAGGGAGATAGGGTTTTAGTCCCTGTATGTGAGCAAAAAACCCACTCTAGGAAGCGTAGCCCTGGAGCCATCTGACCTGTTAATCCTATTGCAGAATGTTTGGTAGGATAAACAAACAATTGAACTGAATATTTTGGGTCTGTGTGATCTAGTTGCCTCTGAGAAATAGCTTGGTCTAGTTCCTCCATTTCCCTTTTTGCTGCAGGAGTTAAATACCTGGGAGAGTTTAGGGCTGTATTGCCCTTTATGATAGAAAACAGGTTTTGCAACTTATCAGTAGTTATACCCAAGCCAAATAATATTGCCTAGCAATTTTTGATAATCATTTAAGATATGTAAGTTGCTAGTATTTAACCTTTTGAGGTCTTACTGACCAAGAAGTTAGTATGGATCCAAAAAATGTTCAAGGAGAGGACATTTGTACTTTTTCAGGTGCTGTGATTAAACCTCATAACTGTGTATTCTTTATGACAGAGGCATGCAGACTTAAAAATACTGGCTCTGTTGGGGCTGCCAGTAATATGTCATCCTTAAAATGAATAATAATCTTGCAATTAGGAAATTCTTTTCTACTGGGGAGCAAAGCCTGATTTACGTGATACTGACACATGGTATGACTGTTTAGCATTCCTTGAGGAAGCATTTTACCATGAAATCAGCTAGCTGCTCTTTCACTGTTGATAGCTGGTATAGTAAATGCAAATTTTTCTCTGTCCTGTTCTGCAAGGGGAATAGTATAAAAGCAGTCTTTTAAGTCAATAATGACTATAGGCCAAACTTGAGGAATCACTACGGGGGAAGGGAGGTCCTGTTAAAGGGGCCCCATAGGTTGCAAACTAGCATTGATAGCCTGTAAGTTATGCAAAGGTCTCCACTTGCTAGACTTTTTGGGAATTTTGAAAACGGGCAAATTCCAAGGGCTGTTTGATGGTTCTGTATGGCTGTCTCTTAATTGCTTCTCAACTAATTCATGGGCTCATTGTAATTTCTCTCCCTTTAAAGGCTACTTTTCTACCCAAATAGGATTTAGAGAGAACCACGTTAGGGGTAGGGGAGGGATCATAACAGTGGCCATTATTAGAAAGGGGTCTGCCGAGTGACCCCCCTTCATTGGGCTAATAGGCCCCATCCCCAAAGGTTAACAGAAATGGACATGACTAGAGATTGTATAACTGTTTTTCTTCCCTCTGAATCACAACATGTTGGGGGGGCGGGGGTGTTCTGCTTGGCTGTATGCGCTTCCCTGATGCCAACAATTTTTTGTTCCTGAGTGACCCAAGGCCAAGTTTCTGGCCAGTTTTGATCACTAGTGATCGAAATGTCCACCCTTGTGTCCAATAAGCCAGTAAAATTTTATTTCCAATTTTTAAGGTAATCATCGGTCTCTGATCAGTGATTAATTGGTTCCATTATACTCCTGTGGCTCCTGTGCTTCCACAACTTCCCTTTCCCCTTTCCTTTCCCTGGGTGTTGGAGACCCAGTATGGTAAAAATAGTAACTGAGCTGTCTTTAATCCAGGGGGAAAGACTATGCAGACCTTTACATTCCATCATAACTAATATCTCCCCTTGATAATCACTACAGTTACCCCAGTGAGCACACTGATTCCTTTACTGGTTAGGATTGATCGCCCTAACCAGGACTAATCCCGCTGTTCGCAGAGGCAGTGGGCCCAAGATTCCAGCTGGAACCCTTTTAGGGCCTTCTGCTTCTTTTAGCACTAATTCTTTGGGCAGAGTAAGTCCAATCCTTTGCTGCCAGTGGTGGCTGCTGTGAGAGAGAGGACTGTGGGCTTTCCATCCAATCGAGGAAAGTCACTGACATTGCCCCAGTTTGGAGCAGGGACTAGGGCCAGCCCCTCATGAAGTTTCCCTCCAGATTACTTAGGGTGTTGCCATTTTTATCAAATTTGGACCTGCATTGATTTGCCCAATGTTTTGCCTTTTTACATTGGGGGCACAGAGAAGGAGGTTCTTTTCCTGAGTTACCTTGGTCTCTACTATTGGGGCATTCCCTCTTCATATGACCTGGCTCTCCACATAGAAAACAATTTGGGTTTTTCTCCCTTTTCACTTTAGGGGGTCTTAATGCCATAGCTAATATTTGTATATTTGTGTATTTCGGTCCCCACTGGTTGACATGCTTGTATAAGTTCCCTGACTGTGGCTGCCTTTCCTCTGATTGCCTGCATTACTTGCTGACAGTTGATGTTAGCATTTTCATAAGCCAATTGCAACAATAAGATATCAGTGGCCTGGGCATGACTAATTTGTCTCTTAATTTCCTGGGTTAATCGATTGATAAATTCTACAAATGGCCCTGAGGCCCTTGTCGAACATTTATAAAAGATCCCTCTTGAACTCTGCTTTCAGGAATTCGGTCCCAAGCCCTGACAGCGCACAAAGACACTTCTGTATAGGCTTGGGGAACAAAATTTAGTTGTTGTACCTTGGCGTGGGGACTCCTCCCCTGGAGCATAGCAGCTGTTATGTCTTGCCTGGCCACTTGATTCTGGTTGGCTTGTTCTCACAACTCATCATATTCTGCCTTCCACAGGAGGAATTGGCTGGGCTCCAAAGCTGTTTTAGCTGGCACTGACCAGTTCTATGGGCTCATGTGGTAGTTGTCTGCTATGGCTTCAATTATTCCTTTTGTAAATGGGCTAGTGGCTCCTTTTTGTTTAATGCATTTTCTTATCTCTTTATAAGTGTCAAAAGAAATGGGTTCATATACCTGATTGCCTTGTTGATCTTGCATTACTGGGCAGGGTAAGAGCTCCCCTTCTAATGCCGCTTGCCTAAGACAGGGTCCCAGAGCTGTAGTGTATCACTTGTATTTTTTCCAGTTGTATTGGTGGAGGGGGCTCAGGCAAAACCTCCATTTCCTCTTTGTTATTTTTGCCTGGTAATGGCTGGGCTGAGGGAGAAGGAGGAGGTGGTAAGTTAGGTGATGGTTCCTCTTCTGTTCCCTTTTTGGACTCTTCTTTGTAGAGCAGGACTAAAGCAGCCCTGACTAAGGCCTGTAACATTAGAGATGTTACTGGGAGCTGTTGCCCTTGTGTATGATGATGTTTAAGATTTCACTCCACTTGTTCCCAGAGCTCTACATCTAGCGTGCCTTCTTTCGGAAACCATGGGTTATGGGAAACAACAGTTTGTATTAGGTACCTTAATTGAGCCTGCGAAACCGAGGCCTCACTAATTTTAAGCAACTGTTTCAAGACTTTTATATACTGTTGCTGCCGAGCTGATAACTGTTGCCCCATGATGAAACCCTAGCCTGAACGATTTCCTCAAACTTGGAAATCCCAAGCGGGCACCAGTGACTTATTGACTTACTGACTGCACAGTCTCTTCACCTTCATTTTCAAGGATTCCATCGTGATTTGTTGCAGCTTTCCTCACACAGGGGCACTGCCTGCCAGATCTGACCTGCAGACCGTCGCCAAGCAGTGGATGAAAAAATGTACGCAGACAGGTTTTTTGCCTGGGCCAGCGGCTAGGGGACTGGGCCACTCACAAACACCAAGAAGGGCGCTGTAAAGAGTCACAGAAGCCACAGCCCTGACAAGCCAGCGCTGTGGGAATTTATTTAGTACAGATTTAATGACAAAGGCTTTGAGTCAACCACAACTTGTGGGTAATTAAGATGGTCTGCTCCCCACCAGAGAGAGCAGTCCTGCAAGTGGATGATTAAAGGCCAGAACCTGGCCTTTTATCTAACTTATCTAGATCAATTCCCTTACACTTCCTTGTTATCTACCCTGAGAGAATTCAGCTGCCGTCAGCCAAATCCTCTTTTGAAAAGCTTTTGCAAAACCTCCTGGCCTTCCAAGAAGGTTTGCATCTTTTTCCTAAAATTTCTCCCACCACCCTGACCAATCTCCTACAATTTGGGGGAAAAAAATAAACACTTAACATTTGTCTTTTGCAATCTTCACAGAAGGAAATTCTAGCAGATTTTAGTACCAAACTTCTAGTGAAGGAGCAGACCATATCTTTGTTGGATATGTGTGTTATGATCCCAGTCCTAGAATCACCTTGCAGTGGAAAGTTTAATGGCAGTTTAGAGGTCTCAATAGAATACATAATCCAAGAGAAGACTTAAGGAATCCTACCTCAAGCTCATTGTCTTCAGATATCAGAATGGAGAACTACTTTTCCAAGGTTAGTTATAACATCTCTTTTCTTTTGGTTTTCGGATTTCTAATATAATTCTTGTATTTTTGTGTTAACAGATCAGGGCAGGTTCAGGACCACATTAGAGACCTTATAAACCAGACCTCTCACCTTTAGGAAAGGGCTACTAAGGGTTGGCTCTGCTGGGGTGTCTCCTGCTCTTCACTTTCAGCTCTTCCCTTTAATGGGATCCCTGACCTCTATCTTCCTTCTCCTTTTGGGGCCTTGCTTTCTCAATCTTTTCAGTTTATTTGCTCCCACCGAGAAACCGTCAGACTTCAAATAGTCTTTTGATGGGGATATTAACCTCTTTCTTTCCCTCCAGGACAACCAAGTCCCTGCATATCTCCTCTAGACACCACAGGTTAAACCTTCCAAGAGATAGCAACAATTGTCAAAACCTTTTCACCTTGATAGCAAGGAAGGAGGAAGGACCCTGAAGACCTTTGATGCCCCCTTTTCAGCAGCAGGTAGCTACAGAGAATGACCTCTGCCCCGTCTCCCAAAAGATTTGTGGGTCCCAACTCCTTGAGGGAGAAATGCAAGAGTAGACAGTTAGATATGAGCAGGCAAGAGGGGGAGGTATCCATGTTGGAAAAAAATGCTCTGGAACACCTTTTAGGATGCCCAGTACGCATTCCTTGGTCGAACTGTCAGAATATTGTTAACTAGATCCTGATAAGGAAGGAAAAAGGCTAAAGGGGAATTCCTGAGAACTGAGCAGGCACAATAAGTACAAAATTGATGGCTATACCTTCCTGGGATTGTGATAATAAGCAGTGCCACCATTAGATAATAAGCAGTGCCACCATTCATCACTGGTTCCCATGCATGTGCATTAATCACAGTAAGGGAGGATCCCCCAAACTTTGATGAAAACTGGGTAAAGAAAGAACTGAAACAATAGAAGATCACAATGCAAAATGTCTTCGGGGTGTTTCCAGCAGGGTTAGCCTATCACTTGGAGTGTACTTGTACTTCCCCAATAAAACTCTTGCTTGCTTTACAAATTGGTCTTTTGGGTAAATTCTTTTTTCCAAGAAAACAACCAAGGATCACCCAGATCGGTAACATCATCATGTGATTTCACTCAGTAAGAGTCTTTCTGAGGATCTCAAAGTGAATCCAATAATAACAAGGCATATGAATTACAGAGTTGGTAAGGAATAAAATAGTTCAACTATGCTTGACTTATTTAAAAAATTGTCTAAGGTGTGACTATTTTTCAAGTTGGGGAAAATCACAAAAGCCAGGTGCAGTGGTGTACAGCTATAGTCCCAGCTACTCCAAAAGATCACTTGAGCCCAGGAGTTCAAGGCTGTAGTGTGAAATGATGGTGCCAGTGAATAGCCACTGTATCCTGTCACTGCACTCTGAGCAACGTAGCAGCCCTGTCCCTTGAAAAGATTGCAATTATAAAACATTTGTTTCAACAAAAATAATTTGAAACTTTTTTGTGTCTCATTATTATTTTAAAAATTCAGTCAATGCACTTTAACTTATAGTTTTGATGGTGTTTTTATGATCTCCTTAACACCCAGAAAAGTATTGTAGGCCCATGTTAAATGAGGCCTCAACCTTCTTTCTTTACCTTGTTTCGTATCCTAGCACAAAATAGAAGAGCAAATCTAATGTTTTTAAGAAAGCACGGCAGCAGATAACTTAAAAAAGAACAAATTAAATGGTTGTTCTAGTACATAAATTGTAAACTCCTATCTAGCTGATTTTAAAAAATCATATTGCTTTGTGTTATTTCTCTGCAGAAATGAGAAGATGAGAAGATGAGAATATAAGTGCTTTAGAGTCATGAAATGTTGCCAATGGGTGAAAAAAGAAAACGAAAAATAATTTTGTAACCGTTAAGCATGATGAAAATGTAAATGTCAGCTTTTACCAGCAAAATCAGGTAGTAAGTCATTTTACAAGATGATAGTGAAAGAGTATACAAATGAAGATGTAGTGCCAGAGAATATTTTTGAGGTAAGTGGTATTTATTTTTAGTATTTCTAGATAACTTGAAAAATTGTTTATTTTAAACTTAACGTAGTAGTTCCAAGGTGTAGACTTGGTTTCCTTGTGAGATATTGGTTTGCCAAGTCATGTTAGACATAATAAAAGACGTAAAATCATTCTGTCGAGATACAAAGATGTGATTCCATAATCACTGCAGGATGCCTTGGAAGAATTCTAATATAGTTGCTATCTACCAAATTCTTAAGTTACAGAAAGAAGATGCTTTCTAGAGTTGCCAGTAAGTGTAAGTTGATTTTAAACAGTGATGAACTTTCTGAATGCCTCTTTTATGTTGGATGTTATTTTCAAACAGCTAAAAGCCATTGTTTCATTCTGTGGTGAGCTAAAGGATGACATAACAACAAGCAGTCAATGAAGATATCCAGAGAGTAATGCGTGAATATTGTGTCTATCCAGTGCTTTTAGACTGCTTCTTGCAAATGGCATTTGTCATGCCCACAAGAACCAGAAAGATAGAAGAAAAAGCTGTTTTTCCACCAAAGATTGGCAAAAATCTGGAGAGGAAAGTGGGTATATACATCAAGGTCATCTATAGAAAACCATTTTGAAGTGTAAAGTGTGTGGGTTCTTTACAGACAAATATGGTTGCATGCTATGAAGACTAGAACAGATTGTGTTCATGTATAGTAAACACAATCTAATGATAACTTGCTTCTAGAAAATGTGGAAGCCAATGTCACAATTCAGGTGCTTCAAAACTGTGGTGAAATGCCTCCACGAATTGCTCTAGGCAACGTATTTGAAATAGCTAAATATTTGCCTTATGACTCTAAGTATACTGGGTTTCAGAAATGAAAAACAAGTGAGATGGGAGAGTAGGTGATACAATGAAGATTTAAATCAAGGATTTTATTATATTCTTGTGGAGAATTCAAACACTAAATAAAGATACCCCAGGAACACTTTAATACTTTACAACATGCTGCACAAACTATTTTCAAAGCATTTTAGCCACCAGAGAAAACTCCTCAAATACCTCAAATCCATCAGTATCTTCAATCATGCTTGCTTCTGAGTAATTCTCTCAACAAGCCATATAATAAAGGGGGCTCTCTGGCCTTGAAATAGTGGGGTTTTTTTCCTACAGAAAGGAGATTGTTCTGTTGTGATTATTTTATTGAGAAGTCCAATTTCTGAGCCATTAAAAAATGCAGGTTCCTGGAAAATCAGAATGAAGAATGCAGAATGATCAGACTACAATGTACTGTCAAACTAGATTTCAAGAAATTACAGGAAAACTTTCCAAAGTTCCATCTCAAAAGAATTTATTTTTACTAAGAATTCCAAGATAAATTTAGTTTTATGGAAGATTTTTACGTGGATTTTACTCATTCTTCATCTCAGATATCAACAGATCAGTGTATTACTTATTTAGCTAGTAAATGCATTAATATGAAACTCAGAGACATTCCAGTATCCACATTGCTTACACCCTTAGGCATAGATTCAATGTCAGCTATGACAATTGAAAGTAAGCTCTTTTGTAATCTAAAGGTTTAAATTCCTCCAACCAAACTGCTTAATCCAGATGCAGCACTGCAAATGTTAATTTTTTTTCTGGAAGAACAATCAAGTAAGACTTAAGATAGAAAACGAATGGCCACAACCTACGTGAAACTAAAAAAAAAAAAAGTGTACAGCCTGCCAAATCAGAATGAAAACAAAAGAACAAGATTATAAACAAAATGCAATCAGACTTTCCTTACGCTTACCTAAAGTTTTTTTCTTCTGAAAATTTCAAGCAATTTTGGTCAACATTAAATGGATAATGTAAACTAACAAGTCTTTTGAATTTTTATGTGGCAGTAAACATTATATTAACTTTATTATGCAAGACAATCTAAAATTTTTGAGCAAAATTAGAAAATTAGTCTTCATTGATCAAAATAAAATTTGTTACATTTAATACATTCCGAATAAAATTGGTTATTATTGGTTTTTGGAGAATTTGTACAAAATTCCACCAAAAATAAATTATAAATTATTTCTAAATACCAAAATAAAATGAAGAGTTTAGTCAGTTGGTTTCACAAAGAAGGAAAATTTGGTTAATAGCAGAGAGTATCATCTCTATGATATTTGTGATTATTTGATCAATGTTCTAAGATGGATACAATGGCAAGTAATTACAAAATTAAAAGGAATAACTGGTACCAGCCACTGCAAAAACCTACCAAATTGTAAAGAACATTGACACTATGAAGAAACTGCATCAACTGACGGGCAAAACAACCAGCTAGCATCGTAATGACAGGATCAGATTCACACATAACAATATTAACCTTAAATGTAAACTAGCTAAATGCCCCAATTGAAACACATAGACTGGCAAATTAGATAAAGAGTCAAGACCCATCGGCATGCTGTATTCAGGAGACCCATCTCACGTGTAAAGACACAGGCTTAAAATAAAGGGATGAAGGAACATTTACCAAGCAAGTGGACAAGTGGAAAGCAAAACAAAAAAGTTGCAATCCCAATCTCTGATAAAAGAGACTTTAAACTAGCAAAGATCAAGAGGGACAAAGAAGGATATGACATAATGGTAAAGGGATCAATGCAACAAGAAAAGCTAACTATCCCAAATATATATGCACCCAATACAAGGAGCACACAGATTCATAAAGCAAGTTCTTAGAGATCTACAAAGAGACTTGGACTCCCACATAATAATAGTGGGAGACTTTAACACCCCACTATCAATATTAAACAGATCAAGACAGAAAATTAACAAAGATACTCAGGACTTGAACTCAGCTCTGGGCCAAGCAGACCTAATAGACATCTACAGAACTCTCGACCCCTAATCAACAGAATATACATTCTTCACAGCACCTCATCACATTTACTCTAAAATTGACCACATAATTGGAAGTGAAACACTCCTCAGAAAATGTAAAAGAATGGAAATCATAACAAACAGTCTCTCAGACCACAGGGCAACCAAACTAGAATTCAGGATTACTAAATGCCCACAAGAGAAAGCAGAAAAGATGTAAAATCGACACCCTAACATCAAAATTAAAAGAACTAGAGAAGCAAGGACAAGCAAATTCAAAAGCTAGCAGAAGACAAGAAATAACTAAGATCAGAGCAGAACTGAATGAGATAGAGACATGACAAACCCATCAAAAAAAATCAATGGATCCAAGAGCTGGTTTTTTGGAAAGATCAACAAAATAGAAGGCTACCAGACTAAAAAGAAGAGAAGAATCAAATAGATGCAATAAAAAATGACATAGGGAATATCACCACTGATCCCACAGAAATACAAACTACCATCAGAGAATAAACACCTCTATGCAGATGAACTACAAAAATCTGGAAGAGATGGATAAATTCTTGGATACATGTACACTCCCAAATCTAAACCAAGAAGAAGTCAAATCCCTGAATAAACCAATAACAAGTACTGAAATTGAGGCAGTAATTAATAGCCAGCAACCAAAAACAGTCGAGGACCAGAAGGATTAACAGCTGAATTCTACCAGAGATAGAGGAGCTGGTACCATTACTTCTGAAACTATTCCAAACAATAGAAAAAGAGGGACTCCTCCCTATCATTTTATGAGACCAGCATCATCCTGATACAAAAACCCAGAAGAGACACAACAAAAAAAATATTTCAGGCCAATATTACTGATGAACATTGATGCAAAAATCCTCAATAAAATACTGGCAAACCGAATCCAGGAGCACATCAAAATGCTTATCCACCATGGGCAAGTCGGATTCATACCTGGGATCCAAGGCTGGTTGAACATACACAAATCAATAAACGTAATCCATCACATAAACAGAACCAATGACAAAAACCACATGATTATCTCAATAGATGGAGAAAAGGACTTAACAAAATTCAACACCCCTTCATGCTAAAAAAAAAACTCCCAATAAACTGGAAATCAATGGAACGTATATCAAAATAATGAGCTATTTATGAAAAACCCACACCCAATGTCATACTGAATGGACAAAAACTGGAAGCATTCCCTTTGAAAACCGGCACAAGACAAGGATGCCCTCTCTCACCACTCCTATTCAGCATACTATTGGAAGTTCTGGCCAGGGCAATCAGTCAAAAGAAAGAAATGAAAGATATTCAAATAGGAAGAGAGGAAGTCACTCTGTTTGCAGATGACATGATTGTGTGTTTAGAAAACCCTGTCTTCTCAGCCCAAAATCTCCTTAAGCTGATAAGCAACTTCAGCAAAGTCTCAGGATACAAAATCTATGTGCAAAAATCACAAGCATTCCTATACACCAATAACAGAGAGCAAAATCATGAGTGAACTCCCATTCACAGTTCCTACTAAGAGAAAAAAGTACCTAGGAATACAACTTACAAGGGATGTGAAGGACCTCTTCAAGGAGAACTATAAACCTCTGCACAAGGAAGTAAGAGAAGACACAAACAAATGGAAAAACATTCCATGCTCAAGGATAGGAAGTCAATATCGTGAAAATGAACTTACTGCCTAAAAAGGAATTTGTAGATTCAGTGCTATCCCCATCAAGCTGCCACTGACTTTTCTCACAGAATTGGAAAAAACTAAGCTCCATATGGAACCAAAAAAGAGCCTGCATAGCCAGGACAATCCTGGGCAAGAAGAACAAAGCTGGAGGCATCATGCTACCTGACTTTATATTACAAGGCTACAGTAACCAAAACAGCACGGTACTGGTACCACAACAGAGATACAGACCAATGGAACAGAACAGAGGCCTAAGAAATAACACCACACTTCTACCACCATCTGATCTTTCACACACCTGACACAAGCAATGGAGAAGAGAATTCCCTATTTAATAAATGGTGTTGGGAAAACTGGCTAGCCATATGCAAATAACTGAAACTGCACCCCTTCTTTACACCTTATACTAAAGTCAACTTGAGTGGATCAAAGACTTAAATGCGAAACATAGGAACATAAAAATCCTAGAAGAAAACTTGGGCAATACCATTCAGGACATAGGCATGAGCAAAGATGTCATGTCTAAAACACCAAAAGCAACGCCAACAAAAGCCAAAATTGACAAATGGAATCTCGTTAAACTAAAGAGCTTCTGCACAGCAAAAGCAACTACCATCAGGGTGAACAGGCCACCTACAGAATGGGAGAAAATTTTTACAATCTATCCATCTGACAAAGGGCTAATATCCAGAATCTACAAAGAACAAATAAACTTACAAGAAAAAATCAACCCCATCAAAAAGTGGGCAGAGGAAGTGAAGAGACACTTCTCAAAAGAAGACATTTATGCAGCCAACAGACATATGAAAAAATGTTCATCATCACTGGCCATAAGAGAAATGCAAATCAAAACCACAATGAGATACCATCTCATACCAGCTACAATGGTGATCATTAAAAATTCAGGAAACAGGTGCTGGAGAGTATGTGGAGAATTAGGAATGTTTTTTACACTGTTGGTGGGACTGTAAACTAGTTCAACCATTGTGGAAGACGATATGGCGATTCCTCAAGAATCTAGAACTAGAAATACCATTTGACCCAGCCATCCCGTTGCTGGGTATATACCCAAAAGAGTATAAATCATGCTGCTATAGAGACACATGCACATGTATGCTTATCGTGACACTCTTCACAATAGCAAAGACTTGGAACCAACCCAAATGTCCACCAATGATAGACTGGATTAAGAAAATGTGGCACATGGTGGGGCGGTTCCAGGATGGCCAAAAAGGAACAGCTCCAGCCTCCAGCTCCCAGCTTGAGTGACACAGAAGACAGGTGATTTCTGCATTTCCAACTGAGGTACTGGGTTCATCTCACTGGGGCCTGTTGGACAGTGGGTACAGGACAGTGGGTGTGGCCCAACGAGCAAGAACCGAGGCAGGGCGAGGCATCGCCTCACCCAGGAAGCACAAGGGGGAAGGGAATTCTCTTTCCTAGGCAAGGGAAACCGTGACATACAACACCTGGAAAATCAGGTCACTCCCACCCTGATACTGTGCTTTACCAAGGGTCTTAGCAAACAGAACACCAGGAGATGATATGCCACACCTGGCTCGGAGGGTCCCATGCCCACAGAGCCTCCCTCATTGCTAGCACAGCTGTCTGAAATCTAAGTGCAAGGCGGCAGTGAGACTGGGGGAGGGGTGCCCACCATTACTGAGGCTTAATTAGGTAAACAAAGTGGCCAGGAACTTCGAACTGGAAGGAACCCACCACAGCTCAGGGAGGCCTTCCTTTCTCTGTAGACTCCACCTTTGGGGACAGGGCATAGCCAAACAAAAGGCAGCAGAAACCTCTGCAGATTTAAATGTCCCTGTCTGCTTTGAAGAGAGTGGTTCTCCCAGCATGGAGTTTGAGATCTGAAAATGAACAGACTGCCTGCTCAAGTGGGTCCCTGACCCCCGAGTAGCCTAACTGGGAGACACCCCCAACTAGGGGCAGACTGACACACCTCACACGGCTGGGTACCTCTCTGAGACGAAGCTTCCAGAGGAATGATCAGACGGCAACATTTGCTGTTCAGCAATATTCACTCTTCTGCAGCCTCTGCTGCTGATACTCAGGCAGACAGGGTCTGGAGTGGACCTAAAGCAAACTCCAGCAGACCTACAGCTGAGGGTGCTGACTGTTAGAAGGAAAACTAACAAACAGAAAGGACATCCACACCAAAACCCCATCTGTACATCACCATCATCAAAGACCAAAGGTAGATAAAACCACAAAGATGGGGAAAAAGCCGTGCAGAAGAGCTGAAAATTCTACAAATCAGAGCGTCTCTCCCCTTCAAAGAAACACAGCTCCTCATCAGCAACGGAACAAAGTAGGATGGAGACTGACTTTTATGAGCTGAGAGAAGGCTTCAGGTGATCAAACTTCTCCGAGCTAACGGGGAAAGTTTGAACCCAGAGCAAAGAAGCTGAAAACCGTGGAAAAAATTTGACGAATGGCTAACTAGATAACTGATATAGAGAAGTCCTTAAATGACCTGACAGAGCTGAAAACCATGACATGACAACTACGTGACAAATGCACAAGCTTGAATAACCTACTCATTCAGCTGGAAGAAAGGGTATCAGTGATTGAAGATGAAATGAATGAAATGAAGCAAGAAGAGAAGTTTAGAGAAAAAAGTAAAAACAAATCACAAAGCCTCCAAGAAATATGGGACTATATGAAAACACCAAATCTGCATCTGATTGGTGTACCTGAAAGTGACGGGGAGAATGGAACCAAGTTGGAAAACACTCTGCAAGATGCTACCCAGGAGAACTTCCCCAACCTGGCAAGGTAGGCCAGAATTCAAATTCGGGAAATACAGAGAACACAAAGATAGTCCTCTAGAAGAGCAACTCCAAGACACGTAATTGTCAGATTCACCAAAGTTGAAATGAAGGAAAAAATGTTAACGGCAGCCAGAGAGAAAGGTCGGGTTACCCACAAAGGGAAGCCAATCAGACTAACAGCGGATCTATCGGCAGAAACTTCACATGCCAGAAGAGAGTGGGGACCAATATTCAACACTCTTAAAGAATTTTAAACCCAGAATTTCATATCCATATCCAGTCAAACTAAGCTTCATAAGTGAAGGAGAAATAAAATCCTTTACAGACAAGCAAATGCTTAGAGATTTTGTCACCACCAGGCCTGCTCTACAAGAGATCCTGAAGGAAGCACTAAACATGGAGAGGAACAACTGGTACCACCCACTGCAAACATATGCCATAATGTAAAGACCATCAGTGCTAGGAAGAAACTACATCAACTAACAAGCAAAATAACCAGCTAACATCATAATGACAGGATCAAGTTCACACGTAACAATATTAACCTTAAATGTAAATGGGCTAAATGCTCCAATTAAAAGACACAGACTGCCAAATTGGATAAAGAGTCAAGACCCATCAGTGTGCTGTATTCAGGAGACCCATCTCACATGCAGAGACACACATAGGCTCAAAATAAAGGGATGAAGGAAGATCTACCAAGCAAATGGAAAACAAAAAAAGCAGGGGTTGCAATCCTCTTTGATAAAACAGACTTTAAACCAACAAAGATTATAAGAGACAAAGAAGGCCATTACATAATGGTAAAGGGATCAATTCATCAAGAAGAGCTAACTATCCTAAATATATATGCACCCAATACAGGAGCACCCAGATTCATAAAGCAAATCCTTAGAGACCTACAAAGACACTTAGACTCCCATACAATAATAATGGGAGACTTTAACACCCCACTGTCAACATTAGACAGATCAACAAGACAGAAAGTTAACAAGGATATCCAGGAATTGAATTCAGCTCTGCACCAAGTGGACCTAATAGACATCTACAGAACTCTCCACCCCAAATCAACAGAATATACATTCTTCTCAGCACCACATTGCACTTATTTCAAAATTGACCACATAGTTGGAAGTAAAGCACTCCTCAGCAAATGTAAAACAACAGAAATGATAACAAACTGTCTCTCAGGCCACAGTGCAATCAAACTAGAACTTAGGATTAAGAAACTCACTGAAAACCGCTCAACTGCATGGAAACTGAACAACCTGCTCCTGAATGACTACTGGGTACATAACAAAAAGAAGGCAGAAATAAAGATGTTCTTTGAAACCAATGAGAACAAAGATACAACGTGCCAGAATCTCTGGGACATACTTAAAGTGGTGTGTAGAGGGAAATTTATAACACTAAATGCCCACAAGAGAAAGCAGGAAAGATCTAAAATTGACACCCTAACATCACAATTAAAAGAACTCGAGAAGCAAGAGCAAACACATTCAAAAGCTAGCAGAAGGCAAGAAATAGAGCAGAACTGAACGAGATAGAGACACAAAAAAACCCTTCAAAAAAATCAATGAATCCAGGAGCTGGTTTTTTGAAAAGCTCAACAAAATTGATAGACCATTAGCAAGACTAATGAAGAAAAGAGAGAGGAATCAAATAGACGCAATAAAAAATGATAAAGGGGATATCACCACCGACCCCACAGAAATTTGAAATACCATCAGAGAATACTATAAACACCTGTATGCAAATAAACTAGAAAACCTAGAAGAAATGGATAAATTCCTGGACACATACTCTCTCCCAAGACTAAACCAGGAAGAAGTTGAATCCTTGAATAGACCAATAACAGGCTCTGAAATTGAGGCAATAATTAATAGCCTACCAACAAAAACAGTAGAAGACCAGACGGATTCACAACTGAATTCTACCAGAGGTACAAGGAGGAGCTGCTACCATTCCTCTGAAACTATTCCAATCAATAGAAAAAGAGGGAATCCTCCCTATCATTTTATGAGGCCAGCATCATCCTGATACCAAAGCCTTGCAGAGACACAACAAAAAAAGAGAATTTTAGACCAGTATCCCTGATGGACATTGATGCAAAAATCCTCAATAAAATACTGGCAAACCAAATCCATCAGCGCATCAAAGAGCTTATCCACCATGATCAAGTGGGCTTCATCCCCACATCAAGCTACCAATGACTTTTTTCACAGAATTGGAAAAAACTACTTTAAAGTTCATATGGAACCAAAAAAGACCCCGCATTGCCAAGACAATCCTAAGCCAAAAGAACAAAGCTGAAAGCATCACGCTACCTGACTTCAAACTATACTAAAAGGCTACAGTAACCAAAACAGCATGGTACTGGTACCAAAACAGAGATCTAGACCAATGGAACAGAACAGAGCCCTCAGAAATAATGCCACACATATACAACCATCTGATCTTTGACAAACCTGACAAAAAACAAGAAATGGGGAAAGAATTCCCTATTTAACAAATGGTGCTGGGAAAACTGGGTAGCCGTAAGTAGAAAGCTGAAACTGGATCCCTTCCTTACACTTTATACAAAAATTA
>NW_012098222.1:360124-363529 GCF_000951045.1 Mandrillus leucophaeus
ATATGCAGCCATAAAAAAGGATGAGTTCATGTCCTTTGCGGGGACATGAATGAAGCTGGAAACCATCATTCTCAGCAAGTCTATCGCAAGAACAGAAAACCAAACACTGCATGTTTTCACTCATAGGTGGGAATTGAACAATGAGAACACTTGGACACAGGAAGGGGAATATCACACACCAGGGCCTGTTGTGGGGTGGGGGAGGGGGGAGGGATAGCATTAGGAGAAATACCTAATGTAAATGACGAGTTGATGGGTGCAGCAAACCAACCTGGCACGTGTATACCTACGTAAGAAACCTGCATGTTGTGCACATGTACCCTAGAACTTAAAGTATAATAATAATTTTAAAAAAGCATTAAAAAAAAAAATCTTAGGCAAGACTAGAATCTAACAACAGGTGTACCACAGTTTTTGAAACATAAATCTTCTCTCTCCAGTTTTCCGTTTTTTACTAAAGACAAATCATGGTAGGACTGATATGCTTTATTATACTTGATCTAATTATTTGTATACAGTGCAGCAAAAATAATTTTTTACATAAACTTTTAAATTGGCTTTCCTGGAACTTTGTTTCATATAAGAAATCTCAGATAAGACTTTGTTTATAGCCGAGTCCAGCCATGGGTTTATACCATCAAATACCTATGAGGTGGGTGAATTTTTTTCCTCTTGAGGTTCCAAGATAAACTTGAAGCTCCTGTTTTCTGTCAGAAAGTGACATTCTTTACTTATCACAGGTCAGGAGCCTGGTAAACTGTGTGGGCAAGGTCTGAGGCTAATTTTCCCAAGGGGCTTTTTTTGGCTCCATAAGTCAAGTTTGATTTCTAAAAGGAAAGTACACCATTCCAGTCAAAGCCTTGGTAAAATTACCAGTTTCTCCAGTTGTGTCATGTTATAAATGAAAACAGCTTCTTATTTTACTTATGCAAATAACTGTATTGCCATAAGTTCAGAATACTCAAAAATAGGTTCCAAATTTTGGATAAATCAGAGAAAAACAAATATGCTCTAAATTTTCATAGGAGTATACAAAATTGTTAAAAGTGTCAATAGCTCAAAAGAAAAGTTTTCTTGACTGAAAAAACAAAGAATCAGCAATATTTTAAGCAAAAAAACTCAAAAAGATTACTTCAGTCTTTCATTAGCTCAGTCCCTGTAGTTAATTCCTGTTCTGCTTGATATTCATGAACATTTTAGTTCTCCATGGGTTTTGAAAGTTTTTTCTTCTGATGTCAGAATTTTCGAAGTTATCATAAACTTGTATTCAGGAGTGCCTGGTGGAGTTTTATAGCTGATTATAAAACCACCTTCTAAAGAGGACCAAAACAACACAATAATTGTTCACGGATGACAAAACGTTTTAGGGCACCCGTAGTCAAAGAAACAGTTGACAAGGAAATTTAACTCTGTGGCACACAATAATTTAACATGACATTTGTAATTATTACTGATAATGTATACTGTTACTTCAGAATTATAGGAGTTTCCCATAATTATGGAACACATGCTAATAACATATTTATACAAATATATTCCAAAGAAAACCAAACACCATTTCATATTTGACAGTGCTTCCTGTATAATTTTTAATACCATATAAGCCAAATTTTGTTATTTTTGGACTTTAGAAAAATAAAGGATTAATTAGGTCAGAAAAGGTCATAATTTATAAATTGATTTAGTAAAGTATTTTAAATATTAAAGATTTAGAACACTTGATATCACAGGTCGTTGTAAAATAAGTCATTCATTTGACAAAAGAAATAAGGATTCAAAAAAAAGTGAAAACCTTTATTATTTGAGAGAGGAGACATACATTTCCAAACAGTAAGCCCTAATAAAAACAGCATGAAGCCAATTAAATGTTTTTGAAAATTTTGATCTTCATCATAAGATATACTTTCCATAAGCCTTTGATGACCTCATAATGTTTATTAAGGAACTGGTTGTTTTAAAAAAAAAAAAAAAAAAAAAAAAAAAAAAACCTTGTTAATGTGACACTGGGACCCATATGCTGGTCTTGCATCAGGGTACCTTTGACATTATTTGTCCCTTAAAATCTCACATGCCCACCTCTTCCATGACAGTCCCTTGGCCTTGAGGAGTTGAACGGCTTTAATTTCTGGCCCCATGTCTCAAGAATGCAGCTGATTTTGATGGGCATCTTCTAATGGGCCTGAAGATGACGCTTTACTTGTTGTCAGTGTTTAAGATTTAGCTGAACTTGGTTCCCTTTTTAGACTCAGGAGTCAAAGCCCTGTAACTCAATGGCACAAGTACTTTAAAATCCTATGCTGAAAAATACATGGATATAATAACCTTAATTTAAAAATTTGTTTTAATTAAGGTTCCAGTACTGTGTCAAATAGGCGTGGTAAGAGTGGACATCCTTGTTCTGTTCTGGTTCTCAGGGGGGAATCATTCCAAGTTTTGTTCATTCAGTATAATTGTGGTTGTGAGTTTGTTATAAATGGCTCTTATTATTATATGTTATGTTTCTTCAATACCTGGTGTGTTGATAATTTTTAACATGAAGAATATTGAGTTTTATGAAAAGCCATTTCTGCCTTTATTGAGATAATCATGTGGGGTTTTTTTAGTTCTGTTTATATGATGAATTACATTAATTTTTATATGTTGAACCCACCTTGCAGGAATAAAGCCTACTGGATCATGGTACATTAAATTTTTGATGTGTTGTTGTATTTGACTTGCCAATATTTTGTTGAGATTTTTGCATCTATGTTCATCAGGTTATTGGCCTGAAGTTTTGTTATTTCATTGTATCTCTGCCAGATTTTTGTATCAGGATGATGCTGACTTTGTAGAATAAGTTAGAGAGGAGTTTCTCTTTCTCAATTTTTTGGAACAGTTTCATCAGAAATGGTACCAGCTCTCCTTTATACATCTGGTAGAATGCAGCTATGAATCCTTCTGGTCCTGGGCTCTTTTTGTTTGACAGGTTATTTATTACTGCCTCAATTCCAGAGCTCATTACTGGTCTGTTCAGGAATTTAATTTCTCCCTGGTTCAATCTTGGGAGGGTGTATGTGTCGAGGAATTTATCAGTTTCTTTTAGATTTTCTAGTTTATGTGCATAGAAGTGTTGATAATACACTCCGATTGTTGTTTGTATTTCTCTGAGGTCAGTGGCAATATCCCCCTTGTTTCTGATTGTGTGTATTTGGACTTCCCCTTTTTTCTTCTTTATTAGCTTAGCTAGTGGTCCATTTTATTAATTTGTTCAAAAAACAAGTTCCTGGATTTTTTATCTTTTAAGTGGTTTTTTAAAAAGAGTCCACATAAAGCCAGCCGGGCGCGGTGGCTCACGCCTGTAATCCCAGCACTTTGGGAGGCCGAGGCGGGCGGATCACAAGGTCAGGAGATCGAAACCATTCTGGC
>NW_012098222.1:363654-383844 GCF_000951045.1 Mandrillus leucophaeus
TAAATAAATAAATAAATAAATAAATAAATAAATAAATAAATAAAAGAGTCCACATAAGACAATACTAGGCAAAAAGAACAAAGCTGGAGACATTATGTTACCCAGCTCCACACTATTGTACAGGGCTACAGTAACCAGTACAGCATGGTACTGGCATAAAAAGAGACATATATACCAGTGGAACAGAATGGAGAGCCCAGAAATAATGCCACACACCTACAACTATCTGATTTTCACAAAGCTG
This sequence comes from Mandrillus leucophaeus, assembly GCF_000951045.1. Classification (NCBI taxonomy): domain Eukaryota; kingdom Metazoa; phylum Chordata; class Mammalia; order Primates; family Cercopithecidae; genus Mandrillus; species Mandrillus leucophaeus. Next base: position 363,899 of record NW_012098222.1, read on the forward strand.
ACAGAAACAATAGGGAAAGAATTTTCTATCCAATAAAGAATGCTGGAATAACTGGCTAGCCATAAGCAGAAGTTTGAAACTCGATTCCTTCATTGTGACGTATACAAAACTTAAGATGGAAAAAAGGCTGAAATGTAAAACCCAAAACTAAAAAACCCTAGAAGATAACTTAGACAATATGATTCAGAACATAGGCATGAGCAAACATTTCATAACAAAGATTCCAAAAGCAGTTGCAACAAAAGGAAAAATTGACAAACGAGACCTAACTAAACTAATGAGCTTCTGTAATGCAAAGGAAACTATCAGCAGAGTGAGCAGACAACTTACAGAATGGGAGAAAATTTTTGTAAACTGTGCATCTGACAAGGTATATTATCCACCATTTATAAGAAACTTAAATTTACAAAAGAAAAAAATTTAAGTGGGCAAAAGGCCAGGCATAGTAACTCACACCTGTAATCACAGCACTTTGCAAGGCCAAGGCAGGTGGATCACTTGAGGTCATGAGTTCAAGACCAGCCTAGCAAGTATGGTGAAACCTCGTCGCTACTAAAAATAAAAATAAAAAAATTGCCAGGGATGGTGGTGCATGCCTGTAGCCCCAGCTACTCAGGAGTAGTTGAGGCAGGAGAATTGCTTGACCTGGGATATGGAGGTTGCAGTAAGCTGAGATTTTGCCACTGCACTCTAGCCTGGGTGACCAAGTGAGAGACCATCTCAAAAAAAAAAAAAAAAAAAAAAAAAAGTCGGCAAAGGACATGAAGAGACACTTTTCAAAAGAAGACATATGCAGCCATCAATTTTATGAAGTAAAGCTCAACATCGCTAATCATTAGAGGCATGCAAATCAAAATTACAATGAGACACCATCTCATACCAGTCAGAATGGCTATTTAAAGCTATACAATAACAGCTGCTGTCAAAGATGTGGAGGAAAAAATGCTTTTACACTATTAATGGGAGTGTAAATTAGTTCAACCATTATAGAAGACAGTGTGTCAATTCCTCAAAGACCTAAAGACAGAACTACCGTTTGACCCAGCGATCTTATTACTGAGTAGGTAACCAAAGCAATATACATCGTTCTACTGTAAAGGCACAAGCATATGTATGTTCATTGCAGCACTATTCACAATAGCAAAGACATGAACTCAACCTAAATGCCCATTAATGATACACTGGATAAGGAAAATGTAGTGCATATATACTATGGAATAGTATGTAGCCGTTAAAAAAAAAATGAGATTATGTCCATTGCAGGAACATGGATGGAGCTGGAGGCCATTGTCCTTAGCATACTAAAACAAGAAGAGAAAACTAAGTACTGCATGTTCTCACTTATAAGTGGGAACTAAATAATGAGAACACATGAACACATAAAAGGGATCAACACACATGGGGACCTATTGAAGGGTGGAGAGTGGGAGGAAGGAGACAGGAGAAAATAACTAGTGGGTACTAGGCTTAATACTGGGGTGAGAAAATAATCTGAATAATAAACCTCATGACACAAGTTAACCTTAGTTCCACTGTTTGTGGACAGTGGCATGTTAGCAGCTCAGTGGCCCTCTTGTCATGGGGGTCAGCTGCCCTACACTGGCAAGGGCAAAGGGCCAGTATGACAACCTTTCAGGGTACCCACACTCAGTGGGTCCCAAGTTTTTGTCCAGTGTCCAAGAAGAATGAGGTCACACAAACAATTGAAGGACATGTGAAGGCAGAAAATGTAATTGAATGATGAAAATGGCTCTCAGAAAAGAGGGGAGCTGGAGAGGGAATGGAAAGGAGAGATCATCTTCCCCAAAGTTGAGTTGTCTCTTCCTTGAAGTCAGGCCATCTCTTCCTCTACTGACTGTGTCTGGGATCCTTACAGGCACAGGATGGGGAATGTGTGCTGATTGGTTTGTGAGTATGCAGAAAAGGATAAAGTGAAGATACCACTCAGAGATGCACAAGACAGTGCAGAAAACCGATTAGGAAAGGGTAGGTATATGTAAAATGTATATATGAAGGCTGGGGATCAGAGGAAAGTATACCAAACAGGAAGACGAGTTCTTAATTCAGTCTGAGGATTTAACTTGTAGCTTGGCTTTCAGGCTTTAAACCATTTTTGGCTTGGAGGTGGGTTTCACTGGGGATGTGCCTCTATCTTCCTAGGCATTTGGCTGCCTCATGCCTCTATAATTTCCCCCCTCTGAAGAGGTACGTCTAACCATGTTAGAATAAAGACAGAGATCTTAATGACTTCCTGCTGACGGGTGCTGTTTTGGGAAAATAGCAGTCAAATCTCCATTAGAGGCCTATCTAAGGTCCCCAATAAAAGGTAGCCATCATTCGAGGCTTCAGTTACATGATTGTTTAAAGTTTGATGGCCTCTAGGAGAGAAGAAACAATTCAGGTTATTAGAAGACATATATCCACACTAACAAGGGGGTAAGGACAACTCCAGAATCTCAAGGCTGCCAACATACTAGGATAACTGGTGACTATACTTAAGCTGGCTAAGATTTCAGCGCATGGGGCTTGGCTCTGGTTAGCTCCCTTGGTCTTATTTTCACAAACCAAGAAACCTCTGGGTTATGGACATCCTATTTACTCCTATAACTTGGCTAAATTTGCAGGATAATTGCCCAGAACTAAAATACCAATCCAGATTTTTTACATCACCTATCCCTTCTGTTTCTGAACTTGGAAATCACTAGTTCGTTTACAGGAAGAAGGAATGTTAGTCTAAAATATAGACAAATAATAACAACTGATGAGACTAGAATTTAATGACAAGCATATGGTAAGTTTTGAAACAGTTTTCCTCTCTCTGGTTCTCATTTTTGTTAAAAACAAATCATGATAGGACTGAGTTGTTTGCAAAGTCAACTTCGGTCTTACAGTTGGCCAAATTATTTGCATAAAGTGCAGCAAGAATAATTATTTTTCACATAGGCTTTTAAAATTGGCTTCAATGGAACTCTGTTCCACAAGAAATCTCAGATAAGACTTTTTCCAACCAAGCCCAGCCATGGGTTTGTACCCTCAAATACCTATGAGTTGGGTAACTGCCTATCTTCTTGGGTCCCAAGAAAACGTGGGGCTCCTGGGCCTGTTAGAAAGTGACCTAATTTACTCACCACAGGTGAGGAACCCTGTATGGGAAGTATGTAGACAGGGTATGAAGCCAGTTTTCCCAAGGGGCTTTTATTGGCTCTGAAAGTCAAGCTTAATTCCCTAAAGCAACGCATGCCATTCCAGTCAAAGCCTTAGTAAAACAGCCAGTTTCTCCAGTTGTGTCCTGTTGCAAAAGAAACTGGATTCTGATTGCCCTGATTGAAATAACTATATTGCCATCAGTTAAGAATACTCACAAATAGTTTTCAAATTCTAGAGAAACCAGGCAGAAAGAAACAAATATGCTGTAAATTTTGTTCACAGGAGTATACTCAATTGTTAAAAGCAATAGATAGCTCAGAAGGAAAATGTCCTTGACTCTGAAAAACAAAACAAGGATCAGCAATGTTTTATGCAAAAAGGTAAAAAGGATTACTTTGGTTTTCTGTTAGTTCAGTCCTTTCAGTTAACTCTTATTCTGCTTGATATTCATGAGCATTTCAGCTCCTCATGAGTCCTGTACATTTTTCTTTTATTCCCATGTCACAATCATAAACCTGCAGTAAAGAGCACCTGTCAAAGCGCAATAACTGATTATAAACTGTCTTTTGAAGATGATCAAAACGAGACAGCAATTGTCTGAATGACAAAATGTCCAGGGTAGTTAGTTAAAAACACAATTGAGAAATTGGTTATTTCCATGGTTTATAATAGCTTAATCGAATAACCTTAATTATAGTTCATGGCATTTACTCAGATATTAGAATTTGAAAAATCCCATATGATTTTGGTACATATATTAATATTATTCACTAAAATATTCCCTGAAGAAAATTAACATTTCTATTTTGGCAACCCCATGTAACTAAATATGTCTAATATTCTGTTTACGTCTCTTCTGGATCTTCCAGAGCTCTGTACATCCAAAATTTAGGGGTCAAAAAAGACAGCCTTGAAACTGAAGTTTGATGTGGGGAAGGCTACCAAACAGATTAAAGGTTTAAAACACTTGATATTATAAAATAGAATTCAAATGACCATAAATTATTGTAATTAAGTACCAGCCATAGGTAATGTCTGACTCTTTTCAGCATAGTTAGGGATGTGGTTAATTCCATATAGCCCCAAGCCTTACCAGATAGTAAAGCAGACAAGTCAAACAGTTCTCAAAAGCCAAAGAAGCAGTTTATAATCTTAAAAGATTTAGCAAACCTAGTATCTGACCTGCATAATTTAGACCACATGTTTACATTTTGAAGACATTCGTTTTATCAATAATCTTTAAAGCTGTTTTTATTTCTCAAAGATTAATATAAACTAAAGGCATTATAGCTTTTTTAAAATATATTTTTTTCAAAAAATATTACGTAGTGGTAATATTTTTCATTTGCCATCTCCTAATTGGATTATTGGCCTCAGGGTGGAGCCCTTCAAGAATCAGGGCTAGGAAAGCATGCAGCTTCCAGGGCCGAAGAAACAGGCGTAGCTAGAAGAGAAAAACAGATTTTGAAAGGAATCTATCTGCTTTTAAATTCCTTGGGTTCCATGAGAAGAACATAAGTTTTTTCCCCAAAATGGGGTCTGTGTCACCTTTGTTTTTCCCAAGGAGTCCCATGGTCTCAAAATTATCTTAGGGCCTCTCATGTATGAAGAGTGGCAATACAAAATGGAGAATTATTCATTAAACTAAGGAAAAAAAGTTGGCCGGGCGCAGTTGCTCACGCCTGTAATCCCAGCACTTTGGGAGGCCGAGGTGGGCGGATCACAAGGTCAGGAGATCGAGACCATGGTGAAACCCCGTCTCTACTAAAAATACAAAAAATTAGCCGGGCGTGGTGGCAGGCGCCTGTAGTCCTAGCTACTCGGGAGGCTGAGGCAGGAGAAAGGCGTGAACCTGGGAGGCGGAGCTTATAGTGAGCCGAGATTGCGCCACTGCACTCCAGCCTGGACGGCAGAGCAAGACTTCGTCTCAAAAAAAAAAAAAAAAAAAAAATTCCAGAAAAACAAGATCATTGAATAGAAAACCATAAAGGTATATTAAATATACCTATAGCTTGGAGATCAACTTCTAATTAAGCTGACTTTTAACCATAGTGGTCCTAGAAAATTTTTTTTTTTTTTTTTTTTTTGAGACGGAGTCTTGCTCTGTCACCCAGGCTGGAGTGCAGTGGCCGGATCTCGGCTCACTGCAAGCTCCGCCTCCCAGGTTTACGCCATTCTCCTGCCTCAGCCTCCCGAGTAGCTGGGACTACAGGCGCCCGCCACCTCGCCTGGCTAGTTTTTTGTATTTTCACCAGGTTAGCCAGGATGGTCTCAATCTCCTGACCTTGTGATCTGCCCGTCTCAGCCTCCCAAAGTGCTGGGATTACAGGCTTGAGCCACCGCGCCCAGCCAAAAATATTTTTAAATCCATTGTTACTCAACTTTAGCCATGCCATGTGACCAATATTTCTGGCTTTTGAACTTTGCCAAAAGTAACCTTGTAGGTGAAATCAACAAGCCTCAACTAAGATAATGACATAACCATAAACGTATGAGGTATTTTTAAAGAGGTAGCAAGCAGTTTCTACAAAACCTGCAATTTTTTTGTTTGTTTGTTTGTTTTGCAGTTGCAAGATTTAATAGAGTGAAAACAGAGCCTCCCATAAAATGGGAGGGGACCCAAGGACCCAAGAGGGTTGCCGCTTCCTGCTTGAATGCCTGCGTTTATATCCCAATCATTATTCCTCCTGCTGTGCTCTCAGGCGATATATGATTTGACCATTTACCTCCTGCTTTTAGCCTAATTTGTATTTTAATGAGCCCTCTTTACTACCTGATTGGTCAGGTGTGAGCTGAGTTACAAGCCCTGTGGTTAAAGGTGGGTGCAGTCACCTTCCCCAGCTAGGCTTAGGAATTCTTAGCCTGGGAAATCCAGCTAGTCATGTCTCTCAGTCCCCCCTCTCAACAGAAAAACCCAAGTGCTGTTGGGGAGGTTGACTGATGACCGCTCTTAACTGCTTCCTGCTGAATTGGGGCATAGTAGGGGTCGTGCAGTTGAGATTTGCTCGGGAGGGGTGCCTTCAATGTCATTAACATTGGAGCATGGACTAGCAGGCCAGTCCAAGGGTCTGCAGTAGATCTTAGTCATGGACCGCATCTGGGCTCCATTTGAAGAACCATTTGTAGTTTTACACCTTTGATTCTGGAAGAGACAAACTTAACAAGGAGATTAAAGGTACAGAGATTCAAATGTATGGCCTGAAGTGCAGGGGATTATTTCTTCCTCACACTTCACAGGTCCTATCTGCTTGATAGTTTTGAAAAGGCCTGGTCTAGTAAATAATGATTCGGCCATCTGATGCATGCTATCAATGCCTAAGTGAAAGGTTTGGTGAAGGGTTTTAAGTAATTTCCATTGGTTAGCCACAGGCAAAATATTTTTCCTTCTTCTGTGGCTAGCCATGCTGAGGGGAGGAAACTATGTCCTTGCGAGGTTCCCCATTCTATTTCCTCTGCTGAGTACTGGGGCTTGGTTTCCTGGAGGGGATTACCCCATACTGGGGGTCCTTCTATAGCATTTCTAATGGAGGGTCCTGCCTTGCGGCTCTTTTGGCTTCAAAATCTGCTTGGCAGTTCCCTTCTATTTCCCTTTCCTTTCTTTTCTGATGACCCCAGCAGTGTAAGACTGCCACCTCTTTAGGTTTCTGTACAGCCAAAAATAATCTCCTAATGGCTTTATGATGTTTGATAGGTGTTCCCTCAGAAGTTAGGAATTCGCTTTCTCTCCATATTGCTGTGTGGGCATGGAGGACTAGGTAAACATATTTAGAGTCTGTGTATATATTTACCCTTTTTCCTTCTCCTAATTCTAGTGTATAATGGCCCCTGCTTTTGCTAGGATGTCTCTCCCTAACAAAGGAGTTCTTATGCAAATTTGTTTCAGAGAGGGTGTAGGTAACCTTTTGAGTCAGGAGTGAGATGGAGTTTTTGCCTGCTCTAGGGTCTTTGTCCTTCTTTTCCTTTGTAGGAATATGCCCTAATTATCGATCTTAAACTTTTTTGTTGCCCCAGGTTCAGTCCTTTTGGGTATGAAATATGAGAGATGGATCCTGTTTATCCTATGTACTTTTTTCCTATGAGAAGGAGAGTGAGGAGAAAAAGATGGGCTTGCTGATGTTGTAAGTACTCTAAGGCTTGGCGGAGTGAAAATGGCTCACACGTTTGAGCAGACCAATTATTAGACAATTCTCCTAACTCTGCTTCCACAAGTCTCCCTATCAATTACTGAATACCCATTGTGGGTTTTTTCTCAGTCACCCGGGAGGAACCATCTGTCGTCCTGTCCTGAAGGGAGTTCCTCCTAGGTCTGGTTGGACCTTTGTATGGTAATTAAAATTTAAATCTCCTATTACAAAATCTGCTGGGTTAAGGGAATTTTCAGTGGTTAATGTTAAATCACCTTTTTCTAACAGAATAGCCCCATACTTTAAGATTTTTGAGTTAGTAAGATACTTTGTTGCCTTTTTGACTTAGGATAGTTCTGAACTGGTGAGGTGTGCTCACAATGAGATTTCCTCTAAAAGTTATTTTTCTAATTTTAGCAAAGCGGTTGCCTCTACCGACTGAATGCATTTGGCCCATCTGCGGGTTACTGGGTTAAGGATTTTTGATAGGAAGGCTACGGGTTGTCAGTGGTCTCAGTGTTTTCAGGCTACGCCCTTGTTTACACTGACAAAAGGTAGTATTGGAGTGTTACAGGGTCCCAGAGAAGACCTTCAATTATCAATGATAGGTTTTAAATTTGCCTTGGCTTTTAAAGGAATAGGGCATACTGTTTTTTCTTTACTACTTCTATCTTTCTCTTTGTTTCTCTGCTCCCTCTCTGTCTCTTTGTCTCTCTTTCTTTCTCTGACTCCCTCTCTGTTTGTCTCTCTTTCTCTCTCCTCTCTTTTCTCTGAGCCATTTACAAACTTGGGGCCCTGGCAAGAGTGGTGGGGAGTGGGTCCCACATAACTGCCTGTTGAGAGGTGTATATCTAAACTGGGAGGGCCACCAGGAACAAGACTCCCTAGGTTCATAGCCTAGATGCCTAAGGATGCAGCATAGAGCTTCTTTAGATCCCTTTGGAGGTACAACTTGCTAGAGGAAATGAAAGTCTGAACCATTAGTACCTAGGAGGCAGGAATCAGAGGAAGTAGATTCAGAGGTTAAAAAAAAAAACTATAATTTTTAAAGGTAGCTCAGAGAAAGGAAGATTTAATAAAGGAAGCTAGAAGTTGTTCATGGAAGGGAAGAGAATCAGCAAATGGTAAAAGTCACACAAATATTAACCGGAAAGTGCTCATTGTCTAAGCCAGGATTGAACTTGAGACACATTGTAAAATGGCAGAGACCAAACGAAAGTACTGCCATGTGGGTGCAAGGTCAGGCTCTCAAGGGTGTAAAACAAGATGGAGACCTCATCCCGTTTAAAAAAAAAACTTTACAGTGCTCTTTACCGTTCCTTTTTCTGGTTTGCACAGGGAGAGAGAGGCCAGAAGTCTGAGTGGTTAAAAAAAAAAAAAGTTTAGTCTTATGCCAGCATAGCAGACTCCTGCGTTCCCTTCCCCCAAAGCTCAATTTTAAGCCAAGTAGTTTAAGGTTTGGGGAAATTAACTTTTCCTAGTTTGGGGGATGCATCTGAAGGGAGTGTCCTGTGGTAAAGGGACACAATTACCCATCTGTGAAGAGAGGACAGAGGAGAAAAAGGAAAAAAGGGAGGACAGAGGAGAAAAAATGAAAAGGTTTTTTTTAAAGAAGTCCCAGTGATTCAGGAGGCATTCAAGAGAAGTCCAGATTGAAGATGATTGGTTACACATCTGGAAAGAGGAAAAGAGAGGCGTCCCTCAGTTCCTTTTCCTACCCAGTGAATATCCAGGGTATGTGTGAGAGAGAAGCAAAAGACATCCCCTTTCTTCCATCCTTGTATCCCTGAGTCCCAGTGATCTCAGCAGGGTGCTGCCCATGGGTGCCAATGCCACTTTCACCCATGTTAAAAGGGGGCCTAGAGGGTGGGAATTATCTGCACTCACCCACATGCTGCCTTTCCCTTGTGCTGTCAGTAATCTTTGAGTTTCCCAGACCTCATTTATGTGATGGATACTAGCATAGCCTCTAGGTGGACATAATCAGCAGAATTTAGTCATACTCACCTGCACTGTGCGCCTTGTCTTCTGTTGTTGCCTACCTTTAGATCCCTTAGATCTAGTTTTCCCTTCTAGGGCTTCAACCCAAAGCTTCGAATTGAGTTTGGGACAAAAAGGTGTCTCAGGAGTGTGCATGAACTCTTTTAAGTTAGGGAGCCCATGAATTGGGGTCCTGACCTAGTAAGGCACCTTTCAAAAGAAAAAGAAAAAAAAAAAAAACTCCCACAGAGAAATGTTCCCTGTATTTTGCAGGGCTGTGTGAACTCCTGACATGGTGAAAAAACAAAAAAACAGTTTGTGCAGAGAGGGAAAGGTGCCTGGGAGAAAAGACCTCTTCCTTTACACAAATTGGTTCCTCCAGCAGAGAGAGAAACTCAGTCTCGGCTTTCTCTTTATCTCTAAGAATAGATGAAAAACATATTGTTCTGAATTGCATATGTGATTGATGGGCCAAATGTTCACTCCACCCAGTCATATATCTGTAGTTTGCAACAACACCCTTAACGTTGTAAAAGAGGAGACAGGTGCCATTGCACAACCAAAAGAAAAAAGAAGAAGAAGACAAATGCCATAGAAAAGTCTAGACTGGAAGGAGGTTGACATTCCCAACCTCTGAGAGAAACGGTGAGTGGGTGTCGAGTTCTTCTGCAGCATTCTGTCCCCTATAACTGTACCATTCATTCTTAAGCCATTCATTCGTAATTGGCTTGGTTTGGTTCTTTATCTGCCTTCAGAAAAAACTGTGAGTACAAGAAGCCTCAGAAAAAATGAACAATCTAAGTCTGCATTTACTCACCCTTCAGGTATCCCAGATGAGCCCACAGATGATGCAGGATTTTTCTCATCCTTTCACTGTACTTGTGGAAGGGATGCCTATCTACTTAACCTGCCATGCTCTACCCCTTCTAGGAGGGAACACATAAGCAATCAAGTGGAGGATCTGGCCAGCTGTTCCAGATGCTGACACAGGAACAAGCTACATGTGGGACCACGGCCAGACCAGAAATGTCACCTTGAGAGGAATGCGGTGGTGCCCAGGTGAGGATGTCCGTGGCACTGAAGCCCCAGAGAAGGTATTACAATGCTCCTTTAGTACCACCATCTACACACTATGATATGTTAGCAGCTTATTTGGCCCTTTGCTTCCTCATGTGGGGTGGCCTTCCTCCACTGGTGAGGGCAGAGTTCCAGTGTGACAGCCTTTCTGTGTGTCCACACTTGGGTCCCAAGCTCTTGTCCGGCATCCAAGAAATTGAGCAATGAAAATGGCTGTCAGCAAAGGGGACAGAAAGGGGAGGTCTTCCTTGAAGTCAGGCTGTCTCTTCCTTTATTGGCTGAGTCTGAGGTCTTTATAGGCACAGGTTGGGGAGTGTGTACTGATTGGTTTGTGAGTATGCACAAAAGGTTAAAGCAAAGACACTACTCAAAGGTGGGCATGACAGCATGGAAAACCAATTAGGAAAGGGTAGGTATATGTATAATAGGTGAAGGGTAGAGATCAATCAGAGGAAAGTGTGCCAAACAGGAAGACAAGTTCTGAATCTGGTTCAAGGATTTAACTTGTAGCTTGACTTTCAGGCTTTAAATTGTCTTTGGCTTGGAGATAGGGTTTCACTAGGGACACACCCTATCTGACTAGGCATTTCACTGCCTCTTGTAGCTATCAAAAGTCTGTCCTTCATGATATGAACAGAACAGACACTTCTCAAGACATTCATGCAGCCAACAGACACATGAAAAAATGCTCGTCATCACTGGCCATCAGAGAAATGCAAATCAAAACCACAATGAGATACCATCTCACACCAGTTAGAATGGCGATCATTAAAAAGTCAGGAAACAGGTGCCAGAGAGGATGTGGAGAAATAGGAACACTTTTACACTGTTGGTGGTACTGTAAACTAGTTCAACCATTGTGGAAGACAGTGTGGCGACTCAAAGATCTAGAACTAGAAATACCCTTTGACCTAGCCATCCCATTACTGGGTATATACCCAAGGGATTACAAATCATGCTGCTGTAAAGTCACATGCACACATATGTTTATTGCGGCACTATTCACAATAGCAAAGACTTGGAACCAACCAACCCAAATGTCCATCAATGATAGACTAGATTAAGAAAATGTGGCACATATACACCATGGAATACTATGCAGCCATAAAAAGGATGAGTTCATGTCCTTTGTAGGGACATGGATGAAGCTGGAAACCATCATTCTCAGCAAGTCTATCGCAAGAACAGAAAACCAAACACTGCATGTTTTCACTCATAGGTGGGAATTGAACAATGAGAACACTTGGACACAGGAAGGGGAATATCACACACTGGGGCCTGGTGTGGGGTGGGGGGAGTGGGGAAGGATAGCATTAGGAGATATACCTAGTGTAAATGATGAGTTAATGGGTTCAGCATACCAACCCGGCACATGTATACATATGTAACCAACCTGCACATTGTGCAAATGTACCCTACAACTTAAAGTATAATAAAAATAAATAAATAAAAGTCTGTCCTTCATTTTATTCATTCAGATCTTTTAATTTATTAAACTCTTCTTGACTTTTGTTCTTTAAATGATCTATTGAGTTTCTACTTTCCAACTGTTTATCATTTCTAACAATTTTATATTATTTCTAGACTTTCAGGCCTATCATTCTCTTGATTATCTTTTAATACTTGTCTACAGTTTTAATATTACTTTTTATTTTATTTCTTGAAATACATTAAGCTACTTATATATATTTAATGTCTGATCATTAAAGAATCTGCAGCATTTTTAAGTAGTTATTTTTGTTGTTTCTAATAATTTTTAATAGTGGTTTTATAAATGTTACATATTTTAAAAATCTATTTCAATCATCTAAACTTTATTTGGAAAGACTCTTTAAGGCCTGTGTTTAAGTTGTTTAACAATTTTTCAGTATGCAGCAGCCAGGTGCTATAAAATAAAATTTACTCCGAATACTCAGATTGAGTTTTTGGGAAGGAACAGAAGTAGTACACATTCTGGCCTCAGGCCCATATAATAACAGATTTTGGTTAGAAAATTAAAGAGTAGGCATCATGACTTCTCCCTCTGCACCTGAAAACCAAGATTGAGATGGCTGCCTTTGTGTCTCTTTCTGTAAGAAAACTTGGTCTAAGCTGCTTCTTTTTCAGTCTCCATTTGATTGTGAGAGTCCTCTTTTGTGGTCCCAGCTTTATGTGGGAGTTTGGACCAGATCTCTTACCTTGAGTAACCCTGTGATTTGTTTTCTTTCCGTACATCAAGCCCATTAAAACTTTTGGCTTTAAGACATTACTGCTTCTCTGAAGTCTTTGTTTTTCATTATTGTTGTCCTCTGACAGTTTTTTACACTTTTTGATGTAAGATGATCTACAATTTGACAAATTTTGACAGACAAATACACATGTGAAATTTTTACCATAATCTAGATAGTTAACATGTCCATCACCCTCCAAAGTCTCCTGTGTTTCTTTATATTCCCTTATTAAGTAACTACTAAATTGTTTTGCAAAATATCTGTACCATTTTCCATTCCCATCAACATTATTTGACAGTTCTAGTTGCTCTGTTTCATCACAAACAGTAAGTATTGCTGTTTTCATATTTTTATTTTTGGCTATTCTGATAGGTATACTGAACTGCTAACATGCCATAGTCCACAGACAGTGTAGCTAAAGGAGCACTGTAACACTGTGTATTATGCATATTATTGTGGTTTTAATGTGCATTGTCCTAGTGAGTAATAATGTAGGGCATCTTTCCATGTCCTTACTTGCCATCGGCATACCTTTGCTGAACTGTCTTTTTAAATCATTTGCCGTTAAAAAAAATAGGTGGTTGTTTCCTTATGTGTTAAACCTTAACAGTTCTTTATATTTTCTGAATACTATTCCTTTATTAGCTATAATTTTCACCAGGATTTTTTCTGAGTTCATGGTTTGACTTTTTGTTCCTTTAATTGTAACTTTTGAAGAGGAGTTTTTAATTTTAATAAACTTCAATTTATTTGTTCAGTTATAGATTTTGCATTATACGTCATATTTGAGAAATCTTTCCCTAGCATATAGTCACAAAGACTTTCTCCTGTGCTTTATTCTAGAAATTTTATAGTTTTACATCTTACATTTAAATCTATGGTCTACTTAAGTCTATTTTTGTATATGGAGTAAGTTATGGATTCAAGTTCATTTTTTGGATATGGATATACAATTGTTCCAGCATCATAGGTTGAAAAGGCAATCCTGTGTTCATGCACTGCCATTGTGCCTTTGTTTAATACTTCAATAAAACCATTATCAAGTTCAGTAAGTCAAACCAACTTAAGTTGGTGACTGTCTACATTTGACTTTATTTATACAGGTTGAACATCCATAATCCAAATCTCCCAGATCTGAAATAATCCCAAATCCAAAACTTGATGATTTTCAACATGATGCCAGAAAAGGAAAATTCCATACCAGACCTCATGCACACAAACTGTTTCATCATCAAGATTATTGAAAATATTGGGCTGGGCACGGTGGCTCAAGCCTGTAATCCCAGCACTTTGGGAGGCCAAGACGGGCGGATCACGAGGGCAGGAGATGGAGACCATCCTGGCTAACACAGTGAAACCCCGTCTCTACTTAAAAAAAAAAAAAAAAAAAAAAAAAAAACTAGCCGGGCGAGGTGGCGTGCCCAGCTACTTCAGAGGCTGAGGCAGGAGAATGGCATAAACCCGGGAGGCGGAGCTTGCAGTGAGCTGAGATCCGGCCACTGCACTCCAGCCCAGGCGACAGAGCGAGACTCCGTCTCAAAAAAAAAAAAAAAAGATTATTGAAAATATTGTTTAAAATTATATTGTCTTTATGAATAAGGTATGTATAAAAAATAACTGTATTTTGTGTTTATACTTTGGTTCTATCCCCAAGATATAATGTATATGCAAATATTCCAAAATTCAAAATTTAAAACCGTTCTGATTCCAGTAATTTTGGATCAGGGATACTCCACTTGTACCAGTGTCACACTGTTTTGACTACTATTGATTTGTAAGAGTATTGAAATCAGCCTTCTCATTTTATAATATTATCAGGGTTATTTTAGCTATGCTAGATCCTTTGCAGTTTTACATAAATTTTATAATCAGTTTGTCAATTTAAAAGAAGCCTCCTGGCTTGTTGAGAATTAATTGGGATTTTGTTGTACATATAGGTTAAATTTATAGGTTAAGTTATAGGTTAATTCACATCTTGAAAATAATAAATATTTCCACTCATAAACAAAGTGTATCTCTCGATTTACATAGGTTGTATTTAATTTTCTCAGTAATATTTTGTAATTTTTAGCATGTAGGTCTTTCCATATTTTATCAGGAGTATCTGTATTTCATTTTTTATGAAGTTGTAAATGGTATTTTTAAAAATTAAATTTGTTTATTGCTAGTACATAGCAACACAGTTCATTTGTGAATGTTGATTCTGTATCCTAGAATTTGGCTAAACTCACTTGTTCGTTATAGTAGCTTTTTTAGTAGATTTGATCAGATTTTCTACATAGATCAAAGGTTAAATTTTTCCTTTCTCAAACCACTCTCTTACTAAAGATAGAAAATATTTTCAGACTTATGGCAAACAGTCTCTGTTGCAACTCTGCTATTGTAGTATGTATGCAACCATAGACAATCCAAAAATTAATAAATATAGCTATATTCCACTAAAGCTTTATTTAGAAAAAAGCTGACACACAGTTTGGAATTTACTCACCTTATTTTGTGATCATGTTGTGAATAAAGACAGTTTTGCTTCTTCCTTCCAATCTGGATACCTTTTACTTACTTCTCTTGCCTGAATGTACTAGCTAGAATCTTCAGAACAATTCTCCATAGAAGTCGTGAAAGTAGACATTTCTGTACTGTCCATCTTATGGAAAAACATTCCGCTTTTCACCATGATGCATGTTAACGGTAGGTCCGTGATAGATGCTCTTTCTCGTGCCAACTAAGTCTCTTTGCATTCTTAGTTTGCTAAGAGTTTTATTTTTAAAAAAGTCTGAAATCAATGTCGAATTGTATGAAATGCCTTTAACTGTTGAAGTGATCCTATGGATCTTCTCTTTTACTTTGTTGATTAGGCTGGGGAAAAGTGATGTTTGAATGTTTGATTAGGCTGGGGAAAAGTGATGTTTGAAGTTCATCTCCATTCCTGGGATGAACTCTTTGTTTATGATGTATGAACATTTTATTATGTCATTGGATTCAGTTTGCTAAAGTTTCAATTAGAATTTATTGTTTAGACATTTTTAGTGCAGTTTTATATTTACAGCAAAATGGAGGAAAAGATACAGAGATTTTCCATATACCCTGCCCCCACACGAGCATAGTCTCCCTCATTATCAATATCTCTCACCAGGGTGGTACAGTTATTACAATGAAGGGACCTATATTGACACATCGTAATCATGCAAAGCCCATAGTTTACATCAGGAATTACTCTTGGTGATGCATATTTTATCAGTCTGGGTAAAGGTATAATAACATGTATCCATCATTATAGTACCATAGATTTCCACTGCTTTAAAAAATCTTCTGTGTCCTGCCTATATGCCCTTTTCCTGCCCTCACCAACCCTTTGGCAGCCACCGATCCATTTTACTGTATTCATAGTTTTGCCTTTCCAGAATGTCATGTACTTAAAATCATACAGTAAGTAGCCTTTTCAGATTAGCGTCTTTCACTTGGTAATATACATTTAAATTTCCTTCATTTCTTTTAATGACTTGATCGCTCATTTCCTTTTAGAACTAGTAGTAATCCATTGTGTGCATGTAGCACATGTTATTCATTCACCTGTTGGAGGACATAAACATTGAGTGAACTTTTATATCCATGCTTATGAGTGAGTTGTTTGTTTGTTTTTTAATATTATTGTTGAATTGTGGTTCAGTGTAATGGTAACAATATAGAATTCGTTGGGATATACTTTTTATTTGGGGAAGGAAGAGTTGTGTAAAATATTATCATTTCTTTCTAAAATGTTTGGTAGAATTCACCAGCCTAGATGGCTGGACCTGGAGTTCTCCTTGTAGAAAGGTTTTCAACTATAACTATCTTTTTTATAGGTATAAGGTAATGCAGGTTATCTATTCTTGATTGAGTTTTGGTAATTTTCATTTTTCAAGAAATTTGTCAGTTTAGGTTGTCATCTTTGTTAACGTAAGTTCTATAATATTACCTTTTGTAGCATCTGTAGAATCTGTAATAATGCCACATTACTCACTTCTGAAGTTAGTAATTTGTATCTTCTTTTTCCTTAGCAGTCTGGCAAGATAGAGGTTTGTTGCTTTTATTGATCTCAAAATGTTTGGGGTTGTGGACTTTCCCTACTGTTTTAATGTTTTACTGGTTTTATTTTTGATGTATTGGTCCTTTAGGCCCATTGTTTAAATAAAAAAACAAAACAAAACAAAAAAAAAAACCATAGCCTGGGTAGCTTATAAACAAAATAAATAGATTTTTCACAATTCTGGAAGTTACATAGTCCAAGATCCAGGTGCTGTTAGACTGGATGTGTGGTGAGGGGCCACTTCATGATTTATAGATACATTCTTTTCCCTTGTGCCCTCGCATGGCAGAAGGGGTGAACAGGCTCTCTGGAGTCTCATGTATAAAGATATTAGTCTATTCATAAAGGCTTAGCCCTCATGACCTAATTACCTTCAAAAAGCCTTACCTCCTAGTGACATCACCTCTGTGTCTTGGTTTCAGCCTACGAATTTAGGAGAGACACAAACATTCAGACTACAGGAGATATTTATTATTTCCTTACATCTGCATCCTTTGGATTTAATGTTCTCTTCTTTTTTCTGATTTCTTAAGATAGAAGTCAGAGTAATTTATTTGAGACTCTTCTAATATAGACATTAAGTGCTAAAAAATTGTGTTTAAGCACAGTTGTACGGGCATTCCACAATTTCTGATATGTTGTATTTTTATTTTTATTCAGTTCAAAATATGTTCTATTTTTTATTACCTCTTTCATTTGGGGTTACTTAGTTGTGTATTACTTAGTTTCCAAATATTTGAATACTTCCTAGGGCTGTTTTTGCTATTAATTTCTAATTTGATGGCTTTGTGGTCGGGGCACATACTTTGTATGACTTAAAACCTTTTGACTCAATATTTCCATTGAGAGATATTGTATGGTCTACAATGTGGTCTGTTTTGCTAAGAGTTCCATGGGCACTCAAAAAGCATGGTGTTGTT
The DNA here is from genome assembly GCF_000951045.1 of Mandrillus leucophaeus. Taxonomy (NCBI): domain Eukaryota; kingdom Metazoa; phylum Chordata; class Mammalia; order Primates; family Cercopithecidae; genus Mandrillus; species Mandrillus leucophaeus. The sequence continues at coordinate 381,423 of NW_012098222.1, forward strand.
CAATTCTACTCTATTCTCATTGATTTTCTGCCTCCCTGTTCTATCACTTATTGAGTAAAGGCTACTGAAACTACAAATTACTTTTAAATTTTCTGTTCCTTTCTGTAGCTCTGTCCATTTTGCCTCATACATTTTGAAGATGTTATGTTATTTGGGCCATAAACATTTAGCATATTTGTGTCTTCTTGTCTAAGTGAACCTTTTATTATTGTCATATGAACTTGTTTATTATGGGGACTGTTTTTTGTTGTGAAGTCTACTTTGGTATTATACAGCGACTCCTGCTCAGCTTTCTTCTGTCAAGTGTTCACATTAGCTTTATTCAACTTATTAATCAATTAGTATCTTTAAATTTAAAGTGCATTTCTGAGGTCACTTCTAAGATGGCCAAATAGGAACAGCTGTGGTCTACAGCTCCCAGTAAGATCTATGAAGAAGATGGGTGATTTCTGCATTTCCAACTGAGGTACTTCGTTCATCTCATTGGGACTGGTTGGAGAGTGGGTGCAGCCAACAGAAGGCAATCCGAAGTAATGTGAGGCATCACCTCACCCGGGAAGTACAAGGGGTCAGGGGATTTTCCTTTCCTAGCCAAGGGAAGCCATGAGTGACTGTACCTGGAGGAGCAGTACACTGCTGCCCAAATACAGCACTTTCCCCGTGGTCTTCACAACCAGCAGACCAGGAGATTCCCTCCCATGCCTGGCTCTGCAGGTCCCACATCCACGAAGCCTTGCTTGCTGCTAGCACAGCAACCTGAGATTGACCTGGGACGCTGGATCATGGCAGGAGGTGGAGCATCCACCATTGCTGAGGCTTGCAGAGGCAGTTCTATGCTCACAGTGTAAACAAAGTGACAGGGAAGCTCCAACTGGGCAGAGCCCACTGCAGCAGAGCAAGGCCTACTGCCTCTCTAGATTCCACCTCTGGGGGCAGGGCATATCTGAACAAACAGCAGCAGACAGCTTCCCCAGACTTAAATGTCTTTGCCTGACAGCTCTGAAGGGAGCAGTGGTTCTCCCAGCATGGTGTTCTAGCTCTGATAATGGACAGTCTGCCTCCTCAAGTGGATCCCTGACTACCATGTAGCCTGACTGGGAGACACCTCCCAGTAGGAGCCTACAGACACGTCATACAGGTGGGTGCCCCTCTGGGATGAAGCTTCCAGAGGAAGGATCAAGCAACAATATTTGCTATTCTGTAACCTCCGCTGGTGATTGCCAGACAAAAAGGGTCTGGAGTGGACCTCCAGCAAATTCCAACAGACCTGCAGCTAAGGGGCCTGTCTGTTAGATAAAAAACTAACAGAGAACGGAATAGCATCAACATCAACAAAAAGCACATCTACACAAAACCCCATCCATAGATCACCAACATCAAAGACCAAAGGTGGATAAAACCACAAAGATGGGGAGAAACCAGAGCAGAAAGGCTGAAAATTCCAAAAACCAGAACGCCTCTTCTCCTCCAAAGGAACAAAACTCCTCACCAGCAACGGAACAAAACTGGCTGGAGAAAGAGTTTGACACATTGACAGAAGTAGGCTTCAGAAGGTTGGTAATAACAAACTTCTCCAAGCTAAAGGAGCATGTTCTAACTCGTCCCAAGGAAGCTAAAAACCTTAAATAAAAGGTTAGACGAATGACTAATCAGAATAACCAATGTAGAGAAGAGCTAAAATGACCTGATGGAGCTGAAAATCACAGTAGTACGAGAACTTCATGAAGCATACACAAGTATCAATAGCTGATTTGATCAAGTGGAAGAAAGCATATCAGTGATTGAAGCTCGAATTAATGAAATAAAGTGAGAAAACAAGATTACAGAAAAAAGTGAAAAAAACAAAGCCTCCAAGAAATATGGGACTATATGAAAAGACCAAATCTACGTGTGATTGGTGTACCTGAAAGTCACACAGAGAATGGAATCAAGTTAGAAAACACTCTTCAGGATATTATCCAGGAGAACTTCCCCAACCTAACAAGGCAGGCCAACATTCAAATTCAAGAAATACAGAGAACAACACAAAAATACTCCTCGAGAAGAGCAACCCCAATACACATAATTGTCAGATTCACCAAAGTTGAAATGAAGGAAAAAATGTTAACGGCAGCCAGAGAGAAAAGTCGGGATACCCACAAATGGAAGACCATCAGATTAACACTGGATCTCTCTGAAGAAATCCTACAAGCCAGAAGAGAGTGGGGGCCAATATTCAACATTCTTAAAGAATTTTCAACCCAGACTTTCATATCCAGCCAAACTAGGCTTCATAAGTGAAGGAGAAATAAAATCCTTTACAGACAAGCAAATGCTGAGAGATTTTGTCACCACCAGGCCTGAAGGAAGCACTAAACATGGAAAGGAACAACCTGTACCACCCACTGCAAAAACATGCCAAATTGTAAAGACCATTAATGCT